>NC_056729.1:624713945-625081445 GCF_019279795.1 Protopterus annectens | reverse complement strand
AAGCATTCCATGACTTCATTGCATTTAATATGGTGGCTGCTTAAAGACATCATGCTCCTTGTCATGGGTTAAGTCATACTCCTATCTTAGTTATTACCTGCTTACTTAGAGATTAGCAGCTGTAACTATGTTCCATAATGCATCAGGATGACTAATGGGGATTAATAATTGAGTGTATGTGTATTAAACAGGAGAAATAATTATGTAGAACATATATAAAGTATAGCAGGGCAATGGCATCCCATATTAGATCCCAATATAGGCCAATTCAGACTTAGGAGCTGTCCAAGTTGCAGCTGAAAAGGGTCTCTGAAACAGTTCACCTACCTGGTTACCAAACAGTAAATAAATAAATGAATGTTATTGACATTTACTGATGACAGCTGTTTATGGACAAAAGAAATTAACCAGCAATAATGAGGAAAGTACAGTTTTGTACCTACCATAAATGTAGATGTTCGAGTATATACCCTGCTGCAGTCATCACACTTGGGGTTACCTTGTCGTCAGGCAGTCCCGCAGTTGGCACGAATTCCAAAGTCTTGGTCCGGCGTCGGTTGCTGTTACTTCTTCCCTGACGTCAGAGCACCAGGGGTATATCAGAGGCATCCGACGCCATTTTCTTCAGTTTTTCTTGCCCCAGATGTCAGGTGCCCCTAATAGGTAGGCAAAAGATATATATATATATATATATATATACATAAGTATATACATATACATATAGTTATATGGAAAAAATAAAACAAAACCCTTACGCACAAGCAAATACACCACAGAGGTAGTATAGAATAGAGTGGTAGAGATAAGTTCAGCTAGTTTAGAGGGGATGGAGGGAGGGCAACCTGGACTGCAGCAGGGTATACACTCGAACATCTACATTTATGGTAGGTACAAAACTGTACTATGTTCATCGTGTTACCCTGCTGCAGTCATCACACTTGGGTAGAATCCCAAAGCTAAGGATGGGTGGTGGAGTCAAACAGGGTTAGAGGAGGCTAGAAGGCCCTGCAAAACTGCAGTGGCGAAGCCAGCTCTAGTCTTAGAGTAAAGTGTAAGTGGTAATGTTTGGTGAAGGTGTGTACTGAACTCAAGTTGCAGCTTCCAGAATTTCCTTGGTAGGCACCCCCCTGAGGAAGGCTGTAGATGTAGCTGCTGCCCTGGTGGAGTGGGGCCTTATGGTAGCAGGAACTGGTTTTCCATGGTGGGAGTAGCAAAAACGTATACAATGTCCTATCCATTTGGAAATGGTTTGTTTTGAGATAGCCTTTCCTTGCGATGCTGTAGCATAGGATACAAAAAGCTAGTCAGATTTTCTGAAAACCTTAGTTTTATCCAAGTAGTAACATAGCTGCCTGTGAATGTCCAAGGAATGTAGGAGTCTTTCTCTTTTGTTCTGTGGATTTGGAAAGAAGGTGGGTAAATGGATGGTTTGATTTAGAGCCACACTGGATACCACCTTAGGCATAAAGGAGGGGTTAGTTCGTAGAGAAACTCTGTCTTGATGAAACATGAGGAAAGGCTCTACTGCCATTAGTACCTGAAGTTCTGAAACTCTTCTAACTGAAGTGATTGCTAGCAGCAGGGCAATCTTCCATGATATAAACTTTAAGTCAGCTGAGAAAGCTGGCTCAAAAGGAGGTAGCGTGAGTTTTTCTAGAACAAAGTTGAGGTCCCAAGTAGGTGTTGGTGCTCTCCTGGGAAGCCTAATGTTCTTGGCCCCTCTGAGAAACTGCCTTAAAAGTGGATGTGAAAATAAGGGAGGATCCGTGTTGTAGTGAGCAGAAATGGCTGAGGCGTGGATTTTAATAGATGAAAAAGAAAGTCCTTTGTGTAACATCTCAGTTAGATATTGCAGAATCTGAGGTATGTCAGGTTGAAGGGTATTTTGGCTTTCCTGGTGCTGGGTCTCCTGGCCTCCAGAATAACTTCCATAACAGCTTGTGAGAGAGGAGCTGGCTGGTTGCTTAGGTGATTTGCCATGCAGCCAAGTTTAAGGTTTTGAGCTGGCTGTGTAGAATCTGATTGTCTTGTTGTGAGAGCAGGTGGGTAATTTGTGGTAGAATCCATGGTGGGCCCTGGGCCATATTCCTTAATAGAGGGTACCAGTGCTGGCGTGGCCAGTCTGGAGCATTGAGTATCATTCGGGATCTCTCCATCCTGACTTTCAGTAGCACCTTTGTGAGAAGGGGTAGTGGAGGAAAGGCATATACTGTCAGCATTTTCCAACTGAATGAGAGTGCGTCCACTTTCCAAGCTTGATGGTGAAAAGTCCTTTGTTAGCTGATAGTTTTGAGGGCTGGCATACAGGTCTATGTCTGGGAGCCCCCATTTTTGAGTTATCATTGCGAATACTTGTGGATCCAGTTTCCACTCGTGGGGATCCATGATGTTTCTGCTTAGGTCGTCTGCCAATGTGTTCTTTTTTCCTGGCAGGAATTGAGCTTGTAATTGAACTTGGTAAGCCAGTGCTGTGTTCCACAAGGTCATTGCTTGCCTGCATAGAGGGTAGGAGTGTGCACCCCCTTGTTTGTTTATGTACCACATTACTGTGGTGTTGTCTGCCCTTATGATAAGCTGTCCTGGATGCAAGAGGTCCTTGAAGGCTGTCAGAGCATTTTGTACAGCTAGCATTTCTTTTTGATTGATGTGCAGATTCCTTTGATCTGCTGTCCATAAGCCTTGAACGCACCGTCCTGCCATGTGTGCCCCCCAGGCATAGTCCGATGCATCTGTTGTCATAGTTTGCCTGGCTGGGGGTAGGGTGAAAGGCTGACCTTTGTTTAGGTGACAAGCCTGTGACCACCATAGAAACTCCTGTTGAAGGCAGGGAATGAGATTTATCATTGTCTCCAAGCTGTGGCTGTGTTGAGTCCATACACTTTTTAGGTACCATTGTAATTTTCTCATATGCAGTTTTGCAAATGGTATTAGTAGTATGCAAGATGCCATGAAGCCCAAGGCCTGCAGAATTTTTCTTGCAGGGAGTTGGGTCTTTGTTGCCATTGTTCTGAAGTATTGAGTTAGTTGTAGTTGTTTGTCTGACGTCAGATAAGCCATCTGGGCCGTTGTATTCAAGCTGGCACCCAGGAATGTCATAATTTGTGAGGGCACTAGTTTTGATTTCTTTTCGTTTACTGTGTACCCTAGGCAACTTAGAAGATGTCTTACAAAAGCCAGGTGTTGTAAGAGAATGTCCTTGCTTTCTGCTTGGATGAGACAGTCGTCCAGGTATGGGTATATTTGAATTCCCCTCTGTCTGCAGTATGCAATTACTGGTGCCAGGCATTTTGTGAAGACCCTGGGCGCAGTAGATAAGACAAAGGGCAGTGCAGAGAATTGGTAATGTGTTGAACCTGCAATAAAACGGAGGTATCTTCTGCAATTTTGTCTGAAAGGGACATGCAGGTATGCCTCCTTGAGGTCCAACGTTACTAGCCAAGCTTTCTTGCCCAACATGGGAAGAAGCTGCTGTAGTGTTAGCATCTTGAATTTGCGTACTTGCAAGAAGGTGTTTAAGATTGAAAAGTCCAGAATGGGTCTCCAAGCATTGCCCTTTCTGGGGACTAGAAAGAGCCTTGAGTAAAATCCTTGGCCTTGCTCCTGTGTAGGTACTAGTTGAATGGCTCTCATGTCCATGAGAGCTGTAATTTGTTTTTGTGCCTCTGCCCATTGATTTTGTGGCAGGTTTGGCATTCCTTTTATCCTTGGCAAGGTGTGGAAATGGAATCTGTATCCGTGTGAGATAATGTCTAGGACCCATTTGTCCTTTGTGACAATGTGCCAGTTGTCTGCAAAAAGTGCTAATTTTCCTCCTAAGGGAGCTGCCAAGAGGGTTTCGCTTGGCAGTTTGAGGTTTGAGTCATTGTGTTTGCCTTCTAGTGGTTTGGGACCTGTCTTTTCCTCCCTTCTGTGTTGTAGTGCCCCATTGGCGAGGTTTGTAAGGGATTTGTGCTTGTCCTCTGCCCCTTGGGCGTCTGTATTTACCCCTCTGTGGTCTGTCAGAAGCTGGAAAGGACCAATTTTTTGTTGGCCAATTTCTGCTGAAGCGTGGGGGCTGTACCTGTAAGAAATCTTTGACCGTTTGCTTAGATTTTGCCTTATCCTCCATTTTCTTTAAAACCTCCTCTGCTTTAACCCCAAATAAAACATGCTGCTGTAAGGGTGCATCCAGTAACTTTGCTTTAACATGATCAGGCAGAGATTGTTCCTTTAACCAAGCATGTCTACGTATAACAGACCCAGTAACAGCTGCTCTAGAGGAAGCTTCCAAGGCATCAAAGCCACATTGTAAAGTATGTTTGCCCGCCTGTTCAGCTGCATGCAGCAGATCTTGCATTTCCTTGAATTCAGACTGTTGAGGGTGCGTGCCCATCTTTTGTTTTATTTGAGACATTAGGAATTGCTGGGATTTAAGCATGTGAAACTGACAATTTAGTGCTCTCATAGCTAGTGTAGTTGAGGTGTAAACCTTCTTCCCCCACCTATCTAGTGCTCTGGAGTCCCTTTCTGAGGGTACAGGATTTTTAGCCATAGAAGCCTTAGCCCCTTTGGGACCCAGGGAGATTGTCTGTGGATCAGCAGCAGGGCTTTTGTAAAGGAATTTGTGAGAGTCAGGTACTCTATAGTATCTATCTGGTTTGGCTGGAGCGGGAGGCAGAGAATCAGGATTTAGACTAGATTCTAAGAAGACATCATCCACTATGTCCAAAACTGGGGGTATAGCAAGTAGTCTGTGCTGGGGGAGTAAAAGAAACTCTCGGAGCCTTTTCTTTGAGTCAGAGTAGTCCTGACCTTCCCAGTGGAAATGTTACCTAATGGTGTGTAAGGTTTCCCCAAAGGAATAGTCTTCAGGGGGAGAAGCTGAGGGAATGGAGTCTTCAGCATCAGAATCTTCATAAGGGGGAAAGGAGTAATCCTGTTCCTCAGAGGAGCCTGAGGAAACAGACACCTGATCAGAGGAGGCATAATCCTCCTCTTGTCTAGGCCTTTTGTTGGGGGGGGGGGTTGGGAACCCCTGATCAAAGAAATCAAATCTTCAGCCATTTTAAGCATCTGTTTCTTAGGCAAAGGCCCTTGACCTGGAGACTGAAGTGTAGGCTTTTTTGGTTTTAGAGGAGTCTTAAGCTTAGCATAAGATTTTATAGTGAGGGTAGACGGCCTGAAGACACCTTCAGACACCGAAGGTGTTTCTGCAGCACCGGCTTCCCCTACTGCAATGTTGTCGGTAGGGCCTAAGGAAAATGGCTGCGTCGGCCTAGAAATCTATGCTGGGCGTTCCAATGCGGTCTGGGGATCCAAATCAGCAGTAGCCAGGGGCTGTGTAGGCGCCTCACTGAAAACCGGAGAACCGGCGACCGGGCCAGCCAAGGCCTCGGAGTCTGGCTTGGATCTAGGCTGCCGGTCCTTATCCTTGCATTTTTTATGCACGCCGGTAGTCAGTTGCTCCGACGGCATAGTGTAATTAAATTTTCTACCGAAGTAGTGTCATGCAAAATCAAAGCAACGCTTTATAGTTCGCTTATTGAACCTAGCACAAAACCGACAACCAGTGACTTTGTGGTCTGGGCCTAGGCAAGGTATACAAAAAGAATGAAAGTCCTTATGAGGTATTTGCTTCCCACAAGAAATGCAATTGTTAACTTTTTCTGACATCGGACTGAGACAAGAAAAGGTTCCCCAATGGAGTACTTAGCTTTGAAGACTTCGGACTGAAACCCGATTAGAAAATCTCAGATGTCGGCCAACCGGCACTTGCGAACTGCTTCTGCTTCGGGCACCGCGCGGCAAGAAAGACTGAAGAAAATGGCGTTGGATGCCTCTGATATACCCCTGGCACTCTGATGTCAGGGAAGAAGCGACAGCATTCGACGCCGGACCAAGACTTTGGAATTCGTGCTGACTGCGGGACCGCCTGATGGCAGGATAATCCCAAGTGTGATGACTGCAGCAGGGTAACACGATGAACATCTGTATGGGTTAGTGGGTATTTTGGACATATGTCACTGGACAAGGGTATAACAAAATGCAGCTTGGTAACTTAGGTAGATGAATTGGGGCATCAAAAAGTGAATTATGTGGTGATATCACAATAAGTAGGGAAGTTAGCACCATCAGAGTAAAGGTGGGCATATAGGTTCTTGACAGGTGATCTCTGCGTATCTTTCTATGCTATGAATGATGACACACTCTTTAAACACCTTCACCTAACCAGAATCAGTGGTAAAAGCAGACACCTACACTAAACACTTAAACAAATACCACTACATTAGCAAAGCCAGATGGTAAGACCGGTACTTAACCCAGTGATCTTTACAGATGAAGCAGCATACTTCCATGAAAACCTTTAAAACCTTTCTGGATGACTACATGAATGATTACAAATTTTCACCTGGGATAGTGCGACATCAGCCGAGGCCAGACCCAGACTTTGGAATCCGGCCGACCGAAGGGCTGCCTGAGGCAGGACAACCCATATGTTATGACTGCAGATGCATCCTTGAAGGACATCCTTTAAAACCTTTCTGGATGACTACATGAATGATTACAAATTTTCACCTGGGATATGTGTGGAAGTGCATGCAATGATGAACGCAGTAACCTCTTGCCAACACCAAATGATATGGCTAAGCTTCTCAATGGTCTTCTAAGCTTACTTAGAACCTATTAGCCTATGACCACATGAATGCTAAGCTACGGAAAACTTTATTAGTTAGTGAAAAGTACATAATGAGAACCTTGAATAAAGCTGCAGACTGCAGGAAATGTTTTCTTGGTAGAAGTAATTATGCTCCTGCATTTATTTCTAATGGTTCTGCATTTATATCAGACTTACATGAAATGAGAATCCTTCACTTCATGTCATAAACTCTCTTGAGCATTTAACATAGATTGTATCTCATGGGACACAAAATGAGTTTATGATCTACTGAGTACAGCATTGTAGTGCTAGAGATGTTATCCATTCTAATAGGCCTCAGCCTTTCCTTTTGTAGACTCCAGGATATGCTTCAGACAAAAATAAATTTCTCAGCTAAAGGTAGTCTGTTCCACTACTAATCTCTTAAATCTACAACAATCTATTTCTGGTTTCTTTTAAATATTCAGGTTAGGACTATAATAAGTTAAGTACACTTCACCCTAGACTGAACATAGGTTAATAGGTTCATAGTTAACTACTAGGTTAGCTGCCCTTGAGGTCCATTTTAAGCCTTGTCAATTTCCCTTTTTGTGCTCAAATTAACCTATTCCATTTGGTTAGAGATTACCTTTGTCCATTCCATGGTCAATAATTAGAAGTTATGTACTCACCATAACGTTCCATCTGAGTAGGTACTTTATTTGTCTGCAACTTGTGGGTCTCGGGTCCGACCTCGGATCCGACCGGCAGCTTTCCAAGCTTCAAGATCCGAGCTCCTAGCTCCTCCCCTCTACCCACAATCCTCTGTCACCACCACACTACCTCAGATCGGTTTTGCTGTATCACCTGAAAAAACCTGTAATAAACAGGTTCAGATATTCTCAAGAATCATAAAGATCCTAGAAACCCGATACAGGTTAGGGGGATGGCAGGGGGGATGGTTGCAGGCAAATGAAGTACCTACTCAGATGGAACGTTATGGTGAGTACATAACTTCTAAATCTGAAGTAGTTACTTCATTTGTTCTGCAACCTGTGGGACAGAGTCCCCAGCTACCTAAACAAAGAAACCTGGGTGGTCTATGGGAGGATATTCCGAAGCACCGCGGAGCCAAAGGACGCTCTGCTTCCAGATATCATGTCCAGCTTATAATGAGAAATAAATGTACGAGCAGAAGACCAAGTGGCAGCTGAACATATGTCGTCCAACGGCATCCTGGACCAGAAGGCTGCAGAAGTTGCGATGGACCTTGTGGAATGTGCACGGATTTTGAATGAGGTTGTTTTGCCTGATGCCTTATAAGCCTGAGAAATACATTGACAAATCCAATTAGCCAGTGTCACTTTGGATATAGGTTTTCCCATGAATGAAGGAGCAAATGACACAAAGAGTTGATCAGCCTTACGAACATCTTTGGTCCTGTGCAGGTAAAAATGCAACTGTCTATGTACGTCTAGTGTAAGCAACATGTATTCTCCCTTATTTTGAAATTTTTTGAAAAACACTGGCAGATTGATAGTTTGATTGATATTTGCCACAGATGCCACTTTTGGTAAGAAAGACGGGTGAGTCCTGAGAGATACTCTGTCATTGTGGAAAATAAGATAGGGAGGTTTCATGCACAAAGCTTGGAGCTCTGAATCCCTTTTAGCAGAAGTTATGGCTACCAAGAATGCTGCTTTCCAGGACAGAAATTTAAGGGGTACAAAGGCTGCAGGTTCAAAAGGAGGTTTTGTTAAGGCTTGCATAACAAAGGTTAAGTCCCAAGGGGGAGTCACGGATTTCACTGGTGGCTTGAGAAGGAAAACGCCACGCAAGAATGTCTTACACAATTTTGTAGATGCTAGAGATCCTAATCCGTCTCCCACATGAAAATGGGATATTGCTGCCAACTGTACTTTAACCGTTGATGCACTGGCCCCTTGTTCAAAAATCATGGACAAAAAATCCAAGACTGTAGGAATCGGAACAGTAAAGGGGTTGAGACCTTGGCTGTTAGCCCAGATAGAAAATCGTTTCCACTTACTATTATAGATTTTCCTGGTGGACGGTTTATGAGCCGCTACCAGAATAGTTTTCACTGGTGACGAGATACCGGGAGTCCTTGCCATTAGTGGAACTGGATCAACCAAGCTGCAAGATTGAGGTTTACCAGGTTCAGTGTTGGGCACCCCGTTAGGTGCGATATCAGATCTGGAATGGGATCCAGGATTAAAGGGGAGGAGAGACTGTGAGACCGCAGGTATGGAAACCAGATTTGACGAGGCCAGAATGGGGCTATGAGGATAATTTTGCTCCCCAACCGTGCAGCTTTCTGAATGAACTTCGCCATGAGCGGAAGCGGGGGGTAGGCATAGAGTAGACCGGGAGGCCAAGCATGAATCAGAGCATCTCTGGGGCTCTCCCCTTCTGGGGGAAGAATTGTGAAGAACTCGCTGCATTTTGTGTTTTGGGGAGTAGCAAAAAGATCGCAGCGAGGCCAACCCCACTTGTGGAAAATTTCCTTCGCAACTTTCGGATTGAGAGACCACTCGTAAGGACTGAGAATTACTCGACTCAATTTGTCCGCCAGAATGTTGGATCGTCCTGGAATGTGCGTTGCTATCAGAAAGCAGTTGGTGGATATCACCCATTCCCAAACTCTCATGGCTTCTCGACAAAGAGGGTAGGATCTGGTTCCCCCTTGTTTGTTTATATACCAGACCACTGACATATTGTCCGTCTGTATTGCAATTGTTCCTAGAGGTGGAAGGTCTTGGACAGCCTGCAACGCTAGAAGCACCGCCCTCATCTCCAGAACATTTATGTGCAAAGCGGTCTCCGACAAGGTCCACGTACCTTGGACGTTTCTGCCCAAACAATGCCCCCCCCCACCCTAGGCGAGAAGCATCCATAGTTAACGTGACCTGGGGGGGGGGATCACAAAGGGTCTCCCTTGCCTGAGTTCCGGTGGAGTGAAGCCACCAAAGGAGGGATTCCCTTCAAACTCTGCTCAGGGGGACAGGAGTGTTCAATGGGTGGAGTAACAGTGACTATTGAACTTGGAGTGTCCACTGTAATATACGCATCCTTAGGCGAGCATGGAGACAGAGGCCGATAGCCGCTGCCATCGAGCCTAGTGCCCTCAGGACTAACTCTGCCGGTGGAGCTTTGGTGCGAAGAAGAGCCAAAACCTGGAGTGAGAGGCTGGACAGCCTGTCCAAGGTCAAGAAGGCCCGAGAAGATCGGGAATCTAGTCTGGCTCCTATGAAATCTAATGCTTGCACAGGATGAAGAAAAGACTTCGGTATGTTGACTGAGATGCCCAAGCTGTCGGCAAGAGACAGCACATAGTCTCTCATGGTACAAAGTTGATGCCTGTTGGTTGCTGTGAGGAGCCAGTCATCTAGGTATGGAAAGACCCTTATGCCCTGAAGCCTCAGGTGGGCCACAACCACTGCCATGACTTTGGTGAACACCCTGGGGGCTGAGGTGAGTCCAAACGGAAGGACCCTGAACTGGTAATGACTGGCCCCTAGCCGGAAGCGGAGGAACCTCCTGGACTGTCTGTCCATTAGAATGTGGTAGTATGCGTCCTTGAGGTCTATAGAGCACATCCAGTTGTTCTCCTGCATTAAGGGGAGAATAGATTGTAGAGTGACCATCCGGAATTTTTCTTTAGGGACAAACATGTTCAGGGTGGACAAGTCTAGAATGGGCCTGAGGTCCCCCGTCTTTTTTGGCACTAAAAAGAACCTTGAGTAGCAGCCCAATCCGCATTGGTCTGGGGGGACCCGCTGGATGGCTCTTTTTTCTAACAAATTTGAAATCTCTACGGTCGCTGCCTCTCTTTGATTGGGTGGGACATCGGGGAGGCGACCACCTGAGGGAGGACGAAATAGGAAGGGAATTTTGTAGCCTCTGGATATAACTCAGAGCACCCATCGATCGATTGTGATGGACTCCCACACTGACAGGTGCTTCGTTAAACGCCCCCCGACTGTCTCCAGAGCTGGACAGTCGGGTAAGCCCTCAGGGCTGATGCACGGGTCTCTCGGAAAAAGGCTCCCTAGACCCGAAGTTACACGGTCCCCCTCTGCCTCTGGGCCGGCGTCCACCCTGCCCTCCTCTGCCTCTGGAGGGCGCAGAGTCCGAAGCTGGATAGGATTGCTGAGACTTGCGGAACCACAGCTTCTTTTGCACCCTCTGATTCCTTGAGAAGGAATGTTGGGGGCTGGAGAAGCGGACTCCGACGGCAGACAGCGTCTTCCTGCCCTTCTCGCTTTAGACTAGTGTATCGCGTACGGTCTTGCCAAAAAGCGAAGAGCCGTCAAAGGGTGCGTTCGCGAAGGACACCTTGAAAGGTTCCGTGAAATTACAAAGACGGAGCCAGGCGTGACGTCTCAAGACAGCACCTGCTCCGCTGGCCCTTGCGGCTCCCTCCATAGCATAAGACAGTAGCCGTATGGACGTATTTGAAATGGACTTGAGAGTGGCCATGCATGTCGAGAACATGGTTTTGTCCTCGACCGACATGGACTCAGGTATCAACTGGAGACCCTTTGGCTCAAACCTGCCTGTCTGAAGGGGGGCTAAGGATTTTATCCGGTCGACGTGGGATAGGGTCCATGGTGTCGGGTTCCTGCCAAGCCCTAGTAGTCAGGAGATCTGCCAGTGGGGACACCCAGAAGGTAGATGGGCCCACTTCAAACGCCTCCAGAAATACAGACTCATCCGAGGAAGGTTTTTGGGCAGACCACCCCCCCTAATACACAACATTTCCATGATGTCTCCAAAGGAGACATCCTCGGGGGGGTGACCTTGGGGAACCTTCCCTTTCCTCTAAGTCCGTATCTGTGGTGACGGACTTGGGGGAGTCCATGTGCCTCCTTTTACACGCCCATTTACGAGGCTCCTCCTCTGTGGGACTATCAGAAGTGGGCTCGTCAACGGCCTCTTGTTCCTCCGAGGGAACCAACTGGAGGGTCTGAGCAGGCTGTCCCGATGGAAGGATGATGGACGTTAGGCCCGTATGCAGTGGGGGGGCGGAGGGATCCAAAGCCCGAGTTGGGGACCTGGAAGACCTCGACAGTACCCTCTCCACTACCTCGAACACAGAGGGAGAACTACTCTCTTCCAGCCCCGAAAGCAGTCTCCTCGGCTCCGAGATAGGGATCGGGGTCGGAGCCGAAGCCATCGGATCTGAAAGGGAGGTGCTCTCCAACATAGGTGGCGCCGAAGATGCACCCGCTCCCACGGATCCGACACCCAGCCCACAGCCCCGAGAGCTCGGATCCGAGATACTCGAGGGTATGGTCGGCATCGAGAAGGCTTGGGCCACCGGCGCCAACAAAACCCCGGCTCCGAAAGGGCCTGGATCCGAAGACTCCAAAACCCGGATCCGGGTTGAAGAAGGAGAAATCGGGGCAAATATTGAAGCTGCACTCCCCCCCTTTGGAGGGGGGGGCAGGAGTACCCCCATCTGCATTTGGATCTGCAAAAACAGACGCATCATCCTATCCATATCGGCGTCGGAGAGAGACCTAGTAGATCTAGAGGAGGTCATAGAGGCGGGCCTTGAGGGCCGCCTCGATGACCTCGAGGGTGATAGGAGCTCCTCCTCTGGCTCCGGTGAGAAGGAAGGAGATCGGAGCCGAGAAGGAGAAGGTCCGGACACCCTCAGAGGCGATTTAACAATTTTTGAAGGCGGAGCCGAGGGATGAGGCTCGGCTCGCCTCTTGTGCCTGTGCTTCTCCCTGTGCTTATCCCTAGAAGGAGAAGACTGAACTTCCTTCGTACTCAAGGCAGTAGTGGGAGGTTGAGTCCCAGCCTGAGTCGAGGGAATCAGAGGTGCCGAAGCTACCTAGGTAGCTTGCACCTTGGAGGGAGAGGAGGAAGAGGCTTCCTGCGGGGGAAGCAATCCCGCCAGAATAAGCCTGCTCCTTCTGTCCCTCACAGCCCGGGGGTTGAAGGCTGCACAAACCTGGCAGTCTGAAGACAAATGGGCAACCCCCAGGCATATAACGCACTGAGTGTGGCCATCAGCTGGGGAATGTGAGGGAACACATGTATGGGAAAAAGCTTTTAGGAACTGCCTCTGTCCATTAGTAGTACAGGCAGCAGTCCAGGGATAAGTTTGATGCTTCTGATCCATAGATCCAAGTTGCACTTGAATGTGGACAGGGATGGATTTTGTTTTATGTGGATGGTTTGTCTTATTTCAGAGCAGCAGTATTCTCTACAAGATATACCTGTCTCTCCAAACTACTCTGTTGATGTTACAGAAGAGGTTTATATCCCTAGATGGAGCATTTCTAATGCCATTTGACTTGCTGATGTGCTGTAATTCCATCAGTACTGCATTGGAAGATGCCTTGTATGCCAGGCACAGTTAACCTCTTAGCAGTCTGTAAGCTACTGAGTATAGTGACAGGGTTTTGAGTCAGTCTATGTAAGACATGTTAAAAAAAGTCAAACAGTGTAACAAACTCGTTAAACACAAAATACTGGAACAGAAGGAAGAAGGCACACACAAGACCTCTATAATAAAATAAAGCTTTTTTTATGTTAAATCATAAATTTCTTCAGACAAAATTTACAATTCAGATCACGTTTAAATACATAATGAGACAAATGCATTAACCAATCAACAAATAGAATACATTAGTTAAAATAGAAACTATTAACAAACACACCACCCCCTTAATAAAGCAAGTAAAAATCATTTAAACACACAAATATACAAATAATTTCTGTCATCCCATCAACTAGTCTAATACTAGAACTATAAACACAACTTAAATGTGATATAAAATCAATTTTACTTTAACTACAAAAAGATATTTTAAAATAAATAGAAGGAGAAGAAAAAAGAAAGTTATGTATAAAATTCAAAATTCTAACTTCATTCTATTTATTAACAAAGTTAACTAGCGATTTAAACTTTTAAGTTTTAATATGCTACTTATAACACAGCCATCATTTAAACCAGGCTGGTGGTAAGCATTGAACCTAATCTGCCAGGAAAGTTCTAACTCATCAAGTTTTAAAGCATCTGGGCCACCTCTTGAGTTAGTGAGCACTTGATCAATAACAATAAATTTAAAAGTGTGCCCAGGAAAGATTAACATGTTTCGCTAGGGCATTTTCAAGTTTATGTTTCCTAATAGCGTAAAGGTGTTCATATATTGCCCCTCCGCTTCTGTTTCAGTCTTGCCCACGAAACGCTGGGCAAACTGACACAAGGCCAGGTAAACAACCATCTTAGAGTTGCAGTTATTCCTAAACTTTAAATTATACACAAAGTTGTTCACTGAAATTCTGTTGGATTCTAAGATAAAACCACAGTAGTTACAAGCTTGGCATTTATACATGCCAGGAGTCCTAACAGGGTTAGATCTGAGTCCTTCACAGTAGCTTTTAAGGTTTCTACCTTTTCTATAGATCACTACGGGTTGATCCCCCACTTTAGAAAAGACATCAATATCACCTTTAAAGATGTCCCAATTTTTCTTAAGGATATTGAAACAGGCTGAACTATTAATACAATAATTGGTAATGAAAGCAGAGTTAAATCTATCCGGTTGTAAGTAGTTATCTAAGTCATGGTCAACAACAAGGCTAAGTAGTGGTAGATGACCTAGTTGACCCATTAGACAATAAGGGAACATAAACCAAGATGTGACGTTTATGAGTTACCTCGTGAATTAATTCACTAATAAGGTGTAAGGGATACCCTCTAGACTGAAACATTTCTTTAATAAATACACACTCTTGGTCAAAACATCATCCAATGTTGTACTGACCTTTAATAATGGCACGTTTTTGGTGGTAGGGTGACAGCATGTAACATGGAGTTACAGTAGGTTTTCTTTCTGTGAATTGATGAGACAAATCTACTTGACGAAATATCTTTAGTCAAAGAGATGTCTAAATAATCAATGACCAAAACATTAAAGTTAAATGTAAATTCAAGAAATGATGTCAGTTAAAGTATTCAACCAATAGTTCAGCTTCTGAAGCATTACCATCCAAAAGAATAAAATGTCATCCAAATATGATGTTGTCTTTAAATAAGTTGTTGTTAAATACAAACTGATGTTATCACCATGTTGGCCACACTGGCCCCCATGGGCCATTGCATTGCCTACTCCTTGAAGGTAGAAGTCACCATCAAACACAAAAAAGTTATTTTTCAGAATCAACTCCAATAAATCACCTACAAGTAAAATGTCATCATTAGGGCTGTCCAAGAGTCTCAACATTTCTCCTACCCATTCTGTAGCTATAGTGTGTGGAATACAAGAATACAAATCCTTAACATCTATAGTTAAAAAATTGTAATTTGGATTGTATTCTAATATATTGATGTTACCTAGAAATGTCCAAGAGTCCTTACAAATTTGTTTTAAACCAACAAGGTACTTTTGTAGTCAACCACCTTTGCACAGGCATAAGTAGGGGAACCCCTACTGTCCACTAAGGGACGCATAGGTGGATTTTCTGTGCCTTTGTGGATCTTGGGGATCCCGGGTGATTTTATCCTCGATATAAAGGTCTTCTATCACATTCTTAATCCTGTTATATGCTGTATTAATCTCAGATCGAGAACTTGTGTCATAAGACCCTGTATTAAGTAAAGTCTCCATCCTATTAACATAGTCTAGTTGTTCAAACACCACTACACCTCCTCCTTTATCAGGCTTACATATTCTTAAGTTGTTCAATTTAATGAAATCCAAACTGTCCCTTTCTGATCGCATAACACTAGATTGATGTGTGTTAAAGGTGTCAAGGGAACCAGAATTAACTAAATTCCGAAAATCCAGTTCACAGAATTGTTCGAAAGTTTTAATCAGAGGGTTAAGTGGTGGATTAAATGTACTAGGGATGTGAAACTGACTAATTTCCCTTTGAGGGTCATCACCAAACATAACCCTAAAGTTAAGCTTCCTAGTAAATAACTTTAGGTCGATAATAGTTTTAACAATATCCACTTTCCTAGGTGGAACATAGGTGTTACCTTTAGACAAGAGTTCGACAACCTCAGATGGAATAGTCACATTAGAAAAGTTATACACAGTGAAATCACCCTTATCATTAACTAGAAACGTTGGAACTTTACTAGTTACATCCTCATCAACCACAATAATAGTGGCTAGTAATAGAACAGTCAAGAGGTACTTCAGTCAAGTCTCCGAAAACTGGTAAGACACTTGGTTCACTAATGTTAAGTAAGACTGAGTCATTAGGCAAACTTTCACTGTTGACTCCTAGTGGTAAACCCACCACTTTACAATTCAGTTGTTCTTCTGTTTCCTTTTTTGGTTCGGTTGAACTGGTTGTTGCTGTTTCTGTCTCCCCTAAAAAATTTTGGTTGTTAGATCTCAGGTTGTAATGACCAGATGTACTACTCGTCTGGTTGGACACAGCATCACTGTAAGTAAATTCACTTGTCCCATTTTGAGGTAGCACATCGCTAAAAACCTGGTTATTGTAACCTGGAACTTGGTCGTTGTTGTTCTCACGACCAGCACGACCAGTACTATTGACCTTGAAACTAGTTTGGGAAATAGAAGGTTTAGGGTAGGCTACCCCCTCCTGGTAAGCCTTTAAATCCCTATCGAGTTTCTTCACCTTATTATGTTTCAGTTTGTTCAAAAATATATCAATGCTGGTAAAAATATAGTGAGCAAACTCTATGTTAAGCTTTATTTTCTTATCAAGTTCCCCAACTGTCTCAGTCAAAGCCTCAACTGCAAACACATAATGTTTACACATAAGCTCCAAGAGTTCAAACCCTTGCCGGTCAAACAGTGCTATAATTTCCAAATGAAAAGGAGAATTAGGTTCAAGCCCAGTGGGGTACTGCCAGCGCCGAAGCCCTTTAGGCACAATTTTATTCTTCAAGCACTCTTTAAAGTAGGAAACCTCTAACTGGGTTTTCCTCAATTTAACTAACAAACGGTCGAACTCTTTAAGGTCAGATGCAATGCTAACATCTTCGGCTACAACACCTCTTTCATTGTTAGTTAACCTGGTGTTGGCGCCAAAAAAAGATGAATTAGAGAGCCAAGACTGTAGGTTAAAGTTAGGAAAAGTACCTGGTTGTATGAATTTTTGCTGTCCGGGATCCCCATCAGTTCTTCTAAAATTCGGACTCGCTCCTGCGTGTTGGCTATTCGATTCAGAGCATCTTCCGTTAGTGCCATGACAAGGGATGCCGTTAGTGACATCAAATGCAGGTAAACCGGCACCCGAAGCTGAAACTATCGCTCCGGATCCAAGATCATTCCCCGAGCGACATCTCTGTCCACACGGCAAGCTTACTTCATTGTCCTGGTTACCCCTACCGCCACTGCTAGTAGAATCGGACGGTAAACCGGAATTATTCCCTCCCCCGGTGTTCAGCAAAACCGGAAGAAGAGCTGGATTCTTATTAGAGTCTAGTAAGAAGGCAAGCTGAACTATTGGTTGAATACTTTAACTCGACGACATCATTTCTTGAATTTACATTTAATTTTAATGTTTCGTCATTGATTATTTAGACATCTCTTTGACTAAAGATATTTCAGTAGATTTGTCTCATCAATTCACAGAAAGAAAACCTACTGTAACTCCATGTTACATTACACGAGCTGTCACCCCTACCACCCATTATTAAAGGTCAGTTAGTTCGAGCAGCAACATTGGATGATGTTTTTGACCAAGAGTGTGTATTTATTAAAGAAATGTTTCAGTCTAGAGGGTATCCCTTACACCTTATTAGTGAATTAATTCCATCTTGGTTTATGTTCCCTTATTGTCTAATGGGTCAACTAGGTCATCTACCACTACTTTGAGCCTTGTTGTTGACCATGACTTAGATAACTACTTACAACCGGATAGATTTAACTCTGCTTTCATTACCAATTATTGTATTAATAGTTCAGCCTGTTTCAATATCCTTAAGAAAAATTGGGACATCTTTAAAGGTGATATTGATGTCTTTTCTAAAGTGGGGGATCAACCGATCTATAGAAAAGGTAGAAACCTTAAAAGCTACTGTGAAGGACTCAGATCTAACCCTGTTAGGACTCCTGGCATGTATAAATGCCAAGCTTGTAACTACTGTGGTTTTATCTTAGAATCCAACAGAATTTCAGTGAACAACTTTGTGTATAATTTAAAGTTTAGGAATAACTGCAACTCTAAGATGGTTGTTTACCTGGCCTTGTGTCAGTTTTGCCCAGCGTTTTACGTGGGCAAGACTGAAAGAAAGCTATGAACACCTTTACGCTATTAGGAAACATAAACTTGAAAATGCCCTAGCGAAACATGTTAATCTTTTTCCTGGGCACACTTTTAAATTTATTGTTATTGATCAAGTGCTCACTAACTCAAGAGGTGGCCCAGATGCTTTAAAACTTGATGAGTTAGAACTTTCCTGGCAGATTAGGTTCAATGCTTACCACCAGCCTGGTTTAAATGATGGCTGTGTTATAAGTAGCATATTAAAACTTAAAAGTTTAAATCGCTAGTTAACTTTGTTAATAAATAGAATGAAGTTAGAATTTTGAATTTTATACATAACTTTCTTTTTTCTTCTCCTTCTATTTATTTTAAAATATCTTTTTGTAGTTAAAGTAAAATTGATTTTATATCACATTTAAGTTGTGTTTATAGTTCTAGTATTAGACTAGTTGATGGGATGACAGAAATTATTTGTATATTTGTGTGTTTAAATGATTTTTACTTGCTTTATTAAGGGGGTGGTGTGTTTGTTAATAGTTTCTATTTTAACTAATGTATTCTATTTGTTGATTGGTTAATGCATTTGTCTCATTATGTATTTAAACGTGATCTGAATTGTAAATTTTGTCTGAAGAAGTTTATGATTTAACATAAACGAAAAGCGCTTTATTTTATTATAGAGGTCTTGTGTGTGCCTTCTTCCTTCTGTTCCAGTATTTTGTGTTTATGTAAGACATGTTGTTTAGGCCTTGTAAGCCTTTTAGTTATCTCTGCTGACATTCCAGTCATTGCATGTGTCAGAAGAGAAACATGCTAAAGGGGGCATTATATTTAATGATCGGCCTAATGAGGGCTGAGTAACGGGGGACAACGGCAATCCCTTTGTTTATAAGCTGTGCAATACAGAAGGACTGTCTAGCAACAACTGACACACATGTTGGTCAAAACTCTCAGGGGTGTATTGTTAATGTGGTAGTTTCCTGACAAATGACATCCCAAAGGATACACTAATGCATTTTTTGGCATTTAGTTTCAGTCCATGACTTCAGCACTAGTTATTTATTTGGGATAAACCTTCCTGTACGATGGCAAAGTCATTTGGAGATTTAATGACTGCTCCTAGCTTGCAGTCATCTGGAAACTTACTCAGCCAAAGCCCTTTGGTGTTTGCTTTTACTTCAGAAAATTAGATGCCAAACAGGAGATGTCCCGGCAAAGAACTTTAGGGGACTTCTCTGGTGACTGGTCTCTTTGTGGCAGTAACTTCCCTATTATGATTTTGTGTATCCTACTGTGAACCAGTTGGCAATCCAGCAGATGATACGGGGTTTCTTCCCAGTTTATTTAGCTTTTCTACTATGACTGAGTGGCAATTGTGTCAAAAGCTTTGGCCAGGTCAAGGTATGCAGTATGTACCATTTTGCCTTCATCTAGTGCTTTGATGACCGTTTCAAAAAATCCACTAGGCTAAGTAAATATGACCTGCCCTTGATAAATCCACACTGAGATGGGTCCAGTGTTTGAAGGTTCCCTATGTCCTGATTTATTAGTTCCATGACAAGTCTTTCCATGGCTGTGCATATGAGCACAACTATCCCTGTTCTCCAGATGGCAATATAGGGTAAGCCTGTTAGCAGCTAATTGGCTGTTACTCCCTCTCAGAGCTACTATCACCACTTGCTGAATTGCATTCAAAAGGCTCAAAAGAATCTTCATCTTTTGCTCATCCCTGCTAACTCATTAGCATATGCTGAACATTCTGGACCCCTATGCTCTACCTGTTCTCTTAAAACTCTGAAGCAAGTCTTTTATGGAGTCTAGATACAGTAAGTACAGTGGTCAGTGTTTCTGGGTCCAAGGAGAGAGATTCTCAGCTTCATACTCCACATTCACACCTTTTGCAACTTTTCTACTTTTTTCTTGCATATTAAGTTTTATGCGTTCACATATTCACTACAGATAAATGAGCCTATTTACCTATTCCTATCATTGAATCATCCTGACCTCTGAAAGTTTTTTTTTTTTTTATTTTTATTTTTATTTATTTTTTTAAGTAATAACCTAAAGCGTTTTTATGACTAGGTATTAATGCATTTAGTCCTAATTGGTCATTACATGCATTTATTAGTTTTTGGTCATGTTTATGATAATGATTAGTTTGTTTGTAATTGTTATAAAATGTATGTAGTTATTTGGATAAGTTTATCTGTGATTAGTAAATAAAAAATCAGTACATTAAGAAAAAAAGGGGATAGGACTAGAGTGTGGTATCAGCTCTGAAAATGTAATTTTCACAAATCAAATGAGAGAAAAGCATTCACACAGTTGTTACTTTTTATGGGAAGAAGACCCTCCTCAACTGCATACAGGGGGCTTCAGCCACTGCACCCCTTTTCTTAATGCAAGCAATTCCATGGCCATTGCACCTTAGGGAACATATTTCCCCATGTAGCAGAGCTTTCATTCTCATGCTAGGGTGATTTTTCCCCCATTTTTGTTAATCTGCCAATTGCCCTTACTTATACTCTCAAATAAATGTCCAAAATAAAACATACAAGATTAGAAAGGATGTGGATAAGTGATCCAATACAGCACAGAAGAAGCTGGAGACTGAGAAAAAGCCAAGATGGTAGCATGATTGGTGACTGGTTGCAGTTTGCTGGCATGATGACAGTAATACAACAGCTGTGACTATTTTTCTAAAGCAGTCTGTATATGGTTCAAATCTGGGTACAACCATGAAAAAAATAATCTTACAATAAAGACCGAATATGGTGCACAACATATGTGACATACAGATAATTATGTGTGCTTGCTGGAAATAAATTACCAGCCTATCCAACAGTTTGACAGACCACACTTATTTGTCCATAATGAAGTGCAAATGGCCACCACACAATAGTTGTTTCAGGATTCAGTTGGACAAAAAGAGAGCAATGCTGTTTGAATTAGCAAGGAATGTAATTAATGGTGCAAAAATATTAACAAACAGAGCAGTACCTACAAATGCAACAAGAGAAAGCTGCAAGGACCAAATGTTTTGAATCAATTCCCTACTCCATCCAGGTAAAAATAACAATCCTTGCCCTAATCCAGATAAAACTCCCACTGAGACAGCCTCACTCTTCAATTCATATTTTATCAACACCATAGCTAAACCCACTACTACCTGCCCACCTGAACCTCCCACTTCACACTTCTCTACTACTCCTCCTCTGTTCTCATTCTCACCTACAGCAATTTCCACTATAAAAAAATACTTCATAAACTCAAACCTTGTACTAATGCACCAGACAATTTACCTGCTGAATTTCTACAACTATCTGCAAACTGCATTGCCTATCTTATCTGCATACTCCTCAACAGATCCATTCAGGAGTCCAGTATACCAAACATATGGAAGAAAGCATTTGTTCTTCCACTCAATAAAGGTGGCAACTACTCTGATATCTCTAATTTCCAACCCATCACTATCCTCTCTACAATCTCTAAAATATTATAAAAATGTATTCACACTCAACTTCTTAACTATCTTGTCCAAAACCAGATACTTTCCCCCACACAGCATGGGTTCACGCCAGGTCATAGTACCTACATTGCTCTCATATCCTTTATGGACACAGTAAACAGGCCTCGCAATGTCGCTTACATAGTCTCTTCACTGTTCCAAAAGCTCTCTAATGACTACGACATGGCTTAACATCCCCTTCTGCTCACAAAACTCACCAGCTTAGGTGTCTCACCCCATACCTTAAACTGGTTCTCAGACTATCTCACCAATAGGCAACAATCCACTAAATGGCAACACTCCTTTTCACCTTTTCTCAACACAACCACAGGTGTTCCTCAAGGATCTATACTAGGTCCCCTCCATTTTAGTATATTCGTTAACTTCCACACCACCCTTACCCATGGCACAGTTATCGAATATGCAGATGATTCTACAATCATCTGTACTGCCAAATCTACATCTGAGTTACAACATCTTACCCAAAATACTTTCACTTCAACCGAAACTTGGATGTCAAACAGCCATCTCGCTCTAAATCCCAATAAAACCAAACTTCTAATACCCCCCCCAAAAAAAAACTACTACTCTGAACAAGAATGATTTTTCTGTCCAATCCCATAATAATAGTCTCACTGAAGTTGTTCCAAATACCAAACTGCTAGAGGTTATTATTGATGAAAAACCATCATTCACCTTCCATATCCATAGCAACATCAAAAGAACATATCAGAAATTAGGTACCTTCTATAGACACAAATACTACCTTAATATTACCGCTAAAAAAAAGCTCATGCATCATCCAGCCTGCTACCATCTCTACTATATGGTGCCCCAATCCTCATCAATATCCAGTCCTCCCTGCAAAACAAACTAGACTTTTTTTTTTTTACAACAAAATTGACAAATTTGTAACAAATTCAAAAAAACACAGCACACCACTGCTTATCTGTACAACAGCTAAACTGGGTTGATCTCCCACACTGCCTCACTTACTCACAATTAACCACTGCACATAAACTCATATACAAGCCTTCAATATGCCCCTCCCTCTCCTCCTTATTGACTACATACCACCCTAAAAGGCCACTAAGATCCGAAAATACAATGATGCTGAAGGTTGAAAAACCTAACCTTGCAGCTGGTCAAATGCTGTACTCTTTTACTGTCTCAAAACTATGGAATGCCCTCTCAACTTCTATCAGAACAATCAGTAACCCTGCTCTCTTTTAGAAGTCTCTCAGATCATACCTCTTTTCTCTCTGGCAATGCACTTGTGCCAAAATAGTACCTCCTAACACCTGATCCACTACTATATCCCTCTACAATATTACTACTTAAGAGCTCTCTCTGACTTGCTGAATTGAACTACTTATGCCTACAAAACCCCAAGTAACAATCAAAACTGCTACCCTACCTGACTAACTCCATCCTTAATGATCAAATTGTACACAATGTTGATGTGTAATATTTGTAAATAACTTGTACCACTGTGTTTACTATCTATTTCCATGCATTGAGACTGTATATACACTGTATATTGTGCTTTTTTTCTTGTATGTATTATTAATGTTATGTGGAGCTTTTATCTAGCCTCTACTGAAAATGGGCTCACCTAGGCCCAGTAAACTTTTCCGGTTACCAGATGCAATAAATAAATAATATACATGAAGTCACAAACTACTTTTAATTAAAATGCTCAAATAAAAGTTGATAAAACACCAACAGAGGCCACAACCCTGCTAATCATAACAGTTGACATTTTTTTTTCTGTTAAACTGCATACTATGTGTTAAGTCAACTATCATAAGCATCCCCATCTGTTATAAGATAATGCTTTATCCACAATTAATTAAATAATGATTCTACATTGATGGAAATAACATTAGATTTGTCCTGCTAGAAACTGCTGTTTAGTCATTACAACAAATATTTGAAATAAACATTTCCAGCTGACATATTGCCAGGATTTTAATTTGTTTCTTTGTATGTTTGTTTTTGAATGTACACAAGCAGAAATTTATTTCAGGCTCTTGACTTAGCTCATCACAGTCTAATTCCTATTCACTCAGTCACTTATCAGACATCTTATATACTTTTTTTTTTCAAAACCAAAATCGCAACTTTGACAGTCTGGATATTCTTTTTAGAGCAATAAATTATTACAAATCAAAAACCATTCTGTCTATCAAAGTATACTATAAAAGGTCATTATTATTCCAGAAATGTGCACACTATTTGGAACCCCCTACTAGTGTGCCCATTGTAAACTTAGCATATCCCAACAGAAAGAAATCTGATCACTTAACTACTCTTGAGCTGCTGGACTTTCTATTAAAATATGCTAAAAAAAGATATTCAAATATTTTAAGAAGGATGTAACAAAATATTAGAAAAAAATGAGGAAACTCTTCAAAATCTGGATAGGTAAAAGATGCAGTGCTGTTAATACCAAAGATCGCAACGCTTTTCACCTTATTTCTCAACTGTCCAGACTTTAACAGAATGTCCATCATTTACATATAACCTAAGTTAATAAAATTAAAAAAAAAATACAGAGGCAAACCAACATCAGTATGTTGTCCTCTGTGTTAGCTCCATAGCACTGTAATAATGTACTGAACAAGCGCATAGAGGTACATACTATATGCATACACAGTACATCAGTAAGAAGAACACTAAAGTGCCATTATACATAGGCATTATTCAAGAAGATTAACCTTTTCTAAATAATATGTTTGCATAATACCAATAACACATAACTGGGTGTGGGCATCTCAGGATTTACTCATGGTTTCCTTTGTTTAATCACTTAGGCTTCACCTTTGTGATGAAAGCACATCATCCATGGGTAAATTCTGTGATGCCCACACCCATTCTTGGGTTATTGCTAAAGCACATTGCTGTATTGCCACTCAGATATGCATATTCATTCCAACACTTTTGCCAACTTATCTATCCTGGCCAGATATAGAAACTAACAACTGGTAGCAGAACACAAACCAAGCCAAAACAAAGAAAAAACAATCCACAGGTCTGCAGAGACTCTGACTGTAAGCTCCTGTATCAACCAAATGTACTTTGAAACAAAATAAAGTACTCCAATAATGTTTTATGATGAGCACTTTTGTTTTATCAGTAAAAACTTCTTCAGATACGTTCATCAACATTTAAAAGCTGTTTATATATCCTGGTCTTGTCACATGACCTCAAGCCTCCCTAACTTTTAAGAATCATGCTGTATACACTGTCTTCCACAAGCTGCCACACAGTGGGACTCCTAAATAGAATCCTTATACCTCTTCAGAAGCCATATATTTATGCACTTCTGTCTCTTTTTACCCATGGAGACTTTATTTTGTCTTTTCAAAAAATTTTTCCTGATACCACCAAAGAGGTTTTCAAGTCAACCCTTTATTCCTTTATTTCAATATATTGCCAGAAAACATTGCCACATGCATCTCTCCTAGTGCACACCTTCTATATTTTCCATTAGCAGCAGAAAATATATGCAGAATCTGGCCAAGAGTATAAAAGTTCTTATGAAGTAAATGCTATGTGAAAATACAAAATACAAAACTTCTGGAACTTGTTCCGCTGTGGTGACCCCTTACCGGGAAAAGCCGAAAGACAAACAAACCAAGCTCTGTTTTATTATTTTCACAATCTTCTCTTTCAAAGGTTTTAATGCCTTATAAAGTCTACCAGTCAATCATTTTTTTTTTTTGGGGGGGGGGGGGCATTGGTTCACTCTTCACCAGCACTATAAATGCTGCTGTAAAGGTGTTGTTGTTTTGATTTGTTAATACTTTTACTTGGTTGAGTCTAAAAAGAGGGCCCATATAAACTGATATTATGTTTCCTGGGCAGGAAGCACTTAGCGCAAGTTTTTTAACCATGTCAATAATTTCCTTTCACTCATTAGTTGCTCCCAGGACCTAATCTTAGTTTGTTTACTCCCCAACTCTGTTTTAACTGTGTTGTCTTTTGCATCTTTATTGGGTATGTTATCATTCCCCATTCCTTATTCAGACCATATTTCAAGAACTACTGCTTTTCCTGTGCTATATAGTCAGCCTGCCTAAAAGTACTCACATTTCCTTCCCTTTATGTAGTCCCAGACTGACACAGGCCAGTTTAGTAACCACACATTAGGTATCATTCCTTACAATCCTAAATATATAGAAGCCATGGTATCCTCATCTGGGCTGCATAGCAATAAAACTGAAGGCCAAGCATTTTAATATACCTTGGTATCATGCCAAGCTTAACTTTTTCCAAGCCATCCTTGGTCTTTTGCCTTTGAAAATAAAACCAACCCTTAAGCTGTTAACATCTTATCTCAAACATCAGAGGCAAAGCCAAAATTGGTGGAAAAAGCTGCAGAAAAAGGAACACATTTTAAATATAGTCAAATATATAAGCAAAAATTGGGGACAACTGAGAGATATGGTAGGCAATGGAGAAAACTAGACTGAAAAAGTAAAAAAAAAAAAAAAAAAAGTTTAACTCTTTCTACTTATATAATGTTAGCACAGTCATATTGTCTATATGAAAATGAGAGGTTTGTATGATAGAGCTTTATAAATTAATGCCTTCACCACTTATTCATCCTTCCTGAAGATATCGATATATTAAGAAGTGCATCTACTCATTCCTGCCACAGTGCCATTTACTGAATCTGATGTCTTGTATCAAAGCATTATGTTATTTTTGTTTAAGTAGTTACAACATTTGCTTTTATAAGGCTAATATTATTGTTCAGAATATTGGGAAAATAACCTGTTTGTGGATATGGGATCTTGGGAAAATTACATTTTCTAATTAATCGTGTCTTTCATTTTCCTTGGAGAGCCAATTGACTACAGGAGATTTTCCAGTAGGCTTCCAGTGTACACAAAAGAAAATGAACGTTTATTATCACTATTCTGCCCTGAGGATGGGACCAGATATTTAAAACAAATTCTGTTTGATACTGAGCTGCCTCTGCACTATCAAACATTAAAATGAGCTACTAGTTAATCTGGAAACTTCTGTCCAACATTTGTGAAAAAAAACACTTCTGTAACATTAACAATGTTATAGATGCTGACTTAATGTCCTCATGATTTGCTCATTTTTTATTATCTTGATAATGACTGACATTTTGCTAAGTTGCAGATTTTAAATATTGCTCTTATATAATGTTGCTACAATAACATGTTTTTGCATTTGTATGCCTTGCATTTTCTGAAGGGTATGAAGTCTAAAACTCAAAGATCTGTATTGGTTCCCTACTGAAATGTTAGAAGTCGAAACAGAAAAAAAGTCTGAAAATACAGCTGAAGAGCAAATACTGAACTTCCCTCTTCTCCTTTTAATTTTTTTTTGTAGGGGGACAAGTCCCCTTGCATTTCCCAGTGTGGGATACAAGCCCTCTATACCTCTTAAACCTACATATACTATTCTGAAGTGGGCATACCTCAGGGAAAAGGGAATATTCCTAGAAACAGCACTCTCAGATTTAATATATATAAGTCCATATTTCTGGTCATTCAGTCTCCACATGTCAGAACATGGCAATGCAGGTCCCATCATTTAAAATGTTTATTGACCAAATTAATTCAGCGATTACTATCCTCAATAATTTTTAGAAAAACAACAAAATTTCTAAGCAACAGACCAAAATATGAGTCAAATCAGAGGCAGTGAGGTATTATAAAAGTAGTATTTAGTAAAGAAGTCAAATTAGTTTTTGTGTGTGTGTGTGTGTGTGTGTGTGTGTGTGCGTGTGTGTGTGCGTGTGCGTGTGCGTGTGCGTGTGTGTGTGTGTGTGTGTGTGTGTGCATCTCTTTAATGTCTGAAGAAATGAGAGTGCGGTGAAACACACTGCCTCGCCTTTTCTTTTCTAAGAGATACATAACTTTTTTTGCCTCAATACACTTTAAAAGAAAAATGTGATGTCGCTGCTAAGGGACTGTTTAGAAAAGCAATGGGAGATGAGTACACATCAAATGCTTTTATAAGTATAAAGTGCATGTTTTGACCATGCTGTGAGATTTCTTCATTGCTGCTGTTGGTCAGTGTTTCACATTCTGCCCATTTGTTTCACATTATGAGAAGTAGTACAGAGTTTCACATTCTGAAGCTGGAAGGCTGACTGTGGATATAGTTATTCTCTGTGTTGTGCATATTACCTAGGTTTGTAAAATAGGTAATGTGTTATCAGGCTGTGGCATTTTCTGTTTCTTTAAAGGGAATTTGGAAATGTTCTTTCATTTTAACAATGATGAAATATTACCACATATTTTATAGTTTATCAGTATAGTTTTTTTTTGTCATCTTCACTGTCCTACATGCCTCACTAGCTAGCTACTGTACCCATATTATGTTCCAACAAAAAAATAAACCTACCGCCACCAATGATGTGGAGTCAGAAAAATTTTGTGAGAGATAAGAAGTGAGAAAGTAAGAGGAGACAGGGAGATCTAGGGAGCTATGTATTGATATGGGAGCTGATGCACAAATATGAAATGCATAGAAGTTCATGGATGACTGACTTAAGACTGAGTGAACTGTATTAGTTAGGCTATGTTCTCATGACACCTGATATTTGAAAGATAGACCAAGAAGGGAGAATATTAGTACTGTAGGGCATAATTCTTTCCTTGCTTTATTTAAGGAGTGGCAGGAGAGTGGTAGGCATCCAGGGAAATGGACGGGGATAATTATATATAAATATAAGAGCACCTGAGGTGACCAGATTAGAGGAAGAAGGAGAGTGAAGTGGGCCTCGACCAGCGCATAGCGGTCAATAGTCAGTGTACACATGCGCACTGAAGGCACCATTTGAGGTAAGTAACACCTCTCTGAAAGAAAGATAGCTAAATGTTTTACGAGTAAAGTAGATAAAGGAGAAATATGTTTTTTACAGCGGGGAAACCCCCCCTTGCACCCCATGCTAATTATATATGCCAACTTACCAACTTCAAGATTGTACAACAGCAGGATAAGGGCAAATTCCCTGACCTTGCTGCAACACAATCTCCCACAAAAAAACAGCCAGCTAAAACACCATTGAAAAGAATGGTCATTCACATGAGTGTTCACTCTTATTTATGGCACTAAAAAGCATTCCCCACACCCCTTTTTCTAATAATATGTACTAACTCTGAGACTGCACAATCCCCAGGAAGGGGCAGATTCCCCCTCCCCTGGGGATCATTCTGTCTTGCATAACTGCAGTGTTGACCAGTTTAAGTTGACCATATACAGGCAGATATTAGCCACAATCGACCAATCTAATGGTAACCATATAATTTGGCATATAATTCTACAAGCAAGACATAGTTTTCTCCTGACTTCCATGCAGTATTACAGCCCATACCTCCTAACCGTACCGAATTACTCAGATTTTACCAAGTTTTGTGGTCCAAATAATAGGGTGCCATGATTCCCAAGTGATACCCCTTCATTTTCCCAGCTTTTTTTTTTTTATTTTTTTTTATTTTCACTTTTTGAGCTGATGTCATCACATGCGCAATTACATCAGCTCCATCAGCCTGTCAGACTAGAGCTCAAGGGCTCACATTTCCGGTTTCTGCCCAGGAAGGACTTTTGCAAGTGCCAAGTGGGAATTGGAACTGAATTACCCAAAAGATGAAAGTACTGCAGAGCTACTTGAGTGAGAGGAAGGAATTTTAAAAGTGCAAGCGGGAATGGATTGCCCAGGATGGACTGTTTCTGCTGAAAATGAACTGTACTGTAGAGCTACTTGAGCAAGCAGACTGCTTTGAATTAAGGTAGGGAATTACAGAGCTACTTGCTGTGTGTGTGTGTGTGTGTGTGAGTGGACTGCTTAACTGCTTTGAATTGAATGCTGTGTGTGTGTTAGCAGACTGCTTTGAATTGAATGCTGTGTGTGTGTGTGAGAGCAGACTGCTTTGAACTGAATGCTGTGTGTGTGAGCGGACTGCTTTGAATTGAATGCTGTGTGTGTGTGAGCGGACTGCTTTGAACTGAATGCTCTGTGTGTGTGTGTGTGTGTGTGTGTGTGTGTGTGTGTGTGTGTGTGTGAGCAGACTGCTTTGAATTGAATGCTGTGTGCGAGCAGACTGCTTTGAATTGATTGCTTTGTGTGTGTGCGTGTGTGTGTGGGGGTGTGTGTGTGTGTGTGTATGTGTGTATGTGTGTGTACGGACTGCTTTGAAAGCTGTCAGAGCATTCTGTACAGCTAGCATTTATTTTTGATCGATGTGCAGATATCTTTGATCTGTAGTCCATTTGCCTTGAACGCACTGTCCTGCCATATGTACTCTCCAGGCATAGTCCGATGCATCTGTTGTCATAGTTTGCCTGGCTGGGGGTAAGGTGAAAGGCTGACCCTTGTTGAGGTGACATGCCTGTGACAACCATAGAAACTCCTGTTGAAGGCAGGAAATGAGAGGTATCATTGTTTCCAAGCTGTGGCTGTGTTGAGTCTATACGCTTTTCAGGTACCATTGTAATTTCCTCATTTACAGTTTTGCAAATGGTATTAGTTGTATGCAAGATGCCATGAATCCCAAGGCCTGCAGAATTTTTCTTGCAGGGAGTTGGGTCTTTGTTGCCAATATTTTGAAGTACTGAGTTAGTTGTAGTTGCTTGTCTGGCGTGAGATAAGCCATCTGGGCCGTTGTATTCTAGCTGGCACCCAGGAATGTCATGTTTTGTGAGGGCACTAGTTTTGATTTCTTTTTGTTTACTGTGTACCCTAAGCAACTTAGAAGGTGTTTGACAAACGCCCAGATGTTGTAAGAGAATGCCCTTGCTTTCTGCTTGGATGAGGCAGTCGTCCAGGTATGGGTATATTTGAATTCCTCTTTGTCTGCAGTATGCAATTACTGGTGCCAGGCATTTTGTGAAGACCCTGGGTGCAGTAGATAAGCCAAAGGGCAGTGCAGAGAATTGGTAATGGGTTGAACCTGCAATGAAACGGAGGTATCTTCTGCAATTTTGTCTGATAGGGACATGCAGGTATGCCTCCTTGAGGTCCAACGTTACTAGCCAAGCCTTCTTGCCCAACATGGGAAGAAGCTGCTGTAGTGTTAGCATCTTGAATTTGGGTACTTGCAAGTAAGTGTTTAGAATTGAAAGGTCCAGAATGGGTCTCCATGCATTGTCCTTTCTAGGGACTAGAAAGAGCCTTGAGTAAAATCCTTGGCCTTGCTCCTGTGTAGGCACCAGTTGAATGGCTCTCATGTCCATGAGAGCTGCAATTTGTTTTTGTGCCTCTGCCCATTGATTTTGTGGCAGGTTTGGCATTCCTTTTATCCTTGGCAAGGTGTGAAAATGGAATCTGTATCCTTGTGAGATAATGTCTAGGACCCATTTGTCCTTTGTGATGATATGCCAATCGTCTGCAAAAAATGCTAATTTTCCTCCAAAGGGAGCTGCCAAGAGAGTTTTGCTTGGCAGTTTAAGGAATAAGTCATTGTGTTTGTCTTCTAGTAGTTTGGGGCCTGTCTTCTCCTCCCTTCTGTATTGCAGTGCCCCATTGGCGAGGTTTGTAAGGAATTTGTGCTTGACCTCTGCCCCTTGGGCGTCTGTATTTGCCTCTCTGTGGCCTGTCAAAAGCTGGAAAGGACCAATTTTTTGTTGGCCAATTTCTGCTGAAGCGAGGGGGTTGTACCTGTAAGAAATCATTGACCGTCTGCATAGACTTTGCCTTATCCTCCATTTTCTTTAAAACCTCTTCTGCTTTGACACCAAATAATACATCCTGCTGTAAAGGTGCATCTAGTAATTTTGCTTTAACATGATCAGGCAGAGTTTGTTCCTTTAACCAAGCATGCCTGCGTATGACAGACCCAGTAACAGCTGCTCTACAGGAAGCTTCCAAGGAATCAAATCCACACTGTAAAGTATGTTTGCCCACCTGTTCAGCTGCATGCAACATATCCTGCATTTCCTTGAATTCAGACTGTTGAGAGTGTGTGCTCATCTTTTGTTTTAATTGAGACAGTAGGAATTGCTGATATTTCAGCATGTGAAATTGACAATTTAATGCTCTCATAGCTAGAGTAGCTGAGGTGTAAACCTTCTTCCCTCACCTATCGAGTGCTCTAGAGTCCCTTTCAGAGGGCACAGGATTTTTAGCCGTAGAAACCTTAGCCCCTTTGGGACCCTGGGAGATTGTTTCTGGGTCAGCAACAGGGCTTTTGTAAAGGAATGTGTGTGAGTCAGGCACTCTATAATATCTGTCTGGTTTGGCTGGAGCAGGAGGCAGAGAATCTGGACTTAAACTAGATTCTAAGTAAACATCATCCACAATGTCTAAAACTGGAGTGATAGCAAGAGGTCTGTGTTGGGGAAGTAAAAGAAACTCTCAGAGCCTTTTCTTTGAGTCAGAGTAGTCCTGACCTTCCAGGTGGAAATGTTCCTTCATGGTATGTAAGGTTTCACCAAAGGAATAGTCTTCAGGGGGAGATGCTGAGTGAATGGAGTCTTCAGCATCAGAATCTTCATAAGGGGAAAGGAGTAATCCTGTTCCTCAGAGGAGTCTGAGGAAATAGAAACTTGATCAGAGGAAGCATAATCCTCCTCTTGTCTTGGCCTTTTGTCTGGGGGGGTTGGTAGCCCCTGATCAGAGTAATCAAATCTTCAGCCATCTTAAGCATCTGTTTCTTAGGCATGGGGCCATGAACTGGAGACTGATGTACAGCCTTTTTAGGTTTTAAAGGAGTCTTAAGCTTAGCATAAGATTTTATGGTGAGAGTAGTCGGTCTAAAGACACCTTCTGAAACCGAAAGTGTTTCCACAGCATCGGCTTCTCCTTCTGCAATGTTGTCGGTAGGGCCTAAAGAAAATGGCTGCATCGGCCTAGTACTCTCAGATAGAGAATCCAAAGTGGTCTGGGGTTCCAATTCTGCGGTCGTCAGGGGCTGCGTAGGCGCCTCACTGAAAACCGGAGAACCAGCGACAGGCCCAGCCGAGGCCTCGAAGTCTGGCTTGTGTCTAGACTGCCTGTCCTTATCTTTGCATTTTTTATGCACGCCGGTAGTTGGTTGCTCCGATGGCATAGTATAATTAAATTTCCTACCGAAATACTGTCGAGCGAAATCAAACCGTCGCTTTATAGTTCGCTTATTGAACCTAGCACAAAAAAGACAACCAGTGACGTCGTGGTCTGGGCCTAGGCAAGGTATACAATAAGAATGAAAGGCCTTATGAGGTATTTGCTTCCCACAAGAAATGCAATTGTTAACTTTTTCTGACATCGGACTGAGGCAAGAAAAGGTTCCCCAATGGGGTACTTAGCTTTGAAGACTTCGGACTGAAATTTGATTCGAAAATCTCAGATGTCGGCTGACCGGCACTTGAGAACTGTTTCTGCATCGGGCACCGCGCGGCAAGAAAGACTGAAAAAAATGGCGTCGGATGCCTCTTTTATACCCCTGGCGCACTGACGTCAGGGAGGAAGTGACAGCAACCGACGCTGGACCAAGACTTTGGAATTCAGGCCGACTGCGGAACCGCCTGATGGCAGGATAACCCAAGTGTGATGACTGCAGCAAGGTAACACGATGAACATTCGCTAATTCAAAATCTCCTGCATTCAAGATTTTGAATTTCACGCTTCTGTGGTTGCGATCTTCCGATCCTTCGACTTTATGAACTCCAGATACTGAAATTCGAGATTTCAGTATTTTGAGTTATAAAGTGTCCCCATACATATACATATATATATATATATATATATATATATATATATATATATATAGATATGGATCTAGGATGTTTGCTCGAGTGAGCAAACGACCGAAACCCAAACAGCTGGGCATACTTACGCGAAAGTGCTTTTCACCGAAGAAGCACTTTCACGTAAGTATGCCTGTTACCAAGGCTGTACTACGGTGCGGGTAAGGGAAATTTGCCTTTTCCCCACTGTAGTGCGGTCTCGAGGGAGAATATTAAAGTAGGGGGGGTGTGGGGGGCACAGGGGGTGAAGCACCCCTGCTAAAACGTAGTGTTTTTTTTTTTTTTTTGCAACACGCTTTAACGAAAGTGCTTTTTTGATAAAAGCGCTTTCGTTAAAGTGTGTTCGGTTATTATGGATTCGGACATTTGCTCACTCAAGCAAACGTCCTAGATATATATATATATATATATATATATATATATATATATATATATATATATACGTATATATATATATATACACTTACCAGGATAGTGCTCAGAATCAAACACAAACATAGCACTCTGGAAATGGCCACATTTATTATTAGAACATTTAATTCTGCAAACTGGTTCTACAGTTGTCTACAGCTTCATCATCGCTAATTAGTTCAGCACTCTACCTAAATTTCAATAAAACCAGGTCATGTGATATGTGTGATGACACCAAAAAAATACATGTGTTTATAGAGTTGCAATTACATGATTTTATGCAAAAATAATTATTCTTGCTAAGAATATTTTTTAAGAATTACAGGACCACATTAATTTAAAATATATGCAATATAAAAAAACACACGATTTCTACCAGTAACATGAATGTATGCAAAGTTTACAGATGTCTGTTTGATCCATGAATAAAATTGCCACGGTAAAGGAAATCTATATCTATTCTTTATTATAAAGAATTGAATGTATGTTTTTAAAACTTGGAAGACATCTTCGGAGTAAACAACACCTTATCAATGTCCAAAAGTGCATACATGGTGTAATAAAAAGTGTTTAAATTGAGCACTCTGTTGTTTTTTACAATGAATATTGTTCAAATGAACTGATATTTTATCTTTTAGAGATCTGGTGGTTTGACCTACATATAATAACCCCTATGTGCAAAAAACTAAATAAATCACACTGATAGTGTCATAATTAATATATATCCTAATATAATAAAAATCCCAGAATTCTTAGAGGAAAAGGACCAGGTTTGTAAAATATATTGACAACAAAGTACATTTTCCACAAATGAAACAGCCCTTAGTTCAAAAGTCAGCATATATAATAAATCTGGGGCTGCACACAAGTTTGAAGATATTAAATATTGTGACAAATTCTTACTGTGACTATATCCATATCTGCAAGTACCTAGTAACAACTGACCAAGATTATTTGATTTTAAAATACACCAATATTTCTATTATCACATTTGAAATTTCTTGTGAGTTGCTACCATAGGCAGTGGCAAACCTAATAACATCAGTAGATTTCACATTGGCAGTTTTCACCAACAGAGATATTTGTGGTATAGAGTGTACAACTGTCTTGATTTGATGCACACATCTATACTTATTTCCTCCTTTTTATAAATCTATATATCAAATTTTTGGATGATGTCTGATTTCTCTTATTAAGAAATACCCTTAAGTCTCATAAATTGAGACTTTGGGATATTTTTGGTTACATGTGGTAGGTATCAATTATCACTGGTCAAAAAGTATTTTTAGAGAATGCCTTATAATACAAAGTGGTCTAACATGAACAATCCAAAAACATTGTTACATTCAAATCCAAAAAAAAAAATCTTTTCCAAATCTGCCTTAAAAGAAAAAGAAATATATAAGTGAGTTTATCGCAAATGTGCTGTGGGTTGTAGTGAAATTGTTTTGCAGAATTAAATGTTCTAATAATATATTTCACTATTTCCTTCTTGCTATGGTTTTGGCATTATTATTTAATTTCTGTGTTTACCAGATATGTGGTTTAGTTTGAGAATTACACTGGTGTGTTTTATTTGATTTTTTAGTGTTTCGCCTACATGACTTCTGAGTGCCCATGACTTTTTACTTTTTATCTTTAATGGCTTTAATGGACTAGGAAACATTTAAAAACAATACAAAGTTATGGGAATTCAAAAAGCATTTAACTGCAACACTGGTATTTCCTTGAGTTTTCATTTGAATATATCCCACGGATGTCCAGTATGGGAGGTTGAAGGTAATACACAATGAAGACTATAGCTTGAATTGGTCTTTCTTCTAGTTTTTACTAAATGGTTAGTCTGTGTGACGTTTTATCCTTTGGTTTAGGTTTTTTTTTATAGACATGTAATATATATACATAAATATATACATATGGGTCCACTTCGTAATTTCAAAATTTCAAAACTTCGAACATCAGAATCCTGAAGTTCAGATGTTTGAAGTTTTGAAATCCCAAAGCTATACAATTTAGGTTGTTCAAACAGTGCGGAACAGCAGCTTAACCATTCCCTTCACTGTAGTGACATCTCTGAGTTGGTATATTTAAGTTGCGGGGGATGTGGTGGGTGCAGAAGGGTTTGCCCCCCTGCAGAATCATGATTTCTAAAACGTTTATTTATTTATTTATGTTTTTTTTTGTGTTTTGAGATTTCAAAATCTCGAACATCTGGATGTCTGGATTCTGATGTTCGAGATTCTGAAATTTCGAAATTACATAGTGGACCCATACATATAAATATATATATATATATATATATATATATATATATATATATATATAGACACACACACACACATATGCGCACACACACGAACACACACATGTACACACACTCTTATACACCTATATATGTGAGGGTATGTGTGTGTGTTTTCGTGTGTGTACGTTGGATTGTGAGTGTCTGTATCTATCTCCATACATAACTTAAACCATTCAGTGTTGGTTTGTGATTTTCTGTGTAATTGCTTGGTAGGAAAAGATTTATTTTGATTTATAGTTTATTGTCTTACCTCTGATTATTACTATTACAATGAAGCGTGACTGCGAGCAATTGTGTTTTACTATCATTGGCTCAAATGATATGATAGGTTAAAGTGACTACTTTATGACTTATTTTCCATTGTGCAAGGTTAGTTCAGTGTATTTAATTTAACCTTTATTTGCAATATTGTTTATGTGATTTTCTTACTCAATCTGACATAAATTACTAATTCTTTTCTTTTGCTGTCAGTGATTTTTATTTTTTTCTTTTAAAATTATTTAATTGTTTGTAACTAAGACTGAATTCTTTAATTGAGTATGCTATTAACATTTCGCTGAAGCATAAGTATCTTGCTCAGTGTGCTAAATGCTGTGAATACACAAGGTTAACACTTGATAACATCAGATACATGTGTTCCTCGTGTCAAATATCGGATGATCTGTTATTACTAATAATTGCTAATATAGACTTACTGAAGATAATTACACTTGTGCAATTTTCAAAGCTTAGAAATATGCTGTTGGATAAACTAATGACAAGGCTGATGAAATAACTAATATTAGGCAAAGTGCAATTAAAACAAATTAAAGAAAGGAAGAGTACTCTGCCAGTAAATATCATTCAACCCCTATTAAACACAATCCTACCAATGATAACTTTGGAATTCAGGATACAAGTATTCAACAATCTATGGATTCAGAGTATGTAGAAGAACATAAAAAAGAAAGGAAGAAGTCTGCAACAAGTAACTAGGAAGCAAAATAAATTGATTGTTTACAATGCAAAGAGAATATATACTGAAAAGGCCACTGCTTTGTTACTTAGCACACAGATTACAGAGAATGATGATTTTGTTCAATCACAAAATATTAATTTTACAGAAAATGTCAACATTTTTCCAAAAAAAGAAGTTAGAAAAAAAGTCGGGGAAGGCTAAAAGGAAGAACTCTCAACTGAACTTGGGACGATTACAGAATATTACGTGGTGGTGCTGCGGTAGCGTTGTCGCCTCACAGTATGACGTTGTCCTGTTCAATTCTCAGTTAAAGCGTCTTCTGTGTTGAGACATGCGTGAATGGGCATACCTTTGTTGAAGGTTGTGCATCAGAGCTGGCAACTCGGTACGTAAAAATCTACTGCCAATCATTAGTGGACCGGAGTTCTGCTGTGGCGACCCCTAACCAGGAAAAGCCGAAAGATACAACTGTAAGAAAGAAGAGGAGAAAGACTGAAGTTGTAAATTTGGCTGACTTCGGAAGTACAAAGATAGCTGGATAAGAATTGCATACTTGCAAATGAATTAAGCAATAAAACAGTGAGATTAATAAGATTAAGAGTGATGAAGACATTTCTTTTGTAAGAACTAATAGAGCAGTCATTATTGAATTAGAATTAGGAGATTCTTACTAGTAACTGAAGATTCGGTTAATAGAGAAACTGACACTTACATGTACAGAGATGATAATGAACATGACATTTATTATGCTTGCCAGGAGTGAAAATACAAGATATGAGTAGGATCTTAGAATGCTTTAATGTAAGGAAGTGTGAAGCTGTTTTTATTCATGTTGGTTCAAATAATCTTATCTTCAAGGACTCACTGACTATCTGGGGGAACTTACAGCCCTATTAATATAGGTTGTACAGGTATTAGGACATATTTTTCAGAAATCGCGTGTAGAAAGGAGAGTCAGATCAGCATGAAGAAACATTTTGGGGTAAACACCTACATAAAAATGGTCCATTTTAAAAAGCAGATGTGTAAAACTTCCAAGACTAATTTTGGCCACTTGTGTATTTGGATATGATGGAGTCCACTTATCAAGACAAGGGAAGAGAAATTTTGCATCAGATGTGGTGCAACATTTGACTAACATAAGACATGATTTATGTCATATCAGCAGTTAAACAGTTCACATACAACATTTGATTTATCTGCGTTGGTTGTTAATGCTAGGAGCATTAGTAATGCAGTTTTTTTTTTGGTGGGGGGGATTTGCTACATTTGCATAAGGCTGATGTTGGTATTGTTTGTCACATATTACTGAAGAGCAATGACTGGAAACCATCTCTGTCTACATATAAATGCTTTCACTGTAATAAATTATGCTTGTAACACCAAAGTAACTTCAGATACTGAAACTGAATTAGATTATAATGAAAAACAGTTATGTGAACTGGACGCAAAAAAAGTACAGAGAGGAGACAAAATCAGTACTAATGACCTGAGAAAACTCCAGCATGAACTTAAAGTACCATTCCAATTTGCTGTTCCCTAGGGCATGGAGGTATGGGGACACTCCTCAAGATTGTAGACATGCACTTACCCTTCTTTAAGGGAAATCCAGAGTCATATAGACCCATACATTTACTTTATTGTTATGTGAAATAATAGAGAAGGTTATTATGGAAAAATTATTGTCAGAGTTGGAAATGCTGGGACTGGAAACCATAAATTAGCATGCATATATTGAAAATAGATTAATAACTACCAATTAAATGATGCTCTATAATAATATAATAGAGAGAAATAAAAAAATGTGCCGTGATGTAATTTATATAGACTTATCTTCAGCCTTTGATAGATTTACACAAAAAACTTAAAAGACCTGGATAACAACGTAATCTTAATAAAATGAATAGCTGGATGAATAACAAATAGGACATGGAAATTATCATATAGCAATTGGATAGACAAAATTCTAGGTTACATTCATGATGTCCCTCAGGGCTCTATCCTAGGTACATGATTGTTTAGGATGCATCTGTCAGATCTATCTTTTTCATCTGCGGTGTTCTATGGTATGTATACAGATGACTTGAAAATGGCTATAAACAGATTACATGCGATACATACAGGGCATGTCTGCAAAAGAACTTGACTAAATTGACCATATGAGCACAGGAGAATAATATGCGATACACAGATCAGAAACTAAGCATATGAGATTTGGGAGCTATAGACTGAAGAGAGAGTAGTAAATATAGCATGCAATGGTTTAAACTCATTTAAGGATCTTGGCATACAGACAGATCCAGTTTTGAGTTTTTCTGATCATAAAAACCAATTGGTTAATCATAGTTACAAAACTATAGGCCTTATAAAAAGATTTATAAAGTTTAGGAAATAAAAAATGATGAAATCATTGTTTGTAAGTTACATCAGACCCAAACTACAGTACTGAATAACTATATGGAAATATAAAAAAAGTAGCATAAGTAAATTGGAAATACTACAGCAGAAATAAACAAGGGTATCCGTAGATGTCAAAATTTGCTATTATGAAAGTTTAAAACAGTGGTGCACAACGTCCAACCCCAGGGCCAAATCACAGTAACCAAAATTAAAAAAAAAAAAAGTGAAAAAACGCTATGCCTTACTACAGTCACGCAAACTTTCCAGCACTTGCTTACTTAGCTAATTGACTGCAGTTGCGTACACCTCTAATTTTAGCTACTGAAGTAACTATTCTTTGTTTATAACTAGTAGTCTGTAAACAGTAGTATCTTTCTACAAGAGTTTCTAATAAGTCATGGCTGCAAGCCAGAATAAAGTTAAACGCAAAAGTTGATATAGAAAACAGGTAATTTCATGACTGCTGTCTTAAGTAAAAATGCCAGTCACCTGTACCTTTTGTTACTTCGTAATGACTTACTATGTTTTGAGGTGGCCTGCAGATGCACTAAGAATTTGTGTAGTGGCCCTCCCCACAGAAAGGTTATGCACCACTGGTTTAAAATATCTGAACATGTACAGTGTCTCCAATAAATATTTAAGAGGAGAGTGTGTACAGGTATACAAGGCATTTAAAGACAACTAACTCTGGGAATGGTTGAGGTTATCAAAGAGCTGTAAAGAATTATAAGACAACCTGTGTAGGTGATTATATAGGAATAAAATATGTACTAACTAATTTTTTGAGAGGGAAGCTGTCACATGGAATAGACTAACAAATTATATTAAAGCAAGCACTAGTTTAGATATTTTTAAGAATAGCATGGGGACTTTTTATGGAAATGATTGTTTTGGCATATTGGCTGACTAGAAGGGAATTATTGCCATTGTCTGATGTGTGTGTGTGTGTGTGTGTGTCTGTGTATACACACACATCCTAATAGGAGATCATAAATAAAAGATGTGTGACAAAAACACCTGATACAATGTTCTGGTATTTTACTGCTCTATACTCAAGTCTCATCTTGACAATTTTATCAATAATCTGCATGCATCATTCCAAGTGTACATCCTTGGTGCATTAACAAAGGTACTAAAATTTCAATTAGCTCCATAGCTGGAGGGCTTAAGTTCTGACATTGATCCCGATGACCCTGGATCAGTTAGTGACCTGGGTGCTGGAGGAAATGACTTAGGAGAATGGGCATGAGCAGCTGATGCTGGCTTGTCCATTCAAGGGAGGTGAGTGGTCAGACACACTGTAATGTCTACACCTACTGCACAGTGGTGCATAGCATATGTCACATAAGTTGGAGACATATGCTTGGCCCTGCCAAGCTGTGTCCACTTGGTAGCTTTTATGTCTAAATATGTATGCTCACAGGGGATTATATAGCAAGCCTTCAGAATGTCAGTGCACTCATCAGCAATTGGGAGGAGTCCAGTCATAAAATTCAGTGTCAGTAGGTGAAACAAGTAGCCATTCACGTTTGGTGCAGAAGACTGTGGGTTCTGTTTCCATACCCAAAAGATCAGTTACTGTCACTGAACTGCAGCATAAAAGGGGTGCTGTTCTCTTGAGAATGTCATCCTTTGGATGAGATGTTAAAAAGGGGTTCCATTCACTTGAGTTGGTGGCAGCTATGTTGGATGTAAAAGATTCCATGGCACCCACAGAAAAAAGCTGGGGAAGTTCCCTGATGCCCTGGCCAAATTTCTCCTAGTAGTAGTATAAATACCACCTTGGGTCTTCCCTGAAGAGAGGCTACTAGCCTAGTGGGACTAAAACAGTCAACAAAAAAAAAGAAAGATAGATAGGAAATTCAAGGTAACTGTATCTTGCAACCATTTATCCAAACTACCATTTCATATAGTGGCGGAATTTGCCAAGCCATTACACCTCATAATAGTGTCAAGTTGAGGAAGTCATTTAATTTTTTCCAGATGAGATATACGTTTTGGGTACTTTCAATTCGAAACCTGTTTTATTCTAGCCCTGTCTGTTATCTTGAACAGCCAGCCCTGCTTCTCTGACAGAGCATGCAGTTTCTTCTTGCATAGCAAATTTTGTCAAATTGGATATGGATGACACACAAATTCACCTCGGTCTTGACTAGACTTCCTCTGTGATAGAGATGATATGATCTAAGGGTGCATACTAGCAAGGCATAAATGGTTGCAAGATGCAGTTGCCTTGACTTTCCTATGATCTTATGTGTGATCTATAATATCAGCTATCAGCATTTTGAGACACATCCAACTAATAACTACTATGTGTCCTCAAACAAATTAAGTTGCATATTTTGCTGCCACAAGGTTTCAAGTACTCTCCCACATTAGCTTTCTAAGTTTCTAAGAGCAATATTTAAAAAGTGTCCCTATTTTTGAACCTTTGCCCCCCCCCCCCATTTGTGGCTTTACCCAGATATCTTGCTCTAAGAGGTTAATAGGTATGCTTCTGCCTGACCTTCAGTATTTCCAGTCAAATCCTGTATATTCTCTGCATTAGATATCCAAGAGAGCTAGTCTTTACCTTCACTCTTAACCACAGTTAAGCTTTATCCTTCTGCCCTGAAGAGTACTTCTGATCTAAAGGGACCAGCACCACCACCAAAATACATGCTAATCCAAATTATGTTCCTTTAGTAGTTTACTAAAGGACTACCAACTGACATCAGCTCCATTTTATGTAGTCCATCACCACCAGAACAGGGACATTGTCTATTATTATCCATGAATTGACCCACAAGTCAACATACTTAAAAGGTACCACAACGTTTTGAAACTTTTTCCCCACCTTGCATACTGTGATTCCCACAACTTTTCCCTGATTCTTTGCCTCTGCTTTTTTTGAGGTCTATCCCATGCTTTAGCAAATAGCTTCACTGCAGGTGGATGATCATTATCTTCTTAATCATGGGCGTGTAGCTGCTCATATGTGAAGAATTAACCCTTCTTCCATACCCATCCATCCTTGGTTTGCAGAAGGAGACAGTAATAGTCAATTTCATGGCCTGTGTATCAGTGGCAGATTATAACAGGGGTGGATATTGGTGGCCACATAGGGTCCACAGCTCCAGACAGAGCTGGATCCAGCACTAGGTGACCTAGGGCCCACTGGCTGTGTGTGTTGGGGGGGATGGGTTTCCAGGCCATAATATTAATTTAATTACAATTTAAAAAAAAGGTTTTCCAACTCATTGTGTGTGGGTGAAAAGACTTTGTTAGAAATAAGAATTTAGTTAATGAACCTACTCAGGCTCAAACCCTGTACCTTAGCTTACTACTCAAAACAACATTAATCCCCTTCACCATCTACCAGTTGATTGAAATATTCTGAAAACAGTACTTTTATTGGTTCATATGTTTTATTTCTTGGCTTAGTGGAAATGTGTTCAAAGCTACAAATTTAAAATGCACTCTAATAAATGTGGTTGTATTAACAAGAAATACATTAGTTCAGGAAGGTGAATCAAATAACACATGGATGTATGCATGGTGCTAAAAATGTTTTCAGGGGGCACATGGTTTGAAAACAGCCCTGGGGCCAAGATACACTAAATCCACCACTGGTCAGGTGCATTTTCAGTGACTGTGAGTTTCAATTCATTTTAAATGAATGCGAGCTTCAAGGGAAGAGAAGCTTATTGATGCTAATACTAAGTCTGTTTTCAATGTGCAACTGGTTTGGTTAGCATATCCATCAGTGTTTGTGCTGCAAACTAGATCACAAAGTCACCTTTGATGCAGACGACTGTGGGTTCTATTCCCAAATCATGTAAATGGATTTCTGACACTTCAGTGCAGTATGGGGGGGGGGGGTGATGCACCGCCGACTCTATCATCCTTCAGATGAGATGTTAAACTGAGGGGCTTCATATGTCTGTATTGGAGGCAGGTGCTGTGAGATCTTTTACATCAACATAAGCTATTGAAAAGAGTAGGGAGTTCTTCATTTAAAAACAACATTATTTATAATACTATTTACAAACTTAGAACTATGAACATAACAAACTGATAAAAAAACAAAAGAAAGGAACTCCACAGACTGTAGGTCCTCACTCTGTGAAACAACTTTAGCACTTTCATCTTAGGTACAAAGGACTTCTTCAGAATCATTCTTTTGTATATCTTTATACTGTTAAAGCTGCTTGTGTTTACTTTCTTATGCCATGTTTCTTTAAATTCTGACAACTAAGTTTTAATTGCTTAAGTCGTGTGGATTCTTAGTGCTATAAAAAGGTGAGAGTTTTATGGGATGACTATTTACAAACTTACATATATTTACATATTTACAAATTTATACAGTTCAAATTTCAATTCCTTTCCGTTACTGTCATACAATCATAGACAGCATGCCTTTCATTATTAAGTTAAACCCTCATTTTCTTATTTGAACCCCACTCCTTTTTCCCACAACTACCATCTATTTTTTTTTAATTATTGCTAGTCTCCATTTAGCATAGAACATGATTTCATTTAGCCTTTCATTCCAAATGGCCCACACAAAATAAACTAATCTTTTATCTATTTTACTAATATATTCCTTATTTTATAGCTATAATATCCATACATAATCATATCCATACTTATTTAATTTACCTCCTTTATACTTTCAAAGTATTATCTTTACACAATTTTCCCACAATTTTGCAATCCTTATACATTGTAAGAAAACATGTTCTGTAGTTTCTTCTTTACCTCAATATATATGAACTCTTTCACTGATTTTTCTATGGCATATTTCCCTTTAGTGATAAATTAGCAATCACTAATCACCATAAAAATCTTGACATTCGACTTGCTTTTTACACCATGCTTTCTGCGCTTTTATTGTTTTACCTTTTTCATTCACTAGCTCAGTCCAATGATTAACATAATATTGTATAATGATATTTTTACACTACACCTTCCTCTCATTTTCTATTTCATCAATTTTTCTATTCATAAAAGAATTTTTCTTGACAACATGTCATTAGGTCATTTAAACACACTTTTCCTCTTTTGAAAATTTTAACATATCCCAGATGCCACTTATATTTGTACTTTAGTAAATTTACTACTAACTTTTCATTTTTATCATTTAGCTAAAACAAACTTTTTACAAATTCAAAGAAAGAGCCTAAACAAAGTGTATTAATCCTACACCTCTATCTTCCCTGTTAACATATAAGACTCCTGTCTTCACTGGATTCAATCTTGAGACCCATATAAAAGAAAATAATTACTTGTAGTATTTCTTTTTCATAGATTATTGGCAACATGTAGACACTAGCTAAATAAGCAACCTTTCCCAGTATAACTAAATTAGTCAAATAAACTTTTTTTTATTATATCATAGCTTGTATGTTTTCCAGAAACAGCAAAGCTTCTTTATTTCATCTAGTATTCTATTCCATTGTTCCTCACTTACATTTTTACCCCCAAATCTTACTCCTAAAACAGAGATTGCTTTCATCGAGAAAGATACTCCTCCTATCTTTACTATATCACCCAGTCCTTTGCCTTTTTCTTTATTTAATGTTATCCTTATTATATTTAAACATTGATGTAGATAACATAATACTTCTTTCATTCTGGCTTTGTTTCTCATAGTCAATATAATATCATCTGCATAAGTAAACATGACTAAATATTTATCCCTTCATTACTAATATAAGTAGCATCTCTTATGCACAAATGTATAACACAGACTAATGCATTCATAACTAATGAAAATAATATACTACTCATAGAACATCCCTGATGTATGCCATTCTTTATATGTATTCTTTGCTTAACCAACCATTCACTAAAATGTTTAATTTTATTTTCTTATATGCAGAGCAACATACATTCTTAATTTTCTTACTAATGCTATACTCTTCCATAATTATCCTCAAAAGTTCATGTTGTACTGTATCAAAAGCTTTGTTTAAATCTTGTCAGTCCTGTTTATAATATCATCAATAATTTCCCTTAACATGAATAATAATTCCTGATATACTTTTCCTTCAAACTATATATGCTATCTTCCAGTTGGTTCCATAGTGTAATGGTTAGCACTCTGAATCCAGTGATCTGAGTTCAAATCTCAGTGGAACCTGCTGAGAGCTTAAGTTTTGTAATTTATTTGGCATTATTTAAGTATCAAGGTAGGTTGGAAAGTTTTATTGCAATCATACCTGTGCAAAATCCTTTGAAGAATGGATGACAAAAAGTGAAAAAAAAATGCTCAGGGTAGGAGGTTGCCATAGTGATTAAGGCGTTTACCTTACAGACACAGCGTACAGGGTTTGATTCTCACATGGGGTAATTGGCTAGGCTTAAAATGACCTATAAGGGCAGTTAGCCTAGTACTAATCTATGAACCATAATACTTTCCATTCTTTTCTTCATTATTTTCATAAAAATCTTATAATATGTGTTGTTCAATACTAGAGATCTTCAGTTTTCAATTTTATTTATTTCTTCATTTTTCCATACAAGCGTGAGTTTACCACTGTATACATTTTTTTACATAAAACCATCATTTAACCACTCATTCATAATCTCATTTTCTAATTCCTTACTTTTTTGTTCTGTCAAATTTTTAAACATGCCATTCTTTTTTGTACTTTTTTCTATCTTCCTGGACCCACCCAGGGTAACTCCTTCAACCTGACTTACCTCTACTCAAAAATTCAAACTGTCCCAACTATATACTTATTTTCTCCTCTCTATTATATCAACCTTTTGAGAACTTTCACCATGTAATGTTCCTATTCTGCTCTTCCCTACCTCTTACCCATTACTAAATGTGTGTGTGTGTGTGTGTGTGTGTGTGTGTGTATATATATATATATATATATATATATATATATATATATATATAATTTTGATTACAGTCTTTTTCTATTTTTGCTTATCACCAACCTGTACTCAGATATTGTATTTTACCTTTTTTATACATTTTTTTACTTCACTTATCTGTACCCTGAAACTGTATATTGCCTCTTTCATGTATGTAATTTGTTTGTCTTTTTCTCTGCTATGTTTTTTGTCAAACACTTGACTTGGAGCTTATCTCTCTGAGTGTCTGCTGAAAACAGCCCCCCCCCCCCCCGGCCCAGTGGGATACTACCTGGTAAATAAATGTAAATAAATAAATATTATGATATTCATAATTTGTTCCTGAGATATTCTCACCTCTCTTCTATCATATTTCCTTTCTCTCATTATACTAGTATTCTCTTCTACTATGCAACTCAAATAAACTTCCTCTTCTTTTTTACCTTGTAAATATCTTTACTTAAGTAATACATCTTTAATTTTCTCTTGAGTCTTTTAATAGCGTCTCAGTTCTATCACATAATATTCTCTGTTGTTCCTTTCCAAATCCTTTAAAGCACCCATACACATTGTTTTATAGTTTACTTTTTTCACTTTTCATACATCTGACTACCACTCTAAAAAGACATTTTATATTATTCTTTCAAAGCTAGCCATCAATCAGGTCAGGTTTTGTAACACACTCTAGTGGAAATGTGACCTTTCCATAAACATATACTTCTTTTTTCCATTTTCATTCCATAATTTCTCATTTATTTTTATTTACTTTCCCAATCTGATATACTCCTTATTTTCTTGTATTTCTATCCATATGGCTGAATGATCTGAAACATCTGTTACATATCTCTCCCTTAACTATATTTAAACCCTGTGATATAATATAAAAATCTATTTTTATCTGATATATACCTTGACTATATGTCTACAAGTTATTATTATTCAAAATCTTTAAATTGCCACATTTTATAACTTCAAAAATTTTCTTAACATCACTTCTTCAGTTCATTTTCATTTTTTCTCTATTAAATCACAATTTAAATCTTCCATTAATATTATATTCATATTAATTACTACATAATCCAAAATTAAATGAAATACATTTTCCTTTTCTTTACTTTCAATTTTGGCATATGATGCTATAATTCTATATACCAGATAATACCATCTGAGATCCAGAATAGTTCATCTTCCCATCATTGCCAATGTATTCTATTTATTGTTTTATTTAACTTTATGTTCAATGTTCATTATTTTCACTGAATTTCTACAAAGTACAACTATGCCTGAACATAGTTCCTTTCCTTGGTACCATACTGTATTTCTCCCCAAAGTTTTGTTGTTTGTAGTCTCTCTTCACGTGTCAAAAATCTTACATCTTCCAATATTATCACATCAACATCACACTTTTTATAGCAATTTAGAATGCCTATTCTTCTACTTATATTTTTTAATACTATTTATGTTTACTGAAGCATTCTAAAGCTGTCATTATGTCTTTAGAGTGCTTAGCAGAAATTTTGTAAATCTGAAGAAGTGGTGCAGGGCTTGTGTTGTTGCCTTACAGCAAGGGGTTCTCCAGTTTGATTCTTGGCTGGGGTGCCTTTGGTGTTGAGTCTGCATGCCCTCCCTGCATCCTTCTGGGTTTCGTGTGGGTGCTCCGGTTTCTTCCCACATTACAAAGACATGCATCTGGACCATTTCTCCCCAGGCTTCCACTGAAAATAGGCTTTGTTCCAAGTCAGACTTTCATGGTAAACAAATACTAAATAAATAAATAATTTGCATTACCTATTTCTTTTCTTTTTCACTTTACCTTATTCCTTTAAACTTTCTTTTTCTGTCTCTTACTCTTTTGCCAATAGAATTATTTTACCTATTACTATTTTTTAATTTATATCTTTTTCATCACTTATTTCAGAACCTTCTTCTATATTACCTTCTGTTTCATATTTCTCTTTATCCTTATCTTTAATTTTACCCTGATCTTGCTTCTCTACTTCCTCCATATCTTTTATTGGAGCAGTTTTTCCTCTTATTATACTACCCTCAATGTTGTTCTATTCTCCTTCATCCATTTTCTCTAGATTTCAATGCATTCATAAATTCCAAATTTTGTTATATTTATAACATTTCAAGTCACACTTTTTTGAACCATGGCTTGTTTCCCCACAAACATAAAATTTACTCTTATTACAGTTATTTAACAAATAGGCATCTTTTCCACAGGGGAAAAAAAAACATGTTTTCTGTTTTCTCCAATATTTTAAAAACCTCTGTTACCCTCTACATTTATCATGCTAGGGATATCAACAATTTTTCTTTCTCCATTGTTAGTGCAATATGACAGTCCCATTCCCCAGTCCATAATCCTCTGTTATCATAGACTTTGCTAATGTCCATAACTTCTTTACACAGTTTGCTTAAATGTCTCTTTAAAGTCTCTTTTTCAACTTTCTGTTGTTAAACTGTCTCATGATGTATATTACACTCTGCAGTTCCTGAATGTATGAATCTTACTCTTGTATTTCATTATGTAACCTTTATTTGTATTTTGTAACCTTTATTGTATTGTATTACTCATGGAGCTTTTCTCCCCAGGCCTTCACTGAAAATGGGTACTTCTTGGCCCACTGGACTTCCCTGGTAATCAAACTGAAAATAAATAAATAAACTTCAGTTCAAAAATGAAAATGCATTCCATGAATTAGAATTCTTTTTCTTCTCACACTCCTCCCAAAAACTTTCCAGAACAGAACTAGTCTCAAAAATAATGTCACAAAATGTGTCTTTGAGAATAAGAATAAAAGTTCTTACCTTCTGAGTCTTCACCCCCACTGGTACCATTAAATTATCCCATATGTCATACTTTTCTATTTATTTTGCTTATTTGTTCTGAATTCTCACAGTATAGTTCTTTTGATTGTTTACATTTCTTTTCTTTTGTTCATCTCTCATCACTTTCCCTGCAGTTTCTTTAACAGTCTCTGAATATGATTTCTTTGTTTGGCAATATTCTTTAAAAATAATTCCTCCAATTGAATTTTGTCCATAGTTTCACCCCATGAAATATCTTTTCCAGTCTTCGTCTCATTGTCCAACAACAGTTTACTCAAAATATCATGCTGCAGCCCTCCTGACTGGAGGGTAGTAATAACACATCCATCATTGTTTTGAATTTTTGCTTCCAATGAAACAAACAAATTCTACTGAAACAGCTCTTCAAAGTCTTGTAGAGCTTCAAACACTGCACCAGTATTTGTCTTTGCGCTATCTGCTATCTTGAATCTCCTTGAGTGCTGTTCCCTCAGCTGCCACTGTGCTACGACTGGAACAAGTACTCTCGTAATGAGTAGGGGAAGTTCCCTGATTCCCTGGCCAAACTTCCTCTAGTAGTATAAATACCACCAAAGGTCTCCCCTGAAAAGATACTAGCTTAGTAGGACTTACCTGGTCAACAAAGGATAAATAAACAAATTAAAAGTGTTACATTAAATCCACATCTTTGTCTCCATTTCAAAAGTAAAGAAGAAAACAGTATGTACTGTGACAGTTTTGAACAGTGTTTCTGGTAAGTGGTGGAGTGAGACAAGTAATGGGAAAATGCAATGGCTGCAGGGACTCTGCTCCATTACCCTGCCTAGGACCCCATTTGACCATGATTCAGTTCTGGCTCCAGGGGCCCCATGGATAGCTTCTCACTATACTGACCCAGCATATTGTTTTGTTACATTCAACTCTGCAAACTGATCATTGCTTATGTGATGAACGACTGTCACTTATATGTCAATTGCTGTTGTTATATCTCAAAGAAGGATGACTCCCACAGGTTTTGCTCAGGCTAGGGTATAGTTTCATTAGCTGACATGTATGTATGATGGAATTTATGATCAGCAGCATGCATGACCTGTTAAAACAGCATCTGTAGAAGGATTTTGGAATTAATACCAACCTCAATGTTAATAACAGCAAAGGAAACCATACATCTCAAATTTCCCTGAGATATGCACTTTGATGCAAAATATGGTGGGGTGGTAAAAGGGGCACCCCCCCCCCCTTGTCACATGTATTTCGGATGTGTTTACTACAAAATGCATTACTTACAGTAACATAACATTACAATTTTTAGGATGTATACTTTTCAAGAGAAAAGAGTAGAACCACATAAAATATTTTAGAATACACGCTTTACAAGAAGTACCACCTGCAGAAGCATGTAGCCTTGTTTGTTTGTGTATTGTTTTGGTCTTGCTTTAAAAAAACTGGAAGATTGTAGAGACAAATTATTTTTGAACTGATATCCCCAACTACTGAATGCCTTACTTTCAAACTTTTTCTTGTCTAACTCAATAAATTTTCTCAGATAATTCAAATTTTTAGCCATAAACTGTAGCTGAAATTGTGAATTATTTAACTACTGATGATTTTTCAACTTGCTATCTCTGTCCAAATATTTATTTATTTATTTGCAGTTTGTTTACCAGGGTGGTCCATTGGGCCATGAGGGGCTCGTTTTCAATGGAGTCCTGGGGAGAAAAGCTCCAAAGATACAACTAGTTAAAATAACAGTATTATAAAATACAATAAAATAATTCTAAGTTACACAGAGCTATTAAGAAGACATAACCGTAAATCTACAAGATACTGATAGAGAGGTTAAAAAGAATTTAGAAAATAAAATGTCAGAGTAGATAAAGTATCACAGTTTTAACAATAATCAAATGTCAGGGTAGATAACGTATCACAGTATTAAAAATAATCAAGTTACTTCCAGCTGTAAAAGGTAGCGCAAAGGACCCCATATAAATGTATTAAGGAGGAATAAAGAGTGACAGTTGCTATGAAGGTGTCAGCAGAAGTGTTTGAAATAGGAAGGGATTATAGATAGAGATATTATGTAGGATGAGAGCAAGAGCATTCCCATAGTGATGTTAGGTGAGAGTGGAGAAGAGATTTAAAGATAGAGAGACTGTTAGTGGTACGGATGAGAGGTGGGAGGGAGTTCCAGTGACATGCGAGGCAGAAGGGAAAGAAGATGTTTGCCAGGTGGGTAGCAGGATTTATGCAGTTCAATTAGATTTTGTTGGTTCGATCGTAGGCATCTGCTAGGAAGATGCATTTTAAAGGTTGAGATGAGGAAGGGGCAGAGAGAACGGCTAAATATAGGTTTATGTGCTTGGATGAATTGTGTATAGATAAGATAATTGGGGAGTTCAAGCCATTTCAGTTGGTGTAGAGATGAACAGTGATGGGTGTTGGATCTGTGGCCAGTTGTGAATTTTGCGATCTTATCTTACCTTAGGAGGAAAGTTTAGATTTGAGGGAGGATTGCAGGTTGGTAAGGATAGAGGCTCCATATAGTAAATCTAGTAAATATTTGCACTCTGTTGTATAAGTTCTTATGTATTAGGTTTTGTAAAGATTGTGTTACTTAACTGTAACCATATTATGTCACTGTGCTTTTCTCCCTGAGCTTCCACTGAAAATGGGATATTATCCCAGTGGGACCTTCCCAGTAAACAAATGTCAAATAAAATAATAATAATAATAATAATAATAATAATAATAATAATAATAATAATAATAATAATAATAATAATAATGAAATAACTGCTAACCATACAATTCTGACTGGCCCTACAGTTAAAATTTCATTATAGTTTACTCCCTTACTACTCATCATGTTGTTAGCCCATGCCTGTGTTGATATCACTAAAATTGGAATGTTTTATCTTCTATGCAAGACAGTTGTGGTGGTAATGACAAGCCATGCAAGGATTAAGTTTTGGAAGGGAATTTGTTAGTTAGGGAATGAAACAGTGAGGGTAGTAGAATGTGCACCATTTCCTGACATTGTCTTATGTTTTGTCATCATGTGAAATATGGAAAAATGTTTGCACATTATTGGGATGTGGGAATCCTGCAACTGAAACAAACCAAGCCCATATTTATGTGAGGCATATACCAAATATGAATATATGTTTTTGTTTTACTTCACAGTAGGCTTTTTCCTTAGAAAAGAAACTCGGACCACTTATTTTGAGAGATTATTTGTGAGAAATTGATATCGCTCACTCATAGTAGACTTGATGATTTAAAGTAATCAAGGATAAGACCTGCTAAACTTTATGGTGACAGCAAGAAAAAAGTTTTTACCCTCTCCTCCCCAACAACCCTTACTTTAAATACATGTACTGCATTGTTCCTCAGCCTCAGTAAAAAGAAAATGCATACTGCAAAGATGACAAAGTATTCACATGTACTGTGATTCTGCTGTAAACAAATAAATGAAAAAACTTTGGGAACCATTCCATTGTGAGAGTTGCATCAGTGAGATTACATCTGATAACAAACTGTTAGTCTGTTATCTTCCTCCTTTCACACTTCCCATGAAGTCTTTCTAGGCATTATGATGCCATCTTAACTGTCATGTGGAGAATGTATGCTTGTTAGCTCCATCAGCTATCAATGTTTTACTTTTTATCATATTATCTCTGAATGCCTTGCTCTACAGTAACTCAAGCTATGGATACTTTTGTTTACTGAGTCTAAGCCAGTGGCTGGAGCATTGACTCATTATACACTGATATCTGCAGTATAAATACTCTTGAACTACCTGAATTGCACTGCCAAGAACATCTTCATTATTTGCAGCACTAAAGGTTTTATGTTTTTTAGGCTTTCTCATTCATGAATACCATTCTACCATTACTGGCTAGATTTAATCTTAGCTTATTCCATGACTGCACATCAATATGTGGTCATGCCAGTAGCTCCCCTTTCTCAGGTGTTTTTCTGGGATTCATGTTTATCTATACCGATTAGTTTTGCATCTACCGAACATGAAGGTGCTGTGCTTGTGTCAGCTCTCCTTTTATTAATAAACACAATATTGATTTGATAGTACCAGCCCTGTCATTCATAGTGAGTCAAAAGTCTTCTTCTTAACAGCCAGCTCTTTTTGTCCTTTGGTAACTTAGAGTCCTTTGGACAGAGACCTGCTATACACTGTACAGCTGAAGGTTTTAAGCTTAAACTAGGCCTACAGTATTCTCTTTACTTGTAGCTAAGCTCAAAGTTTGCAACGAATAAGGAAGGAAACACCTAGATGCTTTACTGCTGGCTCTAACTGCGCTACTAGTTCATTCTTCTACTCAGGGTATCTTCATATTTCCTGTTACAGTATGTATTAATTTATTAATTTTCTTCTTCTACATCCTTGAGCTGAACCTGAAAATAGTCTGTTTGGAGTAGTGTTATACCCCCCAGTTAATAAATACATGGATTCACTGGCATTGTTTGAATTGAGATTTAATCAAACTCTGTATTGTATTGTATTGTTGACACACTTTGGTTGAAAATATAGATGGTCAACAGATGTGCAAAATCAACAGAAATACACCCTTTCCCCAGGGACTGTGTAATCTTGGAGTTAGCATGTATAATTAGCAAGGGGTGTAGAGGGGGCGCGACATTGTGTTTGTTAATAAAGGGAGAACTAACACAAGCACACACTTTCATGTCCATTAGATGCAGAGCTAGTCAGTACTGATAAACAATACATCTCAAGCATAGAAAAGCACCTGAGAAAGGGGAGCTATTGGCGTGACCACATATTGAATTGCAGTCATGCAATAAGCAAGGATTAAATCTAGCCATTAATGGTAGAATGGTATTCACGTTTTATAAATTATATGTCTGAGAAAGCCCAAAAGACTTGAAACTTTTAGTACTGTGTACACACCCCTGTTAAAATGTCAGGTTTTTGTGATATAAAAAAACAAGACCACAATAAATCATTTCAAAACTTTCCCACCTTTAATATGACCTATAACCTGTACAATTCAATTGAAAAACAAACAAATCTTTTGGGGAAAAAATATAAAAAAATAAAAAACGTACAATAAGCTGGTTGCATAAGTTTGCACATCCTTAAACCAATACTTTTTTGAAGCACCTTTTGATTTAATTACAGCATTCAGTCTTCTTGGGCACACACCTGCCATTAATTAAAGAGACTCTGATTAACCTCAAATAAAGTTCAGCTGTCCTAGTAGGATTTTCCTGACATTTACTCAGTTTCCTGTTACAGCAAAAGCCATGGTTCACAGAGAGCTTACAAAGCATCAAAGGGATCTCATTGTTGAAAGGTATCAGTCAGAAGAAGGGTACAAAAAAATTTCCACAGCATTGGATATACCATGGAACACAGTGAAGACGGTCATCAAAAAGTGGAGAAAATATGGGACAACATTGACATTGCAAGGAACTGTATGTCCCTCCAAAATGGATGAAAAGACAAGATGAAAGCTGGTCAGGGAGGCTGCCAAGAGACCTACAGCAACACTGAAGGAGCTGCAGGAATTTCTGGCAAGTACTGATTGTGTACTACATGTGACAACACTCTCCCATATTCTCCATATGTCTGGACTATGGGATAGGGTTGCAAAACAGAAGCCTTTTCTTATACAGAAAACATCCAGACCCTGCTAAAATTTGCAAAACAATACATCAAGTCTCCCAAAAGCATATGGAAAAATGTGTTATGGTCTGATGAGACCAAGGTTGAACTTTCTGGCCCCAATTCCAAAAGGTATGTTTGGAGCAAAAACAACACTTCGCATCACCAAAAGAACACCATCCCCACAGTGAAGCATGGTGGTGGCAGTATCATGCTTTGGGGTTGCTTTTCTTCAGCGGGAACTGGGGCTTTAGTCAAGGTGGAGGGAATTATGAATGGTTCCAAATACCAGTCACTTTTGGCCCAAAACCTTCAAGCATCTGGTAGAAAGCTGAAGATAAAGAGGAATTTCACCTTTCAACACAACAATGACCCCAAGCATACATCCAAATCAACAAAGGAATGGCTTCATCAAAAGAAAATTAAAGTTCTGGAATGGCCCATCCAGGGCCCAGACCTAAATCCAATAGAAAATCTGCGGGATGACCTGAAGAGGGCTGTGCACAAGAGATGCCCTCGCAATCTGACAGATTTGGAGCACTTTTGCAAGGAAGAGTGGGTAAATATTGCCAAGTCAGGATGTGCCATACTGATAGACTCCTACCCAAAAAGACTGCTGTAATTAAATCAAAAGGTGCTTCAACAAAGTATTAGTTTAAAGGTATGTACACTTATGCAACCAGCTTATTGTATGTTTTTTTATTTTTTATAATTTTCCCCTAACATTTGTTTGTTTTTCAATTGAATTGTACAGGTTACAGGTCACATTAAAGGTGGGAAAAGTTTTGAAATTATTTATTGTAATCTCATTTTTTTATATCACAAAAAGCTGGCATTTTAACAGGGGTGTGTTACACTTTTTATATCCACTGTATAGATATATAGATATAAAAATAGATATTGATATATGTATAAATGGATCTTCTTCAAAATATTGCATTACCAAAACGTCAAAATTTATAACATCGAGACCAGAACATCGTAAGCATAATAACATTGAACGTTTAAAATAACAAAACTTGTAACATTAAAATAGGTACTGTGTATGTCAGGCAGTACATGGATGTCCTACATGGAGATTGCACTACATTTATAACAGCAGCTATTCTATTTAAATGCAACATTTAACACAAATCTGTACTTTTATCACCATTTCTACAGGGGGGGCAACCTCCCCTGCACCCCCCCACACCTCATGCAAATTCTATATACGAACTCCGAGAATGTACTACAGTGGGGAAAAGGGTAAATTTTCCAATCCCCACTGTACTGCAATCGCCATTCAAAAATGCTGAAAATCCTAGCTTTTCTATTAAATGTCATGTTTAAATGGAGAAGCTTCTGTTATGAGTGCAGCGCAATCTCCAACCAAGATTTCTGTGTACTGCCTGACATGTGCAGTCCCTATTTCGATGTTACAAATTTTGTTAATTTAAATGTTTGATTTTATTAAGAGAGAGACAGAGAAAGAAGGATGTATATTTCAGGTTAGGTGATATGGCTGAATGATAGACATTTGGCTGATGAGAGGAGCTGGACTTTTAGTTTGGTCCTATATTTAGAGTAAAATAAGATGTATTTTATTTGTGATGGAATACTTTCCCAGAGTTTTGGATCTAGTATAGAGAAGCAGTGATCTGTACAGTGGAGTTAGTTTTGAGGGGTTGAAGTGTGGGAGTGCAGTGGTTGTGGTTTATGAGGCTGAAAGAGAAAGGCTGTCTAATTAGTTTAGCTACTGGGAGAGGGTTTGTCATTATTATAATTATTGTAGACTAAGCCTGGCTCTTAAGAGTAGATGGATAAAGACCTGACTATGAGCCAAATGTCTCAAGTTCAACTATTGGCATGGGGTTAGCAGGCTCACCCATCTATGGCGGGGTGGTGGTGGTGGTGGTTTTGGTTAGCCATCAGCTCCCATGCAAGCTGAAGATTTTGCGTGAAAGAATTGGCCTTATAAGCACATGAAGTAGGCTTTGCAATCCCAAGTCATTTCAGTAGATCTCAAGGGACAAGTATGGAGGAACATGTACACATCAGGGGAAGAGCACAGGACAGTCCTATAGTGATGCAGATATCTGTGTCAGCTACCAAGGGTGAGGTTAAGGCTGGACAAGAAATGGCTCTATACCTCACATTTGGAATGATGCAAACCTACTAGGAGGCAGATGTTGTGTAGTTCCTGGACTAGGGCCAGGATAGCCTCCACGGGACCTTGTTGTAAACAGAAAGCCAGCCTTACCTGCTACAGGGGATAGTCGGGGGGGGGGGTCTGCCTCCTGCAGTAGAGTAAAGGCAGGAGTCTGGGGGATGGAAAGTACCACATTTGCTGTGTGGAGGACAGCTTTCCCAGATGGCACAGCTCTGTACTGTAGTAGGTACATCCCTAGTAACATGGAATGAATGGACTGGGTATGATTAAGCTGGACTTGATAATTGATAGGCAAGGCAGTGGAAAGCACCAAGAAAAAAAATTAAACTACGCCACAAGCTATATGGAACCTGGGTTAGACAAATGCACTACAGAACATCTAAACACCAATGGTTTCTTGGGGCTTTGCAACCCCTAGCCTAATTCAATTAATTCTATTGTATGTGCTACATTTTAATTGTATATTTTGATACATACCAAAAAGAACCATTATTTTGGGGAACTATTAACGTAGGAGTTTAGTGTCCAAACCAGAAATGCTGATGTTTGTGAAATATAATATTATCACTTTTGTCCTCTCTTCATCATACTGTATAGACAACACACCACTACAAAATGAAAATATAGTTAGGGTCCCTGGTACCTGAGTTGATACCTCCTTCTCTTTTGACCATCAAATGACAATGGGTTTCAGGAAATCATTTTATTTAGCACAGATAATTGCCAAAGGAATACCAACAAGATCTAAAGAGGTATTCAGCCTGTTGCACTCAGCACTGCTTAGGGCAATTGTTGACTACAATGCCTTATATGGAATGTATCTCAATACACACATTAAACAATTAGAAAGACCCCAAAGGTTCCTAACCAAAAAGATCACAGGTATAAAAGCCCTGAGCTACTAAGAGAGGCTGGAAGCTCTATTCCTTATTCAATGTCTTACAGACTTTTGAGAGTAAGTCACTGCCACACTTGCCATGTCCTTAGCGATATGATTGCCCTGAACTTCTGTATCATCACAAGTCAATATCTCCACCAATACAAGAATCAGGGACCAAAAGCATCACCAGCTGATAAGTAAGGTATCATGAATGGTCATATTATTCAGTGGTTTTGGAATATATGAATCTAAGAATAATGAATTGGTCTACTCATTTTCTGTAATTGTAGAAAAAATATGCCAGTAGTATAATTCTCTTTTCGGGGAATGATCAACTGATAGATGCAACTAACCAGATAAGTTGTCTCTTTATTAACACACAGTTTGGTTGTATATGTCAGAAAAAGACTACAGTTCATGTTTGATGGTTAGTCAAGTTAATCTTTAAAAAATGCTTAGTCTTAAACAGCAACTGTAAAGTCTTGTTTTAGTGCACAAAATGAAAATAATAAAGAAAAGAAAATAAAACTGACTTTTTAAAATCATGACTAAGTAAGCATAATCCATTAAAATGCACTCATGCCTTTTAACCAACAGTATATCTGGGAGTTGGATGCAGAGTAAGGATATAAGCTGTTAAAGAGTTTCATCCTGAATCCCAGTGATCAATTCCCTCATCCTCCCTTTGCATATTGTGTCACTCTGACCTAATAACTCAGCTCAACACTGCACCCAGGTCAATCTTGCATGAAGGCTTATACACGGTAACTTTACATGGTTAATAAAATAATAAAACAACATAAATAGAAGCTTTCTTTCATACTGACATATTTAAGATACATATTTGTTTTGATCAAACAATTTTATTGGATATCCCAAATATTATTTGGTGTTTGGCTATAACACTTACTGTATTCCTAGTTTAAATTAAAAAAATGTGACTGCATACGGTTTATACATTTGACACCTTTTTTCTAACTGTAAGATAAGGGGCATATATACTAGTAATGAAAGGTAATAATACAAAAGGATGACAGTGACAATGATACTATTTCTTGATTCACACCAGCAGCCAAACTGAAGGTGATAAAAGGCTGGCATAACTATAACAATAAATATATTGGTCACATACATTTGATGGATGTAAACATCTAAGAAACTGCCCTTTTGTCTGTGTGAAGCAGTTGCACAAAGCTAAGTAGCATTCTTAAGAAATAAATAATGCTTACAAGGTCATTGGCATTTCTGAAGAGCATTTATGCTGGGTCCATTCTTCACAATTCTACAAATTTCTATTTATGGGGGTGGGGAGGGGCACACAAAGGATAACAACCACTAGCAAATAACATTAATTGTGGAAGATCATACAAGAACATAGCAAGTAATATTTTGTTAACTTAAGATGTGTCCACAAACCTGAAATTTTCATCAAAGTTCCAGTAGTAAGGGCAGAGAAAACATACAGAGATCGAAAGGTTGGAAAATGCTGCAAAATGTACCGCAGAGTATCTAAAACCTCCAAGACCCTCTGTCACTGATCTCCAGCAATATTAATTAGCTTCTCTGGCAAATTTGTTCTGCATTGGAGAATAGATAGTAAATGTCTTAATTTTTGGTCACGTGTTCTAGTTGTTCACCCATCTATAATGACATTGACACTATTTTATTGAATTTAAAGTTCTACCTAACCACTTTCACCTTTCCTGGTGAAAAGTAACCCCTATTGTTTATTTGCATAAGTTTGGGTGAGGCGAAGGACAAGATGATTGTACTATCAACCTTGATTAATAACATTGATAATGCATACTGTCAGTCTGAGCTAATTAACTGTCCTTAAAGTATATAATTTCTGTGATTGCCCCCCACCCCATGCTCCTCCACCAGTACTTGGTAAAAATGTTTTTATATTTGTGGAGCCATCAGTGCTGTTTCTGAATTCAGTGTATTATCACTATAGCTAGGAAATCTATGTGCATTAAATATATTCAGTAACTGTGATTCCTATATACATGTGAGATATTCTGTAATTCCACCCATTTTTTAAGCTTTATTGTTATAACTCTGCAAACAGTATATCATCATCATCATAATTATAATATACTACCAGCTTTCCAGTATACTACTTTTAAGAGAATATTGTATTCTGTAATATTCTCACAGCCCTGTCACTATACTTGGTACCCTAGAGACTAAGAAGTGACCTGTGTTTGGCATATAAGACATCTTCTGACCTAGTACTGATGGATTTACTGCACATAAAGTCAAATTGCATCAGAAATACTCAGTCTAAGGATCTAAGCCTCTTCTATAACATTAAACATTAAAAGGTTTGGAAGGGCAGGTATATCTCGCAGAATATACTGTTGCTCTGTAACAGACCCCCCCCTCCCCATCCACATAAAACAATGTTCCTCCCTGTCCATATTCAAGTGCAACCTGGATCTATGGATGGGAAACAAAGTTTACATTTACTCTAAGACTGTCCCCATTCTGTTAAAGGACAAAGGTAGTTCTTGAATGATTTATCCATAAATGGGTCCCCGCAAATTGCCTGTGATATGGGGTCTATATCACTTCATCAAAGTTTACTTACCTCAAATGGCTATTCATCGAACCAACATAATTGAACAGTTCTTTGTTGAATGTTCCAATCTGTGAATGTTTTTCTCACATTAAGACCTCACTTGGCCAGCATACCTACCTACCTACACACACGCCACAGTACATCAAACTCACCAAAGTGGGGGCGGGCTACACCCCACAACTCCCCTACTTATATATACCAACTCTGAGATTGCACTACAGTGTAGAAAAGGACAAATCTCTATATGTTGGCCAAGTGACTTCCTTACCTGGGAAAAATGTTTGCTGAACGTTCAATAAAGGGCTGTTCGATGATGTCTGTTCAATGAAAAGCCGTTCGAGGTAAGTATTTATTTTATTTATTTATTTACATTTGTTTACCAGGAAAGCCTAATCAGGCCAGAAGCCCATTTTCAGTGGAGGCCTGGGGAGAAAAGCTCCACAGAAATACAAGCAAAATACAATAGATAGTACAATAGTATACATACAGTTAATTTGTTCTTTCAGCTTTTCCCGGTTAGGGGGTCGCCACAGCAGAACTCCGGTCCGCTAATAATTGGCAGTAGATTTTTATGGTGCTGAGGTGCCAGCTCGACGCCCAACCTTCAACGAAGGCACGCCAATTCACGAAACATCATCTAGTTAGTCTATATAAAGTAGTATTAAATACAGTTTTCTAGTAGATACAGGTTCAAAAAGAAAAACACACAAGCATTTCAGTAGAAATCACTGTGAGAAAAATTAAATTAGTACTGTGTACATATTAAATAATAGTTATGAACAAATGAGATTTCCTTTATATATATTTTTTGAGTAGTAAAAAACACTGAGAAGAGGGAGAAAATGAGGTAAGTCATGGACAGTGTGATGAGAGAGTTATAAATATCTTGTAAGTCAGGTCTGATGTAGGAGCAATGCCAATTCTTGGATAGATGTTCAAATAGTAGTTGTTTGAAATTGGTAGATTCAGGTTTGTTCTGGAGGGTGTGGGGTAGAGAGTTCCATAATTTGGCTATTTGATTTGAGAATAGGGCTTTACCGTGAGCTTTGTTTACTGTGAGAATGTTTCTGTCTGCAGATCTTAGACTTCATGGGCATGAGTAGGGAACAACAAGTTCCTTGAGGGATGGGCAACTATCAGGATGGAAGATGATATTGTGTAAATTTAAGTTGGAGGAGATGAGGTTTAGGTAGCTCAAGTCAATTTAATTTATGTAGAGCAATACAATGGTGGGTTTGGTGGGGAAAGTTGGCTGCGAAATGGGCTATTTTGTTGTAACAAGTTTCCAATTTGCTTAAGTATGATTTTTTAAGTTGGTAAAGAGGGAGAAGCGTATAGGAGCATAGAGAGGAGGAAGGTTCTGGATATGGCTAGTCTGGCATTGTCAGTGAATAATGTCTTGCTTCTCTGTACAGTGAGCCATGTTTGATGTGAACTTTCTTAATTGTGATGGCTATGTGTTGGTCAAATCTGAGTTTGTTGTCAATTGTCACCCCAAGGAGTTTTGTATGCTTGACTGGTTGGATGACTGTGTTGTTTGCTGAGAGAATGGTGAAAGGAGGTGTGGACAGTAAATGTTTGCTACTGGTAAATAACATTAACTGTGTCTTTTTGGGGTTGAGAATTAGATGTGATTTACTTAGATATGTTTCTATATCATTAAAAGCTGAGCAGATTAAAGTTGAATCGTCCGCATACTGAACTACTTTAGCATGTGTTGTGGATGAGGCTAAATTATTGAAGATGGTGAAAAGAAGGAGTCCTAGTATGGACCCTTGGGGGAATCAGACCAAGACAGGCAGAAGTCGTGAGAGTTCAGATTTCCATCGTACTGCTTGCTGTCTGTCAGAAAGATAGCTTATAAACCAGGAGATAGAAGTCTTTAATAGGTTTAGTGAGGCAAGAGTACTTAGGAGTTTCTGATGGGGACAGTGTTGAATGCTTTTGGCATGTCTAGGAAGACTGATGCTACTTGCTGGTTTGAATTTCTCAGCTGGTCGATGGTGTTAGAGAAATTAATTAGGGCTGTCGTGGTGCTGTGTTTCGGTCTGAATCCAGGTTGGGAGGGAGAAATAAGGTTGTGAGATAACAGGTATTGTAGTAACTGAGTGTGGATACATTTTTCTAGAATTTTGACACAAGGGGGAAAGGATGGCTATGGGTCTGTAATTGTTTAATTCTGTTGATGTTCCTCCTTTATGTAGATGGGTGATATAGGAAATTTTCGGACATATTGTTCTGCTATAAACCTATTTACCAGAAGGGAGATAGGCAGAGCTATGGCATCAGCTGAAAGTTTGAGGTACTCACTGGGCAGTTGGTCAGCTCCTAAGGAAGAAAGTTTCAGTTTTTTCAGCATTGTTCTTATGTTGTTAGTTGAGACAGGTTTGAGGTCAAAAGAGTTGTTGCTAGTTTCCACATTAGGTGGAAGAGACGGTGGGGTGGAATTGTTCCCTGTAACTAAGGAGGATGATGTTTATAAAGTAAGTGTTGATTTGTGAGGCTTTGGTTATTGGTTGTTGGTTCTGGGGTTGTAGCTTTACCTGGGTGGAGGACCGAGTTAATTGCTTGCCAGAACTTTGTGGGATTGTTTTCATATTTGTTTTGCATAGATGTATAATATGTATTTTTGTCTAGTTTGAGTTTTTTTTTTTTTTGTTTGTTTGTTTGATTGTGGAGCTGCTGGTATGCTAGCAGAGTTTTATTTGTCTTTTGTTTTCTGGTATTGAAAGCAGGTTTTGTCCCTTAGTTTTTGAAGTCTAATGGTTTCTTTTGATATCCAGGGCAATTTCTTATTTGTAACACGATATGTATGAGTTGGTGCTACGCTATTTAGAATAGCTAGAAATGTGTCACTGAAGTATGTTACAGCCTGGTCAAGTTGGAGATGATGGGGTGGTGTCCAGTTACATTTATTGAGCATGTCTAAGAATGCTTTGTTGGAGAAGTTGTTGGTATTTCATATGACTTTGTAAACTACGGTTCTGGGTGGATTGAGCTGATGACGGATTAAGTAGGTAGCTCTATGGTCACTTAAATTATTTGGAAGGCATCCAGACAAATAGTTGTGTTCAGATTTCTTACTCTAGAGATAGTTGTGTCCATATTTCTTACTCTTTAATGAAGTGATATTAGACCCCGTACTATGATTCCAGTTATTCTCATTAGGAGTAATGTAATTTTGACCATGGGATGTGTAAAGCCAATGTCTAGCCAAATGGGATTGGTTAATTTGAAGACATAAAGGGAACCTGACTAGGCGTACAATACCCACAAGGGCAGCTAGCCTAGTATTTATCTACATAACCATCAACCTCTTAAGAGTAAGACATCTGGACAAAGCCATTAACAATAGGGGACAAAGACCCAAAAATACAGACAATTTTTAAATACTGCTCTTACAAACTTAGAAAGTTTACAGAATAACAGGTTTTGCATTATCATGAAATTTCTGATGGCTATAAAGTCTGAATCTGAAATGTCTGTCATTATTTTCAGACTTTAATCTTCTATGATTAGCCAATGACTTGGCAGAAAAACAAAATTTTAGGAGAAACAGACCAAAATTATGAGGCAAAAATCAGTTGCAAGGTATTCATTTACAAGGTACACATGTAACTGAAATTTCTGAATGCAAAATTATACTTTATAGTAGCCACAGCATACATATTTTAACTATTCATACATCTTGCTATTACAAACAACTTTTGTTTTTGGTTTTGTATATCCTTTGTTGTCATCATTGCTCTCAACCAATCAGAGACAAATCTCAACAGAATAAGGGCCAAATCCAGAAAAATCAGTTCTATTAACAGAATTAGAGAATGTGAATTAATATACATTTCCTGAAGTAAAATAAGTATTCACCTCTTAATTATTGTCATTATTTATGAAGTAGAATTCACCACCCTTTGTCCAAAAGGCACTAGTGTTAAGGATTAAAAGGGACAGAGCTAAAATATGAGTAAAAACCAGACACAATGATAGGTATGGAACTTGCCATTATTACTTATTAGTTTATTTTTATATCCCTGCATCTACTGTAGGTAGTTTTTCTCCTCAGGCCTCTGCTGAAAAGAGACTTTCAGCCGAGTCAGACTATCCTGTAAATAAACAAAGTACAGTTCACTTCTGCTTAAGTGTAAAGACGTGGTAAATTAAGGTGAGATGTATGGAAGTTGCTGCTGTGCATACTTGGGAGTTATTCTTTTTCAGGATCACCCCACTTTCTAAATCGAGTGAGGTAAGCTACTAATGTCACTTACTCTGCATCGCAATCCAAACTTAACACCCAAGCATCAGCTGTTTTGAACTCATAATCCCGTTATAAAGTCATTTTTAACTATTATGAAATTATTTCAGCTACTTCGGAGTGCAAAGTCAACACAACTATTGAAAAAAAAAAAGATATATTGGCAAGAGGTAACATTCTGCTACTTGTTATCGTCCTCTACTAAAAGAATACCCGTTCTACTGCCTACAGGAAGTGATATTGCTGGCGGACTCTTTATACGTTGGACCTGGTGCTGCAAAGCAACGCTCGTGGAAGTACTCGTTTCCCATACGTGAAGTACTGGGAGGATTTGCTATTGGGGTAAAGTTCTAATTTTTATTTAGTTGTGTGAAATGAACTTACATTTTCAGACGAGGGAGTGTATGTATCTCTTTCAGAAAGAGACCGTGGTCTGCTGACTTTATTTTGAAGTTGTCACATAATGTGGAAGTCGTTTAATACCAATCTTATTCCAATTTCTTTACACTATTTGCGTCCTCGTTGCGAATGTCTTATTTCGTGTTTGTGCATTGTTCTATTTTATAAACACTCTCAATTGGTGTTTCTAGTACATTTGTATAGTCCAGATGTTAAGTGGACATTTCATTTTATTTACCGGGGTAGAGCACTAATCAAATTTTGCTGTTTGCCCATAGTTTTTAGCTGTACAAACTTTTTGCCACATATTTTTGGCCCGTTTCTCTTAGAATCGTGGCTTTCTAGCAAATCACTAGTAAGCCTTTGAGGAATGAAGTCAGAAAATGATAGGTATTTACAATTCAGACGTCATACTCATACCTGTCAAGTGTACCTCATTTGGGGTCTTAAAAAGTTCATGTTCCTCGAAGTTCCTCAAAGTTCCACATTGAAAGAGTCTGCCACACATTCAGTGTTAGGAATTTTTTTTTAAGTGAAATCCATGGTAAATAGAAATTAATCATATTAATTCATTAAAAGATTGTCTTTAGAAGTAAAACCAGCATATTTTAACCATCCTATGACCTTTCTAGCTGAAGTTGTTAGTAAGCCATTAGTATGCGTTCCACATTATGAAGGCAAGTGTTCCTCATTTTGGAGATGGAAGGTTGAGAGCTATGGTCATACTTTTCAGAAAATTAATGCTAATGCAGTTCCGTTATTCTATCAAAGCTCTGATGTTGCAAGAGGAACATTTAAAAATTGTCCCTATTTGTGGACCTTTGTCCCCCCCATTATTTATGGTTTTGTCCAGATTTGTTGCTCAAAGAGGTATGCTGCCATTTGCACTCTGAGCCTGGTTACATGCATGGTAGCAATAGTAAAATAAAATTATAGAGGTGACTATAATAATCTATAGTGACATGACACATGTAAAAAATGCATACATTTACATGAAAGTTTAAAATGAAATAGCAGGAGTGTACAATGTTTAGTACAGGTGAGGTAAATGTGCCCAGCCAGTAGAGGGGATATAGCATACACAAGTATTATGTAATTTGGTACTTTTCCGTTAAACTCCTACCATGTGTTTTCGGTCCCAGATTGCCGTGTCTTGCCTTATTCCTCAGTGAACTGTGCAGATCCTTCAGGCCTGTGGACAGAATTCTTTCAGCCGTGCATCGGCAGTGTGGTGCAGCCCCTGACTTCTGGGGAGAAAGCCTCAACATTTCAAAACTCCCTACTCGCAGGGCAAAGAAAATAGTAACCTTCCTTCCATGAAATACAAAACTGTTGTGTAAGGCTACACACGTGAAGTAAAACCAACTATACAGAAACTGCTCTCGGATCATAAAAACTCTGATACAACACTGGATAAAAAAATACACAGTTGGGAGCCAACACCTCTCCCCCACACCCCCATAAACAGATATCCAACATGTTTACCTGGTTTGATCGATTTTTTTCACAATTGCATGACTTTAGAATTTCCTATCTACAAGTTTAGATGAACACGTTTACTACTTGAAGTGAGAAAGGGGCCCAGAGTTAGTTTATAGGGGAGGAAAAAATCCTGGCAAGAGTTTTGCAGCAGTCAAGGCAACACTACTATCCCCTCCCAAATACACACACACACAGTTATACACTGCTTCTCATTCACTGCGAGTCACCTTCCAGATGCGTATTTTCCCCATAACTGTATACCTGGCCAAAACAAACCCTGCCGGCATTCAATGACCCTCTCAACAAAAGCAAAGGAAAAAACTTACTCAGTTTAGGCTCCAGATGCAGTCCCGAACAAAGTATCTTGCATTACACAATCCACACTGTACCACACAAGAAAGCCTTCTCCATGTCTTGAGGAGCCCTGATGACCCCATGCCTGGAATCTGTTACTAGAACCAAACTAAGAGCGGACTATACATGCAGCCACAATGTCTCCCTCCGAGCCCTCTGCCCCCACACACCATGTAGGCAGGTGCTTACGAACTTTACACTCTCGGAAACGTTCGTCCAAACAAAAGTTTCACAGCAACCAACCTCGGAATCCCAGGAAATCAGTTGTCTGCACCCTCCTGCAGTATCAACTGTCCTAAGAGTGTAACTGAGGGGTGCTGCACTAAGCAGCTGGTGAACAATCCTCACTCAACCCCCACATGCTGCCACCTCTTTTCTTCCTTGCGTTTAAACAGACCTCCTTCTCTGCCACAGGGAGTTAGGGGTTTAATGGAAAAGTATTTGCGGGTGATTCCTTGTTCTCGATGTAGGTCAGTATCATCCCTGACACTCCCTTCCAAAAATTGTGATCCCCAACAACACCGCATGAGAAGGTAGGGTCAGACTGCAAGGTTTGTGAAAACAGCACTGTTCTAAGGCGAGACATGCTGATCTGGGACCGAAAACGTGTGGTAGGGGTATTTAACAGAAAAATACCTGTAATTTTAATAGTGAAGAGAAGAGAAACTGCAGACTACTAAGAGCTGTAATGCACAAGCTAATTTAGATTATAGTAGGGAGTGGACAGGTCAGAAGGGGAAGCTGTGAGTATGATTGTGTTGGAGTCAGTTTATGAGATTGATCAGCCAAGAATTTCTGGGATGAATGAAATGGTGCAATCCTGTATTATGACATATATTTGTATTGTTCAGCTGGGTATTTGAACTGAGGTCTGAAGTGTTTGTATATTCCTGAATTCAGTATGATCAGTTGTCAGTATTGCTACAGTTTAGACATTAAAATTATAGTAACAGTTAGTTTATTTATTTGTCTTTGTTGACTGTGAAACTCCGACTGGGCAGAACCCATTTTCAGTGGTGGCCCAGGGAGGAAAGCTCCTCCACAGTATGTTTATATTAACAACTGAACTTCTGAGAGTTCTCGGGAAAAACAGCAGTTACATTTCTCCTTAAACAACAAACATTATTACAAGACAGGTATATATAGTAAAGTATTGCATAGGATCATAGCAAGTTACTAAGCTACTTGCCCTGAGGCCTTTATAAGCCTAGCCAATAAATTAGCCTGTTTTCCAACAAGTCAACACCCAATGCCCCAGTCCAGCAGGGGCACAGGTGGAATCCCAGGGGTGTATTTTCTATTTCCCATCCAGGTTTTTCTTAAATAGGGATAATGAAGTATTCTTCTTGACATGGAGAGTGAATCTGTTCCACAGATGGGGGGAGTCTCTGTGAGACAAATCTGTCCCACCAGCAAGTCCTATTGATGTCAGAGACCAAGTTGAGGTTTTGCTTGCGGATCACGCAGGTGGAGTTTGGCTTGTGGATATGCAGCAATTTCCTCAGGGTGGGATCAGAGATTGCTCTGTATACCAGACATAGATCAGCTTTGAGGAGTCTGTATGAGACAGAGTAGAGGGACAGGGCTTTTAACCTATCCATGTAGGATGGATTTTTGAAGCCCTGGATTCTCCTGGTCAGGAACATCTGTGGTCTCATCAGCTAGTGCATGTGCTTCATGAGGTACATGCCGAAAGGGGCATTGTACTCAGTGATGGGCCTGATAAGGGAGGAATACAAGGAAGTTATGACTTCTTGTTCCTGGAAGAAATACCCTTGCTAATGAGGTGAGCTATATAACTCTCTGTACAAAGGAAGCAACATGATGGTCAAAAGTTAGATTGCTGTCAACTTGGGTACCCATGTTCCTCACAACTTCTTACGTGCTTAGGAAGTTATCAGTGTGATAATTTGTGGGGATGTCGCGCTCCCCAAAGGAGATGATGCAGTTTTAGTTTGAGGCCTTGTTTCTAGCAACAGTCATTTGTCTGAGTGAGACCCTCTTGTAGTATGTCTGTATCACTAGGGGAGTTGATGACAGCAGTCAGCTGCAAACTTGGTCAGCCATTGACCTCTGGTTTTGGCTTACACCTTGGAGAAATATATCCCAAACAGCTAGATCCCCAAGACCGATCCCTGGAGTATGCTGCTTTTTATGGGTCTATTACTTGAGGTAGCTTCCCCTATTTTTATGGAGTGCGTTCTATCAGTGAGTCAGTTAGCTATCCATCTGGTCACATTTACGCCAAGCTGGGATAGTTTATCTGTTATGCCCGAGTGGCAAATAGTGGCGAAGGCCTTGGCTAGCTCAATGTAGGTGGCGTGCACTGTCTTCCACTCATCCATGGCTTTGGTGACTGACTCAGAGAAGTGTAACAGATTTGACAGGCATGATCTCCCCTTGACAAAACCAAACTGCATGGGATCAAGTATTTGGAGGTTGCTAATGTCTTTGTTAATGCGGTCCATGATAATGCGTTCCACGGTCTTACTTATCAGGGTAGTTAGACTGATGGGTCTATAATTGCCTTGATCGGTGGATGCTCCACTTTTGCGCAGAGGGATGATGGTGGCCATCCTTCACTCGTCTGGGACGCAACCGGTACTTGGGCTTAGGTTGAATAGGGTGCCTAATGAGGTTGCGAGTTACTGTCTGAGTTGATGCAGGATGCAGACTGGGGATGTTATCTGGTTCCATGGAAACTGTGTTTTTAGCCTTTAAGAGGGTGGTAATGACATGTTCCCTAGAGATAAGGGGTGGGGGGCAGGTGCTGGGGATATCCTGGATTACTGATGGGGGACAGAGTGGTCAAGATTTCACTGAACCTGTCTGCCAGCAGGTTGGCTATATCCACGTCACTGAATCTGTCTACTAGCAGGTTCGTTGTATCCACGGCATTATTGTATATGGTGTCCTTACCCAAATCTGCTCAGAAGGAATGGTCATTTCCCCTAAGATTGCAGATGTATGTGAAGTAGGCCTTTATGATTGTCTTTAGTAGATGTGGCCAATTTGAACTCTAAGACTTCAGTAATCTCCTTGGCCTATTGCTTCCAATTTGGTTCCTGTTCCTTCTTGGTCATGGACAACAACATGTTTTCCTTTTGTTGTTGAGTTTATTTGTACCCTCAGCAATTATAAGTACATACAGTCGTTTCACTGCAAAATCTTGCAGAAGTAAATTAATTGATACTACAGAAGGGAATACTATTGTAAGGAGGTTTAGTATTCTTTCATTTCAGTAAAGAAAGACTTGTAAGGAGTTCACGATACGTAATGAAGTTAGGAGATTTTAGTATTGTACAGGTTTGTAAAGCGTTCAGGAGATATATTGAAGTCATCATCTTCTTTCGGCTGTTCCCGTTAGGGGTCACCACAATGGATCATCTATTTCCATTTCTTCCTGTCCTCTGCATCTTGCTCTATCACACCAACCACCTGCATGTCCTCTCTCATCACATCCATAAACCTTATCTTAGGCCTTCCTCTTTTCCTGTTACCTGGTAGCTTCATCCTTAACATCTTTTTCCCAATATATTCAGCATCCCTCCTCAGCACATGTCCAAACCAACGTAATCTTGCCTCTCTGGCTTTGTCTCCAAACCTTCCAACCTGGGCTGACCCTCTAATATACTTATTTCTAATCTTGTCCACCCTCGTCACACCCAGTGCAAATCTTAACATCTTTAACTCTGCCACATCAGCTCTAACTCCTGCCTTTTTGTCAATGCCGCTGTCTCCAACCCATATAACATAGCTGGTCTCACTACCCTCTTGTAGACCTTTCCTTTCACTCTTACTGGTACTCATCTGTCACAAATCACTCCTGACACTCTTCTCCACCCATTCCATCCTGCCTGTACTCTCTTCCACACTCTCCATTACTCTGAACTATCGATCCCAAGTATTTAAACTCATCCACCTTCACTACCTCTACTCCTTGCATCCTCACCATTTCTCTATCCTCCCTCTCATTCACGCACATATATTCTGTCTTAGTCCTGCTGACCTTCATTCCTCTGCATATCTCCATCTCTGCAGGGTCTCCTCCACCTGTTCCCTACTCTCACTACAGATCACAATGTCATCTGCAAACATCATAGTCCGCAGGAACTCCTGTCTGATCTCATCTGTCAACCTGTCCATCACCATTGCAAATAATAAAGGGCTCAGAGCTGATCCTTGATGTAATCCCACCCCCACCTTAAACGCATCCGTCACTCCCACCGCAGACCTCACTGCTGTCACACTACCCTCGTACGTATCCTTTACCACTCTTAAATACTTATCTGACACTCCCGACTTCCTCATACAATACCAAAACTCCTCTCTAGGCACCCTGTCATATGCTTTCTCTGTCTACAAAAACACAATACAACTCCTTTTGACCTTCTCTGTACTTCTCCATCAACACTTTGAGAGCAAACATCGCATCTCTAGTGCTCTTTTCCAGCATGAAACCATACTGCTGATCACTAATCATCACATCCCTTCTTAACCTAGCTTCCACTACTCTTTCCCATAACTTCATGCTGTGACTGATCAATTTAATCCCTCTGTAGATACTACAGCTCTGCACATTACCCTTATTCTTAAAAATCGGTACCAAAACACATTTTCTCCATTCCTCAGGCATCCTGTCACTTTCCAAGATTTCATTAAACAATCTGGTTAGAAACACCACTGCCATTTCACCTAAACACCTCCATGCTTTGACAGGTATGTCATCTGGACCAATAGCCTTTCCTTTCTTCATCCTCTTCATAGCTATCCTTACTTCCTCCTTGCTAATCCATTGCACTTCATGATTCACTATCCCCACATCATCAGACCTTCTCTCCCTCTCATTCTGTTCATTCATCAACCCCACAAAGTACTCTTTCCATCTGCTCAACACACTCTCCTCGCTTGTGAGTATGTTTCCCTCATTATCCTTTATCACATTTACCTGCTGCACATCTTTCCTAGCTTGGTCCGTCTGTCTAGCCAATCGGTATGTTGAAATAAGTTATGAAATTATGTAGGAGGGAATGGGAAGGTATTACGATTGTTTAGGAGGATAGTGGCAATAGCATATGACTGAGCATTGAATAGGATTATTTCTGTTTAGGCTGCCTGTTCCAAATTGGTGTGTATCAAATGTTTATAACTTGGGTATATAGGAGATGCATGAGAGGGGAAGAGTGGTGGATGGGGGCAATTAGAAAAAGTGCAAGATGAAAATGTGTTTAAGGGGAGTGAAAAGGGATGTATTTAAGTGCAGGAGGTAAAGTTGTAAGGGGTGTAATGATTCAAGTAGAGGAGGACAAAATGTTTGCGTTTGTGCTTTTACTAGAGGTATCGACCTGGTGATGAGCATGACCAAGATTGGGTAAGGTGTTATTTGAGCTGGATGTTATAGCTTGGAAGTTTAACCATTTTTACTTGTGTAAGTATGGTGTTCTAGAGCATGGAGGTGTAACAGGAGTATGAGTCCCCCAATTAATTATTTGCTTTAGTAATGCTTAGTAGAAATCTATCACTAGAACAGAGGTCCCTTGTGGGGATGTTGTTCAGGGAAATATTAGTTTGTATGCCATAACTAGCTGAGAGCATGTTATGTAGCTAAGCTGTAACCAGTTTAGTTGCTTTTAAGGCTTGGCAGTGGTGTGCAATGTTGGTAGCAAATATAGCTAATTTGTTGTAACGGGAGGTGAGTTTGGATTTTATTGAGAACTTAGGTTTGTAAGGATAGGTGAGGAATATAGCCAAAATATAAGTTGTTGAAATAAGTTAACAAATGTTTTTTTTGTAATTAGCTGTACACCTTTTAACTGTCCTTGATTTTGAAGGATGTCTCAGATTTTTGTCCTGTCCATCAAAATGTTTGTTTTTTTGGTAAATCACTATGAATTAGTCACTCCATAATGCCAGACATTAGAATTTCATACTTGTTCTTCAGATAATACAAATTTCTGTTTTTAAGTGTGTTATCATACTTTTTTAAAAATTGCTTCTGAATTTGGGCATTTATCTGCCTATTTGTTTTACTGTTGACTCTTGAGCAAAGAAGTTGAGAGGTGTGGACCTTGGTCTTGAATCATGCTACTCCTGGAACAAGTAGAATTTCTGGGACCACATTTTCCACTTTTCAGAGCCACAAATGTCCCCGTCTAGATGTTATTAGGAGTCCGCAGCTGAAGCATTTTTCAAAATGAAATGTTTTACTTCTGATAATTCAGATATGTTAACTATTACTGGGTAGGTGAAAGAATGAGACAAACCAAATTATCAGCTTCATCAGCTGCACAGGATGTTGAATCTCACAATGTTCATATTGAACACTGCTGCAGTAGCCTGTGCTATATGGTTTATATCATGCTGTTAGACTGAGAGTTTTTATTTTATTCTTAGTGAGTTTAAAACAGTACATTAAGATGGAATAATAGGCTTGAAAAAACTTGTTTTCGTGTATGCATTCAGTTTCAGTTAGACAGTTCAGCAGAAAGAAAAAAAGATGATCTTGCTGGCTAAGCATGAGATTTGCAGAAATAGTTCTCAGGGCGAGCTACAGAATGTTTCCTTCTCAAGGGAAGGATGTGTACTTGCAATAGATTGCTAGATATGAATGGACGGTTGGCCACAGGTATATGCAAAACAAGGCTTGAAAACCAAGGCTAAAGAGGTATGTAAAACATTACAGGGGTTTGGTATTAGGAAATACTTAAGATACGGTCTGAGTCAGTTAAGTTAGGTTTTGGACTGATATGCAGAAGGTCTTTGCAGTACAGACACTAGAGCCTATCTAACATTTTTTAGGAGGAAAAACCTGTTTCAGTTGATATTCAGGAGTATCAGAATATACATGCAGAACCTTTGGATATGTATAGCAGCACTGTTACTGTTATCCAGCATTCAAGAATTTCTATAGACTGTTATTGTTTATCAGCAGTATTATTGGAAACAGTATTCGGATATTCTAATTCATCTAATAAAACATTCTTAACCGACCTACAGCATGTGCAGAATTCTTTCTGAAAAGTACAAAGACTTGGCCCATAAAGGAGAGACTGGCACCTGTTCTGCATAAATTTGGGTAATTAACAGGTAGACCTTCATTCCAGTTAATTCCAGTATACTACAATCTTAGCAATTATTTCACTTGCTATGGATATAACAGCCACCCAGTTTCCAAAACTTTATGGCACCTTCCACTAGCTCAAACTGTCAGTCAGCTTGAGCTGAGCACCAAACCCTTCAGAGCTTTCCTGATGCCAAAGAGGGTGCTCCTCTGCAGGCTTTTAAGAATCAACTGTTAGCTAATGTTCCATTGGTGCCAGATGAGTTCCCAGTTGTTGGTGGGGGGGGGGGGGGGGTGGGCCTTCCATTTTTTTTATGGCATTAAACTTTTTTTTTCTGTAAAAAGGTTTTTTTTTTTTTTTTTTTTTTTTTTTTAACTGGAGTATCACACTTTTATAATTAAAAGTCATTACTTTTTCTGTGGAGAAACTGTTTTACTTTTTGGGGCTGGGTTAAATGAAATGTTTGTAATATTCCCTAGAAAATAAGCACATCAAAAAACATTTTCCATCTTGCCTGTTGTTATTTCCTGTTTCTGCTAAGCTTTCCTGGGAATGTGGCACCTTTCTCAGCTTGACCATGGAACGATATACTGTTTACTCAGTTGTACCTTCTTCCAGGCTGACACTGAAAGATTAAGCCATTACCACCACAGCAGCTTAGTAGTTTGCCCCATCCATAGGTGGGTGACTCTGCTGTGGCCAAAGGTGGTTCTTCTAACCACTCATCATTTTCTTCATATCCCCTTGGTGTAGTTTCTACAGCCACCATATCTGTTGGTATACCTGTAGCATGCCCTGTTAGAAGGGACAGGGAGCATGTCTGCTTAGCCAGAATACTGTGCTTATTAGTGTAAATGTTTTTTCTGTCATTTCTAGGTATGTTTCTTCAGAACTTACTGTCACAAAGAAAGAAACAAAGCATCTCATGTTTGTCTATTCTAGACACTTCAGGCAAGGAGGCAAGTCAACTGAACATTCTAACTATAGGCCTATCGCCATTTTATCCCCACTATCCAAAATACTAGAAAAAAGGATTATACACTCACAACATTTGAACCATCTGTTGACTAACAATCTACTAGGCAAATCACAGCATGGTTTTAACCTAACCATAGCACTACCACTGTCCTTCTGAACGTTACTAACACCATCTACACATGAATGAGAGTAAAATAGTCTTGCCTATCTTCCTTGAGGTGTCTAAAGCTTTTGACACCGTCTCACACCACAAACTAACCATTCTCTCTGACCTAAGACTTGGCCACTCTGCACTTGAATAGTTCCACAATTGTCTAGATGGTCGCCATCAAGCTGTAAAATGGCAACGTATCTCTCCTCTGCTTCCAGTCATCCTGAGTTCCTGTAGGTTCTATCTTGGGTCCTCTCTGTTTAGCATCTTTGCTAACAATCTTCACACTCAGACACCTTGCTTCTTTAGTCCAGTATGCTGATCATTTTTAGAGCAGTGAACTCTTAGTCACAATGTGCCCATAACTTGCATGTTTTAGAAAAATAGTATAATCTTGTTTGTATTAATCTGTATTTAATCAAGACTGCATAAATCAATCTATAAGTGGAGATTTTCTTCCTGGGTCTCCTGTGAAAATGGGTTCTTTTCTGACCCAGTCGGACTTTCCCAGTAAACAAACGTCAAATAAATAAATGATTCCATTCTATGCTGCTCCTTCCCTTAAACAACTTCAAGATATAATACAACAATCTTTCTCTGTGGTAGAGTCCTGGCTTTCTCATTCATAGTTCATCCTTGATGCAAAACCAAACTTATGTTGTTCCATCCCACAAAGACTATCGACCCCCCCCCCCTGCCTTCCATGTGGCATCTACCAATTTGACACCATTATCTCTCCTGCACCCCAAACTAAACTCCTAGATGTAATCATTGATAATGACATGAAATTCGACATTCATATATATCAAAGTACATAAAAAAGAAAATAGGCACACTATACAGAAAAACTGTTTCTAACCACTGACACCAAAGCAGCCAGTGCAAGAACCCACCTATTCTACTGTCCTCTACGCATCACCCATACTCACAAACATAAAACGGAAATCTTGCTATAATAAAAGAGCAAAATTTGCCACAGTCTCTACACACAAATCCCACCACTGTTTAGTCCTAAAACAACTTGACTGGTTAGAACTTCCTCATCTCTTCTCCTATACACAAATTACAATGGCTCATAAGCTACTATACCAACCTGATGATAAAACTCCAGTCCTCCAAAACATACTACAACCATACTCTAATGATCATAGCCTACATTCTACTAATAAATCTGTCTCTGTTCATGCTCCAGCCCTAATTGACCAATGCTAACTTGATCGTACCTTATTTCACTCTAAAAGATTTGTCATCTAGATACTGTCCTTTCTACCCTGTTTTTCCACTAACTATATCTTCAGGAACTGTCATACACTACTCATGCACACATACAATGTATCTGACCTACTTCTGTATATAGTAAGAAATGACTATGTGTCCATGTCATTGTTTTTTGTTAACATTTTGTAATTATTTGTTGCTGCTAGACTAGTGTTATCTTGAACATGTGCTTCATTCTTTGTATCCCATTTTTGTACCATATCTAGATAATCATTATTTGTATTTGTATATTTTATATCTTATTTCTCTTTCTGTATAATTGGAGATTTTCTCCCTGGGCCTCCACTGAAATTGGGCATCTGCCCAGTCAAACTTTCCTGTTAAACAGATGTCAAATAAATTTATTTGCCTTGGCTCAGGGTTTATTGTATACTCTTGACCATTCTTTCAAGACTGTTCTTTTTAAGAGAAAAATGGATTTCTTTCTTCCGGAAGAGATTCAGTTGATCTGAATCTGTAGGGGAATGTGAAGGGGCAGTGGTAGGTTTGTCTCATCAAATTTATTCAGATTTTGAGCAGTGTGGTATCTGATGGTCCCTGAGAGTGATTCTCTGTCTGAGACTATTACCAGTATGCATAAGATTTTTCAGTGGGATAATGGGGATGTTTCTCAATCCTTTAGACAATTTTATGATTTGTTACAACTGAAATTTCCTGAACTTTCCCCTATTCCTTCAATTTTATCTGCCTTAGAAGATGTTTTGTTTCAGCTTTTAATTTTCCTGCCAGTCATGCTGTTGCCCTTTAAACATTCCTCAATCTACATTTTTATACATTAATATCAGACCTGACCCATCAACTATTTCCTTAGTGAATACTAATCTCTCTTCTGACAAGAATGAGAACATTTGTGATGTTAGTAGAGTGTTTCTGCAACTTCAGTTTTTAGAATTATCTTATTTGATTCATGTTGAAATTTATTCCGGCTAATTGATGCCAAAACATTCCTCAGCTGGAGGGAATTGGTTCCTGACCCAGAAATTCCCCAGACTCTGGAAAAGACTGCCCATACATGTCAAGCAGAGTGCCTCTTTAGCCCTCTTCAAAAAGAACCTTAATTATTGGATAGGAGATAGGAAATTCACTCTGGGGATCACGTCAGTCGCCCTGCTAGACAGGGGTCCAGGGAAGTAAATACTGTGGGAAGAAATAGCCAGGGAATTGTTATGGCTAGGCTTGTATAGGCCCTAGGGCCGATAGCCTAGTACCAACCTCTGAACCTATTTTTCACAGTTTCTTCCTGTGAGGAACAATCTGCTTTGTGGCATTTGGTTTCTTCTGGTTCCCAAGTAAATACTCATTGCCTTAAATGTGCCTGTGACTCTCTGGTTGCAACTTCCAGGGTTGCTGCCACTGAACTTTTTCAAGGAGGGTTGCCTGGCTGTGTTCGTAACCTCCCAGAGGATGTCAATAAAGAAAATTATCCCATGGATAGAGTAGTAGTTTTTGACCTTCTGCTGCAGAGGACACGCAAGTGTGATGAGAAGGGAAAACTCGGCCCTTCTTTTCCGAGATTTCTAAGGATTCTTCACTGCCTTGTACAACTTTGGCCAACAGCAAACTAAACAATCCCATCAAAATACCAGTAAGCAAACATTTAAAAAGCAGTGGCAGGAAGTTTCAGAAAAGAAAAACATACCCCCAAAACTAATAGTCTAAACCTGCATTTTTCTCTTTAGCAACAGATTTTCTGCAGATGGGTTCAATCAAGGCTACAGATGGCAGTAGAAAGCTTCCCATCCTTCCCATAAGATTCCTCTTTATCTACCAGACTACACTTTTTCCCTCCTGTCTCACAGCATCTGCTGTGTCAGGGATTCTAGAAACTCTTCTTTCCTCGCTATTAAGAGAGAGATTTTATTTCAGTATGCTTCTGGTGCCACAAAAAGATTCTTGGAGGCCAATTCTGGACCTTTCCTTCCCAAATCAGTTTGCTGTAGTGCAGAAGTTCAAACTGCTGTCCCTTCACCACTTAATTGCCTCTTCTTCATTTGAGTTACTTGTTGATCTTTTATATTTTAAAAGATGCATATCACATTCCTATTAATCCACATTTCTGGTGTTGCTTAAGGCTTTGTGTATCTGGATCACTTTATTAGTTCTCTGTGTTACTTGTTGGGCTGTCCACTGTTCCAAGAGTGTTCACAAAGTGTCTAGCTTATGTGATTATCTACTGCTGGCTACAGGGTATCCCTTGTTTCTTGGGTGACTTGCTTATTTTTGCAGAGTCTTTCAAGGAGCCAGGAATGTCTGTGTTTGGAAAGGATCTCCTGCCCAAGCTGAGTTTCCATTCAGAAGTTTGTTGTTTTTTTTTTTTTTTTTTTCTCTGACTACTCCTCAGTGCTTTCCTGGGGTGTCTGTTGGACACCTCAGTACAAAGAGATTTTATTATATAGGAAAAAAATGAGCCATATTTAAATAGATTTCTTTGTTTTTCCACACGACTACCTTCTCAGCAAGGGAATTCTTGAGGATTCTGGGTCTTAATGGCATCCCTGATTCTCATCATGATACCTCTTGCAAGACTCCACATGAGAAAAATGCAACTGTATCTGAAATTGCTATGGTCCTTGGGACCTCTTGGTGTTTACAGATAACAAACCCCACAGTCATGTGGTAAATGAACAAGGAAGGGGGAACCAGATCTTGCTCCCAGTGCAGACTAGCTGTGTTAGCATGGGATATAGTTTTACAGTACAGTCTTGCTGTACCAGCATCTTGCATCCTGTCAGAGCAAAATTGCAGACAATCTGAGCAAGACTGCAACAGACTCTCACAAGTGGAAATTGGATTGGGGAGTCTTTTAAGGTGTTTTATATCTAAGGTATTGTATATCTGTGTGGAACATCTCAAAGTGTATGTTTTTGACTCCTATCTAAGCAATCAAGTAGCAAAATTCTGTTCCAGGATGACATGCCAAAAGGTCTGGTACAGAGTCGTCAACCCCCCCCCCCCCCCGAGTACTTCTGAAGATTCAGAAGGAATTCCCAACGATCAGTGTGGTGACTCCTTTCTGGCCTAGACAACAGTGGCTTTTCCCTTCATTGTGAAAGACCAGAGGCAATTACCATAAGCTTCCTGACAGACTGCATTTATACACTCAAAAATCACTGATCCCAAGCATCTGTAGTTGACTGACTGCTTGGGCGATAAGATTTTAATACCTTTTAGACACCCTTTTTTCTGGGGATGTGCAATGAGTATTGGAGGCAAGAAAACACTAGGAAATCGTATATTAGCAAATGGCTCCTAGGTGTGTACTAGGCTAATGGCCCTGGGGCCTTTACAAGCCTAGCCACAGGATTACCATGGCATTGTGCCACCCGACCTTAGTTCCTAGTGCCTCTGTCGAGTAGAGCCACTGGAGTGATTCCTATGGTGAACTTTCTATTTCCTATCCTGTCATCAAGATTCCTCCTGAAGAGGGCCATTGAGGTGCTCTGCTTGGCATGTATGGGAAGTCTATTCCATAGCATGGGCAGTCTCTGGGTTATGAACCTGTCCCCTCCAGTACGTTCTGTTGATTGTGGTAATGAGGTTGAGATCTTTGGAGTGTGTGGTGCGAAGGATTGGGATTTCTTTAGATGTAGCATTTCTAACAGAGCTGGGTCAGACATGGCTTTGCAAGTCAAGCAGAGATCGCCTCTAAGTAGGCGATGTGAGATGGAGAATAGTTGGAATTTTTTGAGTCTGTCCATATAGGACAGTGTTTAAGACCTAGGATCCTCTTTGTGAAGTACTTTTGTCGCCTCTCCAGTTGTTGCAGGTGTCTAGTGAGGTACATGCCAAATGGGGCATTGTACTCAATGATTGGCCTAATGAGGTAAGAGTAGAGAGAGACGATGACCTCTTTTTCTTCCTGGATGCAAAACCCTTGGTAATGAGATGTGCCACATAGAAGGATCTTCTGACCACAGTGACAATGTGGTGATCAAAAGAGAGATTGCTGTCAACCCATATTCCTTCTGTGTTCAGTGGACTACCATCAGTGTAATTCATGGGAACCGGGTTTTTCCCAAAGGGGATGACACATTTTTTGGCATTGAGCTTAAGCCCATGGTTCTGACACCAGTCGTTGGTCTCAGTGAGGCCATTCTGTAGGACGTCAACATCACTTGGGAAGTTAATAATCGCTCCCAACTTGCAATCGTCCATGAACTTTGTCAGCCAGATTCCCTTTGTGTTGGCCTGGACTTCAGAGAAGTAGATACCAAATGGGAGATGACCCAGAATGGAACCCTATGGGACTCCACTCGTGACTAGTCGGCAGTCTGACTTGGAGTCAGCTACTTTCACACTATGGGTTCTATCTCTGAAATAGTTTGCAATCCACCTAGTGATATAGGGGTTGATGCCTAGCTTCGTGAGTTTTTCTATGATTCCGGAGTCTGGAATGGTGTCCAAGGCCTTGGCCTGATCAAGATGGGCTGAATTAACCACCTTGCCTTCATCCACAACTCTGGTGACTGACTCAAAGAAGTCGACCAAGTTGAGCAGGCATGATCTTGCTCATGAACTTCACAAAACCAAACCGTGTGGGATCCAGAGTTTGGAGATTCCCTATATCCTTGTTTGTTAGGTCCATAATGATGCGTTCCATAGCTTTGCATATCGGACTCGTCAGGCTAATGGGGCAATAGTTCCCAGGGTCTGTAGTTGCCCCTCTTTTGTGGAGAGGGAGGACTGTAGCAGTGCGTCATTCGTTGGGGACAAAGCCTGAGGTGAGGCAGTGATTGAACAGGGCACATAGTTGAGGTCCCAGTTCACTCTGTAGTTCATGTAGAACACAGCCAGGGATATTGTTAGGTCCCATAGAAGCTGTATTCTTGGCCTTGGACAGTGCTGTTTTAACCTGTGCGGCAATAATACTGGGTGCCTGACAGTCTAATAGTATTGTGATCGGTCCTTTGGTGGTGGGGGAGGGGTGAAGTTGGCACTGAATCTGTCAGCTTGATGTAGGAGGTACCACTGTGCAGTAGCTGGATATTGCCATGGAGATTCTTTAAATAACTATAGAAGGCCTTGTGGTTGTATTTACTATCTGCTGCAATTCTGTTTTCATAGCTAGCTTTAGAGGATTTGATGAGGGATCTCAACCTTTTGTTGAGGCTGATAAGGGAGTTTGTCCAGTCTTGCGACTTCACCTTATTCCGCATCAGTTTCCTGTTGTAGAGTTTGTTTATGGCAGAGGACAACCAGATTGGCTTCCTTTTTTGGAGGAGCGCGTCTTGGTTCTGTTGGGTATGGTGAGATACATGCATTTGTGTACGTGTTCGTACAGTGCATTGATTCGCCAGTCATGCAACTATTCTCCATTTGTATGGGTGCCATGACGTTAGCCACCTCTGTTTTTAGGAGTCCAAAGGTAGCTTTGAAGAAGTTTTTCATGGTGGTTACTGTTGCGGGGGTGGGAGGGATGTGTATTTCCAAGGTGATTAGTTTGTGGTCTGATCTAACCAGGGAGGAGTTGACTATTTGTGTAGAGCAACGGTCGCCCATGTTAGTAATGACCAGGTCAAGGATGTTGCTGCCTCTAGTGGGGGTAAGAACAAGCTGGTCCAGAGCATTGGAATTAATGATTTCCAGGAAATGTTGGGCAAGTGTATTGGTACATGAGTAGTTTTCCCAGTTAATGGGGGGGTAATTGAAGTCGCCCAGTATGAGATTGTTAGATTGGACCTTAATATTCTCCATGGTGCTTAGGAACATGGAGTGTTAGTCTTGGGACATGGTTGGGAACCTATAGCAGGCTACGACCTGAATCACTGTCTTACCCAATGTTAGCAGCAATTGAAGTATCTCTGATGCATTATGTTGGGCTGCCAGTCTGGAGTTGTGCGCGCATCCTTTATGAATGTGGAAACACCACCACCTTTGGCACTTCTGTCCAAGTTCTGGGGCCAAAAGGTGTGGGATTAACTATAGCCTGGTAGTGCAGGGGTGCTTTCTGCTGCCTTGAACCAGATCCCTGTTAGAGTACAAATTTCGATGTTCTCCATTTTAAGGAGCGCTTCGAGTGAGTGCATTTTGAGATTTAGACTACTAACATTGAGCAGCATGACCCTCAGATTGCATTTTTTTTGTAGCTGTTACGTTGGTAATTTGGTCTTTGGAACACCGCCTAAAAAGGCACTGTAGGGGTGGCAAGAGCCTTGCCCAGTGTCTGGAAGCCCAGGGGTGACAGATGCAGGCCATCTCTTGGCAAAGCATCGAGGTCTGTCAGTCATGTCATTCCAGGAAGACAGATGCTGGATCCCCTTAGAATGACGCCAGAAACTTAGCCAATTGTTGAAATCAGTCATTTTCTTCTTGTACTGTGGTATCTTTCTGGGTGATGGTAGGATACTGCTCAGGGCTAGGGTCATACCCGCCTGGGCTACATAATCCGAGAGCTCCTCCAAGTCTTTCTTCATGTAGTCCAGGAAGGTAAGTCTCAGGTCATTCACACCCACATGCACAATGACAGAGTCATGTTTGTACCTGTTGTTGAGGGACCCGAGTGCGTGCGTTATGTGGGGGATCCTGGCACCTGACAGGCAGCTGACCGTTACTTTCTCCTTATTCAACCTGGTGAGTGGGACATCAGTGTGTCTCACTATTGAGTCACCTATGACTAGTGTGTTGGACCTGCTGTTTTGCCTTGGGGGTCTTTGGTTGAGTGGCACACTGTTAGGAGAGTTGTGTGTCGTGATTAGTGTTGTGTTGTGGTGGTCGAGTGCGTTTCTGCCTTGAAGGTGTCTGATGTTTGGGTAGATTTTTATTGAGAGCCTCTGCGAAGGTGGGTGTGTGGTTTGTGTTTTTTTGAGAAAGCAGTGTTGCTGTGTGTTCTGCAGGACTGTTTGTTCCATGTGGTGTGGTGCCGTCTCTTGACCAGCTATTCTGGTGTTAGCTGGAGAGTGCGTGGCTTCCAATTTGGATATATAAGTGTATCTCTCAGAAGTCTGAGTGTTGGGAGGTAAGAGGAGAGGGTTGTCAGTATACATGAAGCAGTTGCTACATTGCCTCAGGATGCCCAAGTTTGCCAGGTTAATAGGAGCAAGCATGTCTAAAGGTCACTTCCCTGTGCTTTGAGTGGTGAACATTAATAATAAGTACTGGAGCTGTTTCCTTGTAGACCTTTTAGTGCTGGTAGCACTTTTGTGTGCTGCAATAATTGCTACAAGAAGTCTGGTAAAGTGCTAGACTAATAACCTAGTAACAGTGCAGGAGAGGAGAGAACTAGCAGATCTAAGGAAAGTTGTTTAGTTATCTGGTGAAGGTTATCTAACTGGTGGCAACAAATAACCATTCCCAATTCAGGGCTTGTATTTTTTCAGTTTTATGGTATTTATTTGTACAAGTTACTATACTATAGCCTGCCTGACTTCTCAGTCACTATTCATTTGTTGGCCATTTCAGCGTGTCTGCCCACAGAGCCCACTCTTTAAATGCCATCATACATGAAAATGTTTTTGAAAGGGTTTCTGCATATGGAGCCACTGAGGATGTTAATTTCTGCAGGTGATTTAAGACCCAGCCTTGAGGGATTTATTCTTAGTCATTTGTTCTTGTGCCTTTTTTCTGCAGAGCAGCTAGCATTTACTTTCTCCCTTTTATTATTCTAGTTCTCATCTCCACATCTCTCTGCTACTTAAGGTGCCTGAGTAACCCCTTCTCAAGACATTATCATGCATATCGGCGAACGTAGATCATTAAAGGGTCCCTGTACTGCTAGTTAGCACTTTTGCAGTAGTGGTCTTTAGATTGTATTCTTAACTCTAGTAGATTGTAAAAAAGTTTAATATTTGGTTAGAATATTTTAATAACTGCAATAATGCAGGGACAAAGAATAAGTGTTGGTGTAGTTAAATTCATTTTTGTTCTCTTATTTTGTCTTCATGGAACTTTAGGATGTAATGGGATAAAATACGTTGCATATGATAATCGGTATGTCATTACTCTTGTTTTATTGCATTCTTTAAACATTCAGTTAAGCGTGCACCCTTAAGTGATTTATTGCACTTTGACTTGAAAATCTGTAAATATAAAGGGGTACATTGATCAAATAAAACTTCTGAATATTAAAGCTCTCTAACTTTGAATATCATGCATGAAATCTTTCATATTTACTTTGCAGTTAGTAAATTTTCCTATTCTGTTCAGGTAATCAGCAATGTCTTCTGTTGTCAAAGATCAAGACCATTTTCAGCGACTGAACTTCTTGTACCAGGTACTATTTTTTCCCACTGGATGCTTCATATTTGTTCAGATGTTATGGAATTGTATTACTTAAATCTCTTTGAGAATCTTTAAATGTTTTATATGCAATTAATACTTAACTTTTTTTTATTTTGTTTCATAATTTGACTTTTTATTTAATGGCCGTGTTTGTACCCTGTACACATTTTGCGGCTGATATGTGTCCATCCCAGAATTTTCATCTCAAGTCCATAAATATTTGACATTTTAGACTGACAAAAATCAGTTTTGAATCACTAACATCACTTAGTACTGAAGTGGATTCTGCATCTGTGGAATTTGTGTGATGTGGTCGACTATCCCTGCAGTAGAACACCACCTCAGGTTTCTAAGCTTCCCACTTCTGAAAATAGGAGTGAAAGAGATGCGAGTATGTTCAGTCATTAATGCCATTTGAAACTATGAAGACAGTAACTGTACAAACTGGGACAATATTTATGCTGAGTTTGAGAGTAATAGTTGTGGAGTTAGTGTCTAGTAGAAGCACTGTTCCATCCTTACCAATGTTTGGGGTGGTGGAGCCTTGCAGGGGTCTCCCTGCAGGAATGCTTTTGAAAGTGTATGAGTTTTGAATTTCACACTTTTTGAATTATTGGCCTACTTCTGATGTGAAACTGTTTCTTATAGAGTTACTATAACAGGTTTGTATTGTGTTCTGCGGCTGCCATCACATTTTACTATACCATCATTGGCCTTTCACACTATTTCAGCTCCTGAAGGCATGTGCAAGGCTTATTCAATTGTTAATTGCCTTGTGTGCTAGAGAGTTTGCTTGCCTGTCTTTCTGTACCTATGCTTCCTTTTTGTTAGTGAACACGTGTGCAGAGAGCCTGGGAAGCACTTTTCAGTAAGCTTCATCTAAGAAATGCATTGGGTCTTCCTCCTCTTAATCTAAACTAGAAGTGTCATTAGGCTGATTCCCTGTCCTAGGAATCCAACTAGTTATCAGTTAGAAAAATGTAGAGCACTGTGGTCTCTCTGCTTTCATGAAGAATTTTTCTTGATGTGCCATTAACTCCATTGTGGAATCACTCTTTTGTGTGGCATTCCCAAGAAGGTGGATACTGGAATTCTGTGAAAAACTAACTGTAGTGTATTCTTTGTCAAAAGTAAAGTGGTAAATTTGTACTGTGCAAGTTTCCAGAGGTTCTAACACTGTTTGTTTTTTTTTTCCTTCTTTTTTGTTGGATTGCGGTTGACGTATTGTTGTGACATTTTCAGGTGGCAATTGGGTATTAAATGTTCCTGCTATCAAAGAGAGACAAATCAGGACATTTTCTTTGTTTTATCCTTCACAGTGAAAAGGCTAAAGACATCTTGTTTAAAAAAAATACATGACTTTAGGTCTGATGCTGTAACAGTAGTTGTTTGTCCTGAAGAAAAGGATGTATACTTTGTTAATTTAGCCTGAATTGTGTAATCTGGGATATTCAAACATGAATCACTTGTTGCAATAGTCTAAGCTGTATGGATCTGATTTACGTGACCAGCTTGAGAAGAGCTCCATGGGACAGTTGGAATGCAAAAAGCTTCAGAGTTTTTTTGCCACCAAAGAGCACTGATTTGGTGGGCTCAGTGGAACTGTCTTTCTGTAATCCTATAAGGCTGGGCAGATAAGTTGCCTGTTGGGGAGAACCTTCCACTAATTCTGTATGTATTAGAACCTGCAATTTTGTAATAGACTTGTGTTTTGCAAGGAGAAAGTTATGGGACCGCCATTCCTTTTCTAAGGGAGTTTATGTAAATGTTTTTTAATGTTTTGTGAAGAAAAAGATAGGTAGACTATAATGAAGTACTGAACAAAATTTGTGTTTGGGTCCGGATAGTGTGCTTATGGGGGACTGCCAGTGACTTATCTCAAAACCAGATAGATTTGCTGTATCCAGGACTTGTTTGTAAGCTTCTGAGCGATGCCAAATTCTGCTCTTCAGTTTTCCCTTAAATCTGGTAGTTTTCTCCTCTCCTGCACTTTTACTAGCTTATAAGTCTAGCACTTTACCAGACTTCTTGTAGCAATTATTGTTGCACACAAAAGTGCTACCAGCACTAAACGTTCTACAAGGGAAAGGCTCCAGTACTTATTAATGCCCCCTCCAGGCATGTCTAAAGGTCAGTTCCCTGTGCTTTCTGCTATTACCCTGGTGAACTTGAGTATCCTGAGGGAATGTAGCAACTGTGTCATCCTCCCAGACAACCCTCTCCTCTTACTTCCCAACACTCAGACTTGCGAGAGATGCACTTGCTTATCCAAATTGGAAGCCATGCACTCCCCAGCTAAGACTGGAATAGCTGGCCAAGAGGAGAAGGTCAACATTTGCACCACACCACTTGGAACACACAGCCTTCACATAAAAGCACAACCCACACACCCACCTTCGTGGAGGCTATCCAATAAAAAATCTATCCAAACAGCAGAGAGCTCCAAGGTAGAAATGCACTCGACCACCAAAACACAGCACTAATCACAAGACACATAACTCTCTTAAACAGTGTGCCACTCAATCAAAGCCCCTAAGGCAAAACAGCATGCCCAACACACTAGTCATAGGTGACTCGATAGTGAGGCACACTGATGTCCCACTCACTAGGTTGAATAAGGAGAAAGTAACAAGTAACCTGCCTGTCAAGTGCTAGGATCCACCACATAATGCACACACACTCTGGTCCCTCAACCGGTACAAATATGACTGTCATTGTACATGTGGGTGTGAATGACCTGAGATGTCCATCCATGGACTGCATGAAAAGAGACATGGAGGTGCTCTCGGATTATGTAGCCCAGGTGGGTATGACCCTAGCCCTGAGCAGCATCCTACCATCACCCAGAATACCACAACATTACCATCAGAAAATGATTGATTTTAACAATTGGCTATGTTTCTGGTGTCATTCTAAGGGGATCCAGTATCTATCTGCCCTGGGATGACATGATTGACTGACGGACCTCGATGCTTTGCCAGAGATGGCCTGCATCTATCACCCCTGGGCTTCTGGGTACTGGCCAAGGCTCTTGCCAGCCCTATAGTGCCTTTTTTAGGCAGTGCTCCAATGACCAAATTACCACCATAACAGCTACAAACAAATGCAATATGAGGGTCATGCTGCTCGGCGCTGGAAGTCTAAATCTCAAAATGCACTCGCTCGAAGCACTCCTTAAAATGGAGAGCATCGACATTTGTGCTGCAACAGATACCTGGTTCAAGGCAGCAGAAAGCACCCCTGCACTACAAGGCTATTTCATTACACAACCTTTCGGCCCCAGAACTTGGATCAAAGCTCCAAAGGCGGTCATGTTTTCTTTTTCATAAAGGATGCGCACACCTCCAGACTGGTAGGCCAACATAATGCAGCAGAAATACTTCAGGTGCAGCTAACATTGGGTAAGATGGTGATTCAGGTCGTAACCTGCTATAGGTCCCCAAACATGTCCCAAGACTTGCACTCCACGTTCCTAAGCACCCTGGAGACTTTTGGGGTCCAACCGGGTATATATTACGTGATCGAAAATTCAGATGTTCGAACACATAATGATCGACCCCAATGGAGCGAAACGGCAGAATGTCAAACACGTAAATGGAAATCTCAGTAAGGGGAGATTTCCGTTTACTGCAATGTAGTGCGGTCTCGAAGGTGGTATATTTAAGTAGCGGGGGTGGGGGGGTGCAGGGGGGCTTGCCCCCCTGCATAAAGCAGTTTAATGGTTTGTTTGTGTTTTTATTTTTTTCCGGCCGTTCGACATTTTGCCGGTTCGCTCTATTGGTGTTGATCATTACGTGTTCGAACATCTGAATTTTCGATCACGTAATATAGACCCTGGTCCAAAACACACTCATATTGTGTGACTTCAACTACCCCTCCATTTACTGGAAAAACTACTCATGTACCAATGCACTTGTCAAAAGTTTCCTGGAATTCATTAATTCCATTTCCCTGGACCAGCTCGTTCTTCCCCTCACTAGAGGTAGCAAAATTCTTGATGCGGTCATTACTAACATGAACGACTGCTCTACACCGATAGTTGGCTCCCTCCCTGGTTAGATCCGACCACAAACTAATCAACTTGGAAATCTACATCCTTCCCACAAAGGTAACCACCATGAAAAACTTTTCCAAAGCTAACTTTGGGTTCCTAAAAATAGAGGTGACAAACTTCACGGCACCCATACCAATGGAGAATAGATGTGTGACTGCCGAATCATACACCAATGCAGTGTATGAACATATACACAAATGCATGGCGCTCACCATACCCAGTAGAACCAAGACGCTCTCCTCCAAAGAAAGGAAGCCAATCTGGTGGTCTCCTGCCATAAACAAACTCTATAACAGAAGGAGGAAACTGATGCAGAATAAGGTGATGTCCCAAGACTGGAAAAACTCCCACGGTGGTGCAGTGGTTAGCATTGCCGCCTCACAGTAAGAGGTTCTCTGGTTCGATCCTTGGCTGGAGTGCCTTCTGTGCAGAGTCTGCATGTCCTCCCTGTGGTCTTGTGTGTTTCCTCTGACATCCCAAAGACATGCTGTAGGTGGATTGGACACTCTACATTGGCCCTAGGTGAGAGTGTGTGCATGTGTGTGCCTTCTGTGGAAGGTTGGGCGCCGGGCTGGCAACTCGACACTGTAAAACTCCACTGCCAATCATGAGCAGACAGGTGATCCGCTGTGGTGACCCCTAACCGGGAAAAGCTGAAAGAAGAAGAAGATCAGCCTCAACAAAAAGTTGAGATCCCTTATCAAATCCTCCAAAGCTAACTATGAAAACAGAATTGCAGCAAATAGTAAAGACAACCACAAGGCCTTCTATAGTATTGTAAATAATCTCCATGGCAATACCCAGATTTGCTCTGAGCTACTGCACAATGGTACCCCCTATACCGAGCCAATGTACTGGCCGACAGATTCAGTGCCAACTTCTGTGGGACCTGACAATATCCCTGGCTGTGTTCTACATGAACTACAGAGTGAACTAGCACTTCACCTGTGTGCCCTGTTCATTCACAGCCTCACCTCAGACTTTGTCCATACTGAATGGCGCACTGCTACAGTCATCCCTCTCCACAAAGGAGGAACAATTACAGACCCACGATTCTGATATGTAAAGTTATGGAATGCATTATTATGGACCTAATAACCAAGGATATAGGGATACTCCAAACTCTGGATCCCACACAGTTTGGATTTGTCAAGGGTAGATCATGCCTGCTCAACTTGGTCGACTTCTTTGAGTCAGTCACCAGAGATGTGGATGAAGGCATGATGGTTCATACAGCCTACCTTGATCTGGCCAAGGCCTTTGATACCATTCCCCACTCAGGAATCATAGGAAAAACTCATGAAGCTAGGCATCAACCCCTATATCACTAGGTGGGTTGTAAACTGGCTCGCAGATAGAACCCACAGTGTGAAAGTAGCTGACTCCGTCAGACTGCAATTAATCTCAAGTGGAGTCCCACGGGGTTCGGTCCTGGGTCCTCTCCCGTTTGGTATCTACTTCTCTGAAGTCCAGGTCAACGCGAAGGGACTATGGCTGACAAAAGTTCACAGATGATTGCAAGTTGGAAGCTATTAACTCCCCAAATGATGTTGACATCCTACAGAAATGCCTCACTTGAGACCGACTGGTGTCAGAACCATGGCCTTAAGCTTAATGCCAATAAATGTCATCATCTCCTTTGTGAAAACCCGGCTCCCATGAATATACCACATCGTTGGTAGTCCACTGAACACAGAAGGCATTATAAGAGATCTGGGAACACAGGTTGACAGCAGCCTCTCTTTTGACCACCACATTGCCACTGTGGTCAGAAAGTCCTATGTGGCACATCTCATTAGTAAGGGTTTTGCATCCAGGAAAAAGAGGTCATTGTCTCCCTCCACTCTTCCCTCATTTGCAGTCTTTCCAGCATTGTACTCTATGACTGGCCTAAAGTACCTCACAAAGAGGATCCTAGGTCTTAAACACTTGGAGTTTTTTTGAGTCTGTCCATATAGGACAAATATTTTCTGTCTCATATCGCCTACTTAGAGGCAATCTCTGCTCGACTTACAAAGCCATGTCTGACTCAGCTCTGTTAGAAATCCTGCATCTAATGAAATCTCATTCCCTCCACCACATGCTCCAGAGACCTCAACCTCATTACCACAATCAACAGAACATGCTGGAGGGACAGGTTCATAACCCAGAGACTGCCAATGCTACAGAATAGACTTACAGTACATGTCAAACAGAGCACTTCACTGGCTCTCTTCAAGCGAAATCTTGAGTAGATGGGAAATAGAAAATTTACCCCAGGCTCACTCCAGTGGCTGTACTTGACAGAAGCACTGGGAGCTAAGATCGGGTGGCACGATGCCAAGGTAATCCTATGGGCTAGGCTTGTAAAGGCTCCAGGGCTATTACCCTAGTACACACCTATGAACTTGCTCTTAATCTTGCACTGTACCAGCTCTTCCAGACTGTTCCACCTGCTCTAGATATCGTTTCTTCAGCTTATTTGTGGACCAACTCTGCATCTCTGGTTCTTCGTTCCTCTGCCACAAAAAAAAAAAAAAAAAAACAGGTCATCTTTGGGTGTCAGGACAGCAACTGTTCTGCCTTAGTAGCTGGTGGGTGATACTATTATGGACACTTGTTGCCTCTCAGATATCCCCCAGTCCTTTTGGTATAGCTATTATAACTACCAAAGACTAGTCACGATCTGGAAAAAGATCTTCACTTGGCTTGGATAGAGAGGTTAAAGCTGGTATGGGTATGCCTACCAAAAGTCATTCATGTTTCAGGGAAAATTAGCTTATTGAGAGGACTCCCAGTAACTTGTTTCTATTTCAGCAGACAGGATTGCTTTGCTGGTTTCCACCAGTCGTTTTTCATTGCCTTATGTTTCCTCAAAAAATCTCTTTCTGACATGGAATTTCAGTCAGGGCAACAGACACTGCAAGGGGTTGTTATACTTCAGGTACGTCTTCTCATTCAGAGCATTCTGATTTTGTGTGTCATCAGATTTACGTACTTAGAGCTTTCGTTACTGACACTTTGTCTAAGTTGAAGACTTTTTTTCAAGTGAGAAGAATGACATTTCTGAAGCTGCAAATCTGATATTTGTTATAGATTAAAAATAGCTGCAGCATTATGTATCTCTGTGCTGCGTAGAGTTTTTTTCTCTACTGCTGCTACTTTACTTTATGGTCAGCCTCCTGCTGCTAAGACATCTGACAAGTTATGCAAGGTACACCAGATACATGTGTACCTGTTTTCTAATCTAAAAGCAGACCCAGCAGTATCTTTCTCTATCCAAATCAACTTCTCAAAACAGGTCACTGATCCTAACCTTATTCCCTGTAACAAGTATGGGAAAGCAATTGGTACATTGGGAATAAAATGTGTTCTAGGACTAGCCTTCAGAATTGTAAGCAGTCCTGTGCCAAGGTTTTTAATGTTTTCATTTGAGAGCATGAAGAAGTTACCTGTTAACCATCATTCTCAGGTAAATTTACTGCTGTATCTTCCTGCAAAGCTGTTGCTTCTAGATCACTTTTGTTGAGATTTGAAAGGCTTCCACTCAAAATCTTTCTGATAAATATGAGTTACAGTAAACTCTCGGTTAACCGGAACTCGGTCAACCAGAAAAAAAAAATGAAGAAATACAGTACAAGTTAACCGGAACTCAAGCAACCAGAAAAAAAAATTGAAGAAATACAATACAATTTTCATGTGTTGCACTTCCTGTTTCATCCCTCGCAGAAACATATCTTATGTTTAGAGTTTTAAAAAGGAAAGTAGAAATAAATTCCCCTCTCTTCCCAACCTACGAACAAGTCAAACCAAACAAATAATATAGGCTACAGTATTAATAGATAGAACAACACGAAGAGAACCAAAGGCCCTTCTGTAGAAAATATCATCCAAATCCAAACGAACAACAGGAGGGTCACCATGGCATAAAACCTTTTATTAAATGCACACAAGATTAGTGCTTTCGGTCTGCACAATGAGACATGGCAGAATCAAACAATAACATCTGTGATGTGGAGCTTGACTACCGCCCAGGCTTAATGGCATCTAAGCACCTCCAAGAACGAGGAAAAGGGCTAATGAATTTTACTGTCAATCCGCTTCTTTCTCTGTTTGCAGTCACCAGATGGAGGTAATATTATGGAAGACTGCTTGACTGATGCATTTTATAAAGTGTTCATGATTTGGAGAAGGATCTGTTTAGTTTGAAATGGCTACAATAGCAACACTTGCATTTTGAAGCATGCTTGCATATTCTTCGCATGCCCACGTATGGTGATAAATTCCCAGATTTGCTAGCCAAATGGCAAAACATAAACCTGAAATGTAGTTTTAAATATATGGAACTGCTGATAACCCCAGGAGAAAGAACTTATCAGGAGAGTTGAAACTCTACAATCACAGTTGCTCAATAACTATATGAATGAAGAGTGCACAATGAAGCTGGATGCTCTATTCCAGAAAATCTTGATGTATGATACTCAATTACAACAACAGAAATCCAGAAAATTGGAATGAGATTATGCAGATTTTGTATCTGGACATATCTTTGGTCCAAACTAGATGTATGAAAGTCAGTGTCTGATGCAACACGATCTGGAGATTTGCCCCCTTTAAATGAGCAACAATCTTTGTGCAAGACTGTTGTGGCTGAAACTGCTTTGACTTGTGCTTTGAATCAACAACCTTCTTGTTCTATTCCATTCAGCTATGTTGCTACTTTGGACACCCGGTTACCAATAAGTGCTATTTTTATACGGGGTATGTATCATGCAACAGTAAAAATGTGATTTATATTGCTAACTGTGAGAGCAATGTACAGGGTTGTACATTGGTAAAACCAATCGGATGTTTAAACAGATTTTGCAACACATTGGTTCTATTTGCAGTCAATTACAGGGTAATGCATTATTTCAGCATATTAAATGTTTCAACAACCAAAAGTTTTCTTTTATGTTGATTGACATGGTTAAAATTACTCTTAGAGGGGGTGATGTTATTAATGCAACAGAGGATAAAGAGACTAATTGGATTGCTGATCTGCGAGTGGACGTTTATCCTGGTTTAAATGGATTAATTCTGTTGAAACTTGTTTTAAAAGCTCGCAGGCTTTGATATGTTTTATTTCCTTGTTACTATATTGCATTTGGCTACGATGTGGGAGTATAGGCAGGTTTTTAGGTGATGATATGTTGCAGGCCTTTTTGTCTATGTTGTTAATGGTCAAGTTGTTTATTCGTTGATCTGACTTTGTAGGCAATGGATGTAAAGTTTCATTGGCTATTGATTAGTTTGTATTACGTTCGTAATCTACACTGCGTTTTCATTGTTTTTTTGCATTGTTTTAATGTATGATTGGTATATTGAGGTTTCTAAAAATTTTAAAACCCCATAGGGGCTATGTTTTATCAATTATAGTGGATCTGATGAAGGGAAGTTTTTTTCCGAAGGCGCTAATCCTATTTTTATGTTTTATGCCATGGGACCCTCCTGTTGGATTAGGGTACAGTATTAGTCAGGCCTATTTTTAATAGTAACTGTCAAGCAGCCAGAAACTAAAGTTGTCTGGCATCTACCAATCCCCATGGGTGCCGGTTAACCGAGAGTTTACTGTATTTAAATTCTTCCTTGGATAAAGAGGCTCTGTTTGGTCCTTCTGTAACTGAGGTGCTTAAGAAGTGTAATGAAAGTGGAAAACTGATTCAAGGAACAATTTTTCAGCCCAAATAGGAATTTTCCCCCTCTAGCTCCCTTTTCCAATAAGCAATTTAAGCAAGGAGCCGGTAATCATGTTTTTAAAAAACAATGGAGAGGAGGTTTAAAAAGCAAGAAAGAAGCATCTAAAAGAGGACAATCCTCTCAGTCAGAAATGGTCTTTCCCTGTCTTTGAGACTTAATCTTCCCTTGGGGCATCAAATTGCAATACGTCAAGAGTACACTTGGCAGTGGGAATCCCTCTGTCTTTTCCAGAGAATTCCCTTATGGTCAGGGAACCAAGTCTGTTTCCTTCCGTTTTACACAACAAGATGTTTTCTTGGGGCCCTAGAACCTATGCTTGGTAAAGTTTTTTTTTTTTTATTAAAGAATTTTTGTAGTTCCTCAAACAAAAAGATTGTGGACATCTGTGCTAGATCTTTCAGTTTTTGTCAAGGTTATCTTTGACGCTCCCTCCATTTTGGGTTTCTTGTAAAGCTGGAGCTAAAGGATGCCTACTGTCAAATTCCTACTGCTGAGCATTTCAGACATTTCTTAATGCAAGCCAGATACATCACATCTTATCCATTCTCAGTTTCACCCTTTGGACTGACTCTACTGCACCAAGGGCATTCAAAATGTAGATCTCCAATCATGGCTTACTGTAGACATCTAGGTGTTTACATTTTTTCCATATGTGGACAATTGGCTTATCTCTGCAAACTTTCACCCCCGCCCCCACAACTGCCAAGAATCTTTAGCAACTGTTCACAAATATCTACTCAGTCCGGATTTTCAAATTTGAATGTCTACTTTAATCCTTTCTCGCAGAATGATTTTCCTGGGATGGTTGTTAGGCTGATGTTCTTCGGGTTTCATTGTTGCAGTCATCACATTTGGGTTATCTGCCTGCAGGTAGCCCTCAGTCGGCCTGAATACCAGAGTCTTAGGATTTCTGCGTTGGATATTGTCGCTTCTTCCATGACGTCAGAGGTATAAAACATGCAGCCGATGCCATTACATCAGTCTTTCTTGCCGTGTGGTGCCCGAAGCAGAAGCAGTTTGCAAGTACTGGTCGGCCGACTCCTGAAATTTTCATTTTTCGAGTTTCAGACCTGAAGTCTTCTAAAAGAAAAGTACCCTGTTGGGGATCCTTTTTTCTTGCTCTAACCGATGTCAGAAAAAATTAATAATGGTCTTGCCTGTGGAAAGCAAATACCTCACAGAGATTTTCATTCTTACTGCATCACCTGTTTAGGCCTAAATCACGACTTTCCTTGCTGTCGGTTTTGTGCCTTGTTCAACACCCGAACTATTTGTCATCAGGCTATTTTTGTAGCTAAATTCTTTCGCTCTCTATCTCCGTATTCTGAAATGGCTTCAATAAGCCATCCGACTACCGGTCTTTTGAAAAAAACATAAGGATAAAGACAGAGATGGACCGCATAGGTCCAAAACTGCTGACTACGCTACCGTTAAACTAGTCGCCAGTCTGCCGGTACTCAACAACACGCTTTGACGGCCGCTGATACCCGCTTTTACAAATTCGCAAGCCTCTACTGAGACCCATTTTGAGTCCAGTATGCCGCGAGATGCTTCTTCGACTATGGAACCTGCGGATGTCTCTACCTTGGATGGGTCCGGAGTCGCTGTGCAGGCACCGGCTTCTGAGGGTGTATTCAGGCCTTCCGATTTTCATATTAAACCGACTTCGTTTCAAACCAAAAATGTCGAATTTCTCAGGCCTAGAGTTCACACTACGGCTAGAAACTGACGACCAAAGTGCATTCTCAGGCCCACATGCCACAAAAACAAATGCTTAGAATGGCAGAAGACCTTTATTACTTTAATTAGGGAAAGTCAGCCTACCCCGTCAAAAAGACCAAGAACTGAAATTCCTCCTGATTCTTCAGATCAGGAGTCTGATAACTCTGACCCTTCTGATTACCAGGACATACGCTTATCTATTTGGAATCCAGCCTTACCCCTGGTACTTTGCCTCCAGCTCCCAGGATACCTGACAGGTACTATAGAGTACCTGACTCCAAAATTCCTCTTTAAGAATCCTACTGCAGATCCAGAGGCCATTTCCCAGGGACCTAGAGGCATTAAGGCTACAACGGCCAAAAATCCTACCCCTTCGGACACTGATTCTAGGGCTTTAGACAGATGGGGTAAGAAGGTATGCACTCCTGCTACTCTTGCCATCAGGGCTTTAAATTGCCAGTTTCATATGTTAAAGTATCAGCAACGTATTATGGAATTAAACAAAAAATGATGTTGATTCCTGATTGTGCAGAACATAAAGATTTACAAGAGTTAATGCATTCTGCTAACCAAGTTGGTAAACATACTTTGCAATGTGGTTTTGATGCCTTAGAAGCATCTTGCAGGGCTGCTGTCACTGGGTCTGTTCTTAGAAGGCATGCTTGGCTTAAGGAACAAACCTTGCCAGACCATGTCAAAGCAAAATTACTAGATGTACCTTTAAACCAAGAGCGTCTATTTGGCAATAAAGCAGAAGTCCTCAAAAGGATGGAGGAAAAAGCTAAATCTATGCAAACTGTTGATTTCTTACAAGTACAGCCACCTAGATTCAGTAGGCATTGGCCTTCAGAAAACTGGTCTTTTCCAGTCCCTCCCAGATCTTCTCGGTCCAAACCCAGTGGCAGCAGACCACCAAGACTACAGTCTCAGGGTGTGCACAGATTTAAGCAATGGAGTGGTCCCACCTCCAAAACAGGGAGTAGTAAGCCGTCCTCCTATGGTAAAATCTCACAATGACTTATCCTTAACTCTTCCAAGCCTTGCCCAAGTACTTGCACCTTTAGGAAGGAAACTTGCCCTGCATGCCAAAAACTGGGATTACATTACCTAGGACAGATGGGTCTTAAACATTGTTTCCCAGGGATACAGATTCCACTTCCACTCACTCCCAACCCCAAGCAGATGGCCAGGCCACCCTCCAAACCAGTGAGCAGAGGCCCAAAAGCAAGTCATTTCTCTTCCCAGTATCAAGACTATTCAGCCTGTCCCAGCAAAACAAAGGGGACAAGGCTTTTATTCCAGACTGTTTCTGGTACCCCAAAAAAAAAACTCTTGGCATCCTATCCTGGATTTGTCTACACCTTTCTGGTAGTTCAAAATGCTTACTCTCCAACAGCTGCTTCCTATGCTAGCCAAGGACTCCTGGCTAGCAACCCTAGACTTAAAAGAAGCTTATCTGCACATCTCCATAAGGGAATCCTGCAGAAAATTCATACGTTTCAGAGCAGGCTCTATGCACGGTCAGTTCTCTACTCTTCCCCTTTGGCTTATATACTGTGCCCAGGGTATTTACAAAATGCCTAGCTCCAGCCATTGCATAGTGCAGGCAGAGAGCAATTTAAATTTACCCATACTTGGATGATTGTCTGATTCAGGCAGACGGTCAGGAATTGCTGTTACAGCACCTGGCATTTGTAAAGAGACTTCTAACTTCATTGGGGTACACCGTCAACGAAAATAAATCACATCTGGTACCCAGCCAACAGATTGTATTCCTGGGAGCAAGCTTGAACACGACTTCCCAGATGACATTCCTCGCTTGAGAAAAACAAATTTATTTGACAAACTACTTCAATCTACTGGCCACCAAAACCTAGTTATCTGCAAGAAAAATTCTGCAAGCCCTAGGGTTCATGGCCTCTTGCATTCTACTAATTCCATATGCAAGACTGCATATGAGGAAACTTCAATGGTACTTAAAAAGTCTCTGTTGTCAACATTGTCAGGACTGGAAACAATGATTCCCATCATTCCTTGCCTAAGGACAGAGTTCCTTTGGTGGACAGAGGCCTGCTACCACAACAAGGGGCTCCATTTCACTCAACCCCCTACCGCCCAAACCCTAACAACAGATGCATCAGATTATGCATGGGAGGCTCATTGGCAGGACAATGCATTCAAGGCAAATGGAGCCAAAACAAATGCACCTGCATATCAGTCAAAAAGAAATGTTAGCTGTACAGCATGCTCTCACAGCCTTCAAAGACCTTATTCTTCCAGGACAACTATTGGTAAAGACGGTCAACACCACAGTTATGTGGTACATAAGCAAAGAGGGAAGAACCCATTCCTACCCACTCTGCAGATTAGCCATGGCTCTGTGGAACACAGCCTTGAGCAACCAAGTGCACCTCAAGCTCAGTTTCTGCCAGGCAAACTAAATTCACTGGCAGATGACTTGAGCAAAAATCTCATGGACCCACACGAGTGGAAACTGGAACCCAAAATATTCAAGCTTTTGAGGGACAGGTGGGGGGCACCAGAGGTTGACCTCTTTGCTTCCCCTCTGAACTATCAATTGAGCAAATATTGTACCAGAACTCCCCACAGCCAAGCTTGGAAAGTGGATGCCCTGTCCTTTACCTGGTAAAGCCTCTCAATCTATGCCTTTCCCCCTCTGTCCCTCCTCTCGAGGGTTCTACTAAAGATCAAACAGGACAAGCCAAGGGCAATCCTGATTGCAAAAGACTGGCCACGCCAGCACTGGTACCCTCTTTTGTGCAGTCTGATAGTGGATGTTCATCGTGTTTCACTGTTGCAGTCATGACTGTAGGGTTCTCCCCTGCCGGCAGGCAGTCCTCGGTTAGTCCTCGGTTGGCCAGAATCCCAAAGTCTGGGTCTGGCGTCGGCTGCTCAGCCATGCTCCCTGATGTCAGAGCGCCAGGAGTACAAAGCTGGCAGCCGACGCCATGTTCCCCAGTCTTTCTTGCCGTGCGGTGATAGCAGTTCGCAAGTGCCGGTCGGCTGACTCCTGACAATTTTTTCTAAACGTACTTCAGTCCGAAGACTTTCTTCTCCTACTCAAAGCTAAGTACCCCATTGGGGAAACTTTTTTCTTGCTCCAGTCCGATGTCAGAAAAAGTTAATAATTGTATTTCGTGTGGGAAGCAAATACCTCATAAGGATTTTCATTCTTACTGTATTCCTTGCTTAGGCCCTGACCACGACGTAGCTAGTTGTCGGTTTTGTGCTAGATTTAATCAACGTACGATTAAACGAAGGTACGATTTTGCATTTCATTACTTCGGTAGGCGTTTTAATTACAAAATGTCGTCGGACACGCTTCCGGCTACCGGAGTTCACAAAAGATGCAAGGATAAAGACAGGCCTCCGAGGTCCAAATCAGACGATATTGTACAAACAGAGCCAGCTTCAGGTTCGGCCGTCGTCAGTGAGGCGCTTTTGCAGCCCCTGTCATCGGCCATTTCGGAAGCGATGGCCGAAAATGACTCCCACGAAGAGCCAACTAGGCCTTTGAATATTTCAGTTGCAGGACCTTCGGACAATGCTCCTTCGGATGTGTCTGGAGCCGCTGTGCAGGTACTGGCTTCCGAAGGGGTTTTCAGGCCTACTCAGCTTCTGATAAAGGCAAAGCCAAAGACAAAGGCAAAGACTCCTTCCAAATCAAAGGCTACAGCCCAGGCCTCTTCTGATCCGGGACCCAAGTCTCAGAAACAGTTACTTGGCGGAGGACTTACTTACTATGATTAGGGGTTCACATCCCCCTCTAGATAAAAGGCCAAGGCAGGAATTGTATTATGACTCCTCTGATCAGGCTTCTGTTTCTTCAGTTTCTTCTTCTGACCAGGATTATTCTTTCCCTCCTTATGAGGATTCTGATGCTGAGGAATCCATTCCTTCAGCTTCTCCCCCTGAGGATTTTTCTTTGGGGAAACTTTACATGAAATGAGGGAACATTTTCACTGGGAAGGACAGGAGTACTCGGAATCTAAGAAAAGACTTGGGGATTTTCTTCTTCTTCCCCAACATAGACCCCTGGCTATCCCTCCTATTTTGGATATTGTGGATGATGCTTTTTCGGAGGCTAACTTAACCCCTGACTCTCTTCCTCCAGCTCCTGTTAAGCCAGACAGATATTATAGGGTTCCTGATTCCCACCAGTTTTTATACAAGAATCCTACTGCTGATCCTGAAACCATTTCTCAGGGCCCTAAGGGGGTTAAGGCAGCTACTGCTAAAAACCCCATCCTCACTGAGAAGGATTCCAGATCTTTAGAAAGATGGGGCAAAAAAGTGTACGCTTCTGCAGCTTTATCTATTTGGGCTTTAAACTGTCAATTTCATATGCTGAAATACCAGCAATTTCTTCTCTCTGTTTTGAAACAAAAGCTAACTTCCATTTCCGCTTGTGCAGATGATAAGAAATTACATGACTTAATGCATGCCACTGAACAAGTAGGGAAGCATGGTTTACACTGTGGTTTTGATGCCTTGGAGGCTTCTTGTAGGGCTGCTGCCTCTGGCACAGTCATTAGAAGGCATGCTTGGTTAAAGGAACAAAACTTGCCAGATCAAGTAAAAGCTAAGTTATTGGATGCTCCTGTTCAGCATAATGTTTTGTTTGGATCTAAGGCTGAAGAGGTGATAAAGAAGATGGAGGACAAGGCAAAATCCATGCAAACGGTTAAGGATTTCTTACAAGTACAGCCACCCAGATTTAGTAGGAATTGGCCTACTAAAAATTGGTCCTTTCCCAATTCAGACAGGCCTCAGAGGGATCGATACAGACGCTCCCGAGGAAGGCCCCAAACGCAAGCATCTTATAGACAAAGACAGTGGACTGCTTCCACCCGTAGTGGAGGAGAGGACAGGTCGCAAGCTCATAGAAAACAGGCTCAATGACTCCCTCTGTTGGGCTGCAGGAACTTCTTGCCTGGAAGCCCCTCTCGGAGGAAAACATTCTCTTTTTCACCTAAATTGGATTCCTATAACCCAAGACAAGTGGGTTCTGGATGTGGTTTCAAGAGGTTACAAATTCCATTTTCATACCCTACCAAGACCAAGCGGATGGCAGAATCTACCAAAACATCAATGGTTAGAGGCCTTAAACCAGGTGGAAGCCCTCTTGGCTATGAAAGCCATAGAACTGGTTCCACTTTCAGAAATGGGACAAGGTTTTTACTCAAGGCTCTTTCTAGTCCCCAGAAAGCAAAATTCATGGAGACCCATTCTGGATCTGTCAGTCTTGAACACTTTTCTCGAGATACCAAAATTCAAGATGCTTACTCTACAGCAGCTACTTCCAATGCTGACCAAAAATGCATGGATGGTAACTTTGGATTTAAAGGAGGCTTATTTACACATTCCCATCAGGCAGGAGTGCAGAAAATACCTCCGGTTCAAGGCCGGATCAAGGCACTATCAATTCTCTGCACTGCCCTTTGGATTGTCTACTGCGCCCAGGGTCTTCACCAAATGCCTGGCTCCAGTAGTAGCTTATTGCAGACTCAAGGGAATTCAAATTTACCCTTATCTGGACGACTGTATTATTCAGGCAGACAGCAAGGATATCTTACTCCAGCATCTAGAATTTGATCTAGAATTTGTTCAGAAACTTCTCAAGTTCCTGGGATTCACTGTAAACATAAAGTCAAATTTGACACCCTCACAACAGATAACTTTTCTGGGTGCTCTTCTAAACACAACAACCCAGATGGCATTTCTGACATACGAAAAAGAATTACATCTGGCTTCAACTTTCAAAACCTTGGCATCATTCACTCGGCTATCTGCAAGGAAATTCCTGCAGGCTTTGGGTTACATGGCCTCCTGCATCCTTCTCGTACCATATGCAAGACTACATATGAGGAAAATACAATGGTACCTAAAAAGTGTATGGTCTCAGCATTGCCACAGTTTAGACATACAGATCACTGTCCTGCCTTATCTTCAAAAGGAATTCCTTTGGTAGTACAAGGCATGTACTCAAAACAAAGGGAAAGCCTTCAGTCTGCCTCCAGCCAGTCAGATACTAACCACGGACACCTCAGATTATGCATGGGGAGCCCATTTGCAGGGCAACTGTCTGCAGGGCCTTTGGACAAAGGATCAGAAGCACCTGCATATCAATTTAAAGGAAATGTTAGCCGTTCAGAATGCTCTATTGGCCTTCAGGAATCTTCTACAACCAGGACAACTACTGATACGGACAGACAACACCACAGTTATGTGGTACATAAACAAGCAAGGGGAATCACATTCCTATCACCTTTGCAGAATAGCCATGAATCTATGGAACACCGCTCTAGCTTGCAAACTGGACCTTCAAGCTCAGTTTCTACCAGGGAAGCAAAACATCCTGGCAGACAGTCTGAGCAGAAACCTGTCAGACCCACACGAATGGATGCTGGACACCGAAATATTCAAGATGATTACAGCAGTCTGGGGATGTCCTCACATAGACCTCTTTGCATCCCTCCTCAATCTATCAACTACAGATTTTTTGCACAAGGACATTCCACGAACTAGCTTGGAAAGTGGATGCACTATCATTCAGTTGGAGAAACCTCTCTGGGTATGCCTTCCCGCCTCTACCTCTTCTTCCACGGGTGTTATTAAAGATCAAACAGGACAAGCCCAAGATGATAATTTTACTGGCCCCAAATTGGCCTCGGCAGTTTTGGTACCCAACACTAAAAAATCTTTCTCTGGAGCCCCATTGGGTTTTACCTCCGACTCCAAACCTTCTGTCCCAACACCAGGGTCAGGTTCTGCACTCCCATGTCAAAACTCTCAGCCTGGCTGCCTGGTTAATCCAGGGTCTATGATTCATTCTCTCCTACCCAAGCAGGTTATGGATGTCATTTTAGAAGCCAGATGTCCTAGCACTAGAAAATCTTATGCAGGAAAATGAAAAAGATTTTGCACCTGGATGTAGGCTCAGGATTCGGATCCTCTTATTCCTAACATTCCTCTGATTTTACTTTACCTGACAGACCTCTTACATAAGGGTCTCTCTTTTTCTTCCATAAAGAAACATGCCTCTGCCATTCTGCTCATTATAATACAGACCCTCCAATCTTTTCCCACCAGCTCATGAGACAGTTTCTCAGAGGAGCTAAGAACTTAAGGCCCCCTAGATCTCCACCCATTACTGCTTGGGATCTCAACTATGTTTTGGAAAAACTCACCTTGCCTCCTTTTGAGCATGCTGCCACATCTGACATCAAGTTTTTATCTAAGACAGCCATCCTGTTAGCTCTGACCACTGCCAGGAGAGTTTCGGAGTTGCAAGCTCTCATGGCTGTGGAACCTTATATTATTTTTCACCAAGACAGGGTGTCTTTTAAGAACTAATCCTTCTTTCATGCCTAAGGTGGTTTCCAAAGTGGCTTTAAATCAAACTATTCACCTGCCAACTTTTTTCCCCAGTCCTCAAAATAGGGGGGAAAGGATCTTGGATTCCTTGGATGTACACAGACAACTACGTTTTTACCTGGACAGAACCAAGGACATCAGGAAATCAGAGCAATTGTTTGTTTCTTATGCTTCAAGTTCCCAAGGTAAAGACATTTCAAAACAGACCATTTCTAAATGGATTGCTCATGGAATCAGATTTTGTTATTCACACCATGGAAAGCAAATCCCAGGGAGTATAAGGACTCACTCTGCCAGAGCTGCTGCCACTTCAGCTGCCTTCCTCAGGGGAGTTCCTACCAAAGACATTTTGGAAGTTGCAACTTTTGGAGTTCAGTGCATACTTTTTCTAAGCACTACAATCTACCTCTCTACTCTAAGTCTAGGGCAGGCTTTGCTTCTGCAGTCTTGCAGGGCCTTTTAGCCGCCCCCCCCCCCCTACTTTATGACCACCTCCCTTTTATTCTGCTTTGGGATTCAACCCTACAGTCATGACTGCAACAGTGAAACACGATGAACATAGTACAGTTGTGTACACTTACCATAAATGTAGATGTTCGAGTGTCTTCACTGTTGCAGTCTGCTACCTCCCTCCTGTCCCTCTTATTTTTCTTTTGTGTGGTTCCCTTCTTCACCCTTCTTCTGAGGTGTATTTGCAAAGGGTATGGGATTTTACTCATTTTGGAACACCTGACATCTGGGGCAAGAAAAACTGGAGAACATGGCGTCGGCTGCCAGCTTTGTACTCCTGGCGCTCTCACGCCAGGGAGCATGGCTGAGCAGCCGACGCCGGACCCAGACTTTGGGATTCTGGCCGACCGAGGACTGCCTGCCGGCAGGGGAGAACCCTACAGTCATGACTGCAACAGTGAAGACACTCCAACATCTACATTTATGGTAAGTGTACACAACTGTACTTTCCACCATGGCACCTGCCTCAGACCCATTCCCTGCTGTCCCAGCAGGAGAGCCAGATTTTGCACTCTCTGCTCCAGACCCTGAACCTAGCAGCCTGGCTCATCCCCTGAACTCCTCACCAGCAACCCTCAGTAAGCAGGTGCTGGATGTCATTCTGGAGGCAAGGAGGTCTAGTACTAGAAAATCCTATTCTGAAAAGTGGAAAAGATACTGTTCCTGGAGCCAGTCTCAGGGAATGGACACAACTGTGCCCAGCTTCATCATAAATGCTCCACAAAGGCCTATCCTTCTTCTCTTCAATTAAGTTTCATGCCTGTGCCATCTCAGCTCATTATAACACTGAGCCATCCCTCTTCTCTCATCCTCTGGTCAAACACTTCCCGAGAGGAACAAAACATTTAAGACCCCTCAGGAGAGCTCCCACTCCTGCCTGGGACCTTAACTTTGTGTTGGAAAAGCTCACGCATCCGCCCTTTGAACCTGCTGCTACAGCAGAGTTAATATTCTTCTCATGGAAAACAGCTTTACTTCTAGCCATCACTTCAGCAAGAAGAGTGTCTGAATTGCAGGACCTTTATGTCATGGAACCCTTCATTATCTTCCATGCGGACAGGGTTTCCCTCAGGGCCAACCCTTCATTTATGCCCAAGGTGGTATCTAGTGTGGCTTAAACCAATCAATTTATTTGCCAACTTTTTTCCCTAATCCTCAAAATAAAGGGAAAGGATCCTGCACTCCCTAGACATGCACATTTCGACAGGACTAAGCCTTTCAGAAAATCTGACCAGCTGCTAGTCAGCTTTGCTGCAGGGGCAGTGGGCAAGGCCATTTCAAAGCAAAACATTTCTAAATGGATAGCACAATGCAACCATTTCTGCTACAAATTCCATGGGAAACCTACCCCACAGGGGATCAGAACACATTCCACTAGAGCTACTTCAACCTCTACAGCTTTTCTCAGGGGAGTCCCTACCAGGGACATCCTGGAGCTCTGTACACACTTTCACCAAGCATTACCACTTGCCTATCTTTTCTAAATCCAGAGCTGGATTTGCCACAGCAGTCTTACAAGGCCTGATTGCCAGCCCTAATGCTTCTTAACTACCTCCACCCATCCTCAGCTTTCGGAATCAACCCAAATGTGATGACTATAACGGTGAAACACGAAGAACATAGTACAGTTGTGTACACTTGCCATAAATGTAGATGTTCGAGTGTATTCACTGTTGCAGTCCTGGTTACCCTCCCTCCAGCCCCCTGACTTCTCTTTACTTCTACCTATCTGTTTTGTTTGGCATATCTTATATCATTGGTATTTTCTTTTTATTGGGGGTGTTACATACCATGTAATTGCTTCCTATTTTGGGGGCTCCAGACATCTGGGGCAAGAAAAAATGATGTAATGGCGTCGGCTGCATGTTTTATACCCCTGACGACCTGACCATGGAAGAAGCGACAGCATCCAATGCAGAAATCCCAAGACTCTGGTATTTAGGCCGACTGAGGGCTACCTGCAGGCAGATAACCCGATGACTGCCACAGTGAGTACACTCAAACATCTACATTTATGGTAAGTGTACACAACTGTACTTTCCCGAGGCAGAGTCGTCCTTCCTCCAGATTAGAGAGACCTGTTTCTCCAGTCAAAGCCAGGCGTCTTGGTGAGTTTCTCAGGATTCTGGGATGCAGTGAATCAATGATTCCCATACTTCCCCTGGCCAAACTGTACTTGAAAAAGACAGTGTTACCGACAATCAGTTTTGGACTCTGCATCTGCAGCCCTTGTCCTGCCAGTTCCTGGTTCTGGGATTTGTAAAGAGGGAGATTTTACAGTGGGGTAGACTAGATATATTGCAGTCCATTCTCCCTTCCCACCCACTACAGTTAGTCACTACAGACTCTTCAGACCTGGAGTGCATTTCAAAAGGGGTGAGGGTGCAGGCTCTGTTGGATCCTATAGACAGAAGCACATAACTGGCAACTGTTGGTAATTATTATGCTCTGAAGGCCTTAAATCATTCCTGGTTCTCTGGACCTCTGCAAGTGTGCACAGACTTCACCACTGTGTTGTGCTAAGTAAACTGGGGGATACCAGATTTTGCTATCTTTGCAGAATTGCTCTGGTAGCCTGGGAGGTAATAGTTCAGCTCAGTTTGACTCTACAGGTTTCATACATTCCAGCTCAGCAGGGCCAATACAGACTTCCATAAATGTAAGCGTCATCCTGGGATCTTCACAGTATTTATCCAGCAGTGAGGAACACCTCAGGTAGATATTTTTGCCTTATTTCACAACAGACAAAAAAAAATTCTGCTCTAGAGCTACCTACAAGGAGGTGTGGAACACGGATGCTTATTCCCCTGAGTGAGAATATTCTTGTATAATTATCCACCCTTTACACTGATTTTCCAGTTTTCTTTTAAACATGCAAACTACCCTTCAGAAATTGTGGTGGTGTGTGCCTTTTTGGCCAAGGCAACATTGGTTCTCCCTGGTTTTCTATCTGGCCTAGAGCAATTACCACACGCTTCTCCACAGTCTGAAGGAAATTCTACTACAACTCAGTCTGGAAACTTTAAATGCCTTGATGATAGAACTTTGATACCTTGTTAGGCACCTTTTGTCTTGGGACATGCAGCAGGTTCTGAAGTTGAAAAAACATGCTACTAAGAATATGTGCAAGTGGAAATGATTTTCTAGTTGGCACTTAATAAACCAATATCTTCAGGCCTGACTGCCTATGTTTCTTGATTTTGTGAGATACTTTCCAATAGCTGCCTGCATTTCTCTGTCAAGATACAGTTGTTAATTTCTGCTTGTCTGCTATTGGATCCCCTTTCTAATAATGCAAATATTTTCGAAATGGATGTTATATTTGTCCACCTAGTAATTATTTGGCCTCTCCTTGAGATCTGAACTTTGTGCTTGAGAAGCTTACTATGTCTCTAATTGAAACAGCTCATCAGGCTTATTTGAGGTTCTTAAGAGTTGCTCTGAAATCTGCTGGGAGGATATCCAAGTTACAAGCTCTTGTAGTGCGTCATCACTACCTTGCCCCCCCCGGGACAGTGTTTCTTTGAGAACAATTCCTACCTTCATGTCTAAAATGGTCTCCGGGTTAGTTTAAGCCAGTCTTCTTCCCTGATCCTAAGAACAAGGAAGAGAAATTTATTCACACTCTCTAGATGCCCTCTGGCTGCTCTGATACTAACTAGACAAATCTTGATCTTCAGGAAAATGATCAGTGGTTAGTCTCTGAAGGTGAGAGAAAAAGTCAACTGGTGTTGGACTATTTCCAGGCGGTTGCCTCATGCTATTTCCTTTTGTTAATACCACCATAATGAGCTATTTTCCAGGCAGTGTTAGTCTGTTCCATAAGGGTTTTGGCTTCTTTGGTGACTGTATGCAATGGGATGAACTCAAGTATTCTAGAAGCATCAACATAGTCCTCTGTACACAGTCTTACAAAACACTACAAACCTGAGTTCTTTTTCCAGTTCCAAGACCGGCTTTGCTAGAGCAGTTCTCCAAGGGCTCCTGGAGTCTTTAATTTATTGGCTTTCTCCTTTTTTTTTTTTTTTTTTTTTATTCCTGTAAGATATGGTAACTTGCTCGTATAGCTTAGGCTGTTGCAACAGTGTTTTTATGTCTGAACACAGCAGAGTTGCACTAGCAACAAGAACAGTAGATGTGCTAATGATTTACTGTTGCAGTAAACTACCCTCCCTCCTGCCATCTCTTAATGCATGTACTTTTTATTGTCAGTGTGGTAATATCGACATATATTGTTGCCAGTTGGGCTGTTGCCTCCTTCCTGGAGAAAAAAATGACCTGAAGCTTGTTGCTGTCACCGTCCTTTTTTGGTGCTCTGCTTGAAATCCTGACAGCATGGGTGGTGCACAAAGATTTATAAACCTGACTAGTTTCACAGAGCCATATTGCTTGCAAAACTACAACAGTAATATTTTATACAGTGAGTCACAATTTTACTTTTAATTGACCCTGTTCTGTGGCATGGAGGAATGGCGCTTTAACTATGACCTAAACCAAAAATAGACTAGCAGCTCAGGCATTGAAGGAGTCTGGGAGAGAGAGGTGGGAACAGAGCAACTTTGCCAGCTTGCCCAATTAAGAGGGAGGGTGTTTCTGCTTGTCATGTAGACGTCCCCAGTGATGAGAAAATGCCAAAATTACTAAACGGATCAATGGTAAAACTTTGACATCTGTTGGGGGCTGGAACTAATTGATGTTATGATCTGTATGATGTTAACTGTGCCCTTTTAGGGCATACCAAAAATTCCACAGGCCTGCAGGGCCAGCATATGTGACACTACAGGCTGCTTCACTCCACTTTCTCTGCCTAACCCACCTTTTGATGAGTCCCAACCCTGGGGAAGTAATACCGGAGATAATTAAGGAAAAGTGCTGCAGACAGACATCTGATTGTCAGATGGGGAGCACACAATGGGGGAGATGCAAATTTTCCTCTACTTTTAAGACAGTCCACCTGAATACCCAACTATAACAAACATAGAGGATTATGATCAGGTCTGTGATCATTACCAGCATCAACGTCTTTCATATAAGCTAAGAAATTTACCTAGAGTGATGCCATGTGACACACACTGGTCAAGATCAATGAGGCCCAGTCCTAATTGTTTGTAGTGTATGGTTCTTCACCAGCTCTTTATGCTTTGAGTTATAGGGGAAAAAAATGAAATTCAGGAGCTTGACTTATTTTACCAGATTTAAAAACCATTAAAAGCCAGTAAAATCCACAGCACTGCCTAAAGTACATCAAGCAGAAATAAGTTCCTCTGGAGAATGAATAGCTTTGACATCAAGAGGTGCTTAAACGTCCTTCGCCTTTTTTCAACATAGTCACAGTATTCCATGTATTGCATAGTGTAATACTGTGGAAAATGTCTATTCCTAGAAAGTGCCAGTGTCAGTCAGCAGTTCATAAAGCTTATGTTTGACATTTAAACATTGTCACCAAAGCTATCGCCTTTTTGAGAGAATATTTTAAGTTCTTATGTTAATACAAATGTATGAAAGCTAATGTTTAATTCAGGTGAATTTGTCGGCAAGAGAAAGTCATGTATGTCAGTACTGAACTGAGTAGAATGAATGATGTCTTTAGACTTATTGGTCAGTCTATGCATTTTGGGGTGTATCCCTAGAAATCAATTTGAAATTTTCTAAAAAAAAAAAAAAAAGTCTTAAAGTTGTGGACTTCCACTATGGACATGGAAGCTTGACATTCCAGCCTGATCGATACCTGAAGTGATCACAAAAGCCAGTAAAGGGGAGTTTAATTGGTAAAAGATAACCTTCCATTCCTAATATCATTCAGTATCTTGGGATCCAGAAAGAGAGCTTTGTAAGTTGTTTGAGCAAAAAAAGGATAAAGAAATGGGGCCACAGCAGGAAGAGGAGGAGACTGAAATTCAGCCAGCAGTTCTAGGCTGCAGATAAATCAGTGATAGAAAATGTAATAGAATTTGATGTGTCAAAAGCAAATGTTGCAGAAGTTAATTGAAATGGAAAACTGGTCTAGAGGAGATAATGAAAGCAGAGGGACAAAACATGTATGGACTTTGAAGAATTCCTGTGAGAGTAGACATCCATGATGGCTGAGAGTATAGGTATAGAACGTATGGTAGTTGACCCCAGACACTAATGCCAAAAAATCAGTCTAGATTAATACTGGTTACCTTTTTAAGGAGGAAATTCAATTTGTGTAAAAAGGAGACGGTGTACAAAATTTGAAGATACTAGGGAAAATGAGGGCAAAGACTTTTCAGTACAGAAATGTACACCTCATGACCATAAAAATGTAAGGAATTGCATCTATGCTTTAAAATCTACCAGGCATCCATATCAGTGTTCTTTAACTTGGGTTTAAAGATGTGTTTTGGACTGTAAACAGGTTATGGAGGACAAGCTATGGAGGAGCTATCAGAGAGAGCGTTTGAGTTTTAGATATTGCATATTTGAAGTGGGAGAGAGAGATTGGTGGTGAGCTCTGGCTATAAGCTGCATTTGTTTCAGCAGGCGTGATTGCCTACAAAACCCTTCCCACTCTTCCAGAAACTGAGACACCATGGCAGAACAAGAAATGGTGGAGGCTGAGGAATAAGTTCAAAATGTAACAAATCGGACTGACTGGACAAACACACACAATTAAACTAAGATAGGCTTGGCACCCTTTGGGAGCCTGTAAGAGGCTAAAAACTGTGCTGTGTTAATTTGTATTACTTGATTATTATTCTGCCTGCTCCAGTAGCCTTTGTCTGTTTACATTGTAGCCTACCCAGGATAAAGTTGTACCTCCCGCCCACACCTAAACTCTGGCTGCTGGTTGGCTAGCCCCTTGGTCTGAAATCTATAGAGTGTAGACATTTTCAGTACTTTTTGCCTCCTCAAGACAAAGCAGCTGAAGCTTCAGATTGTCCCTGTAGGGGAGCCCTTACACTCTGAAATTATTTCCCTTTTTAAGAAGGTGTTGGTTTTATTTGCTGACTAATAAAAGTGGTGTTTCACCTTTAAGAAAACTTGTATTTTTACAATGTCAGAAGTTGCTGTCAGGGATTTTTTTTTAACATGGCTAATTTTCAAGTAATGGGGCTAAGTTTGTAGTAAGTGTAGTGCCTTTGAGAACGTTTTGTGTGAATTTTTTTTTTTTTTTTTTTTAATTTTTGGGAAGTGTAACAGGACAGGAAACTTATTTCCTCCTAATGTTTGTGCATATTTAGAACTGCCTTCAGTTCTTTCTGTCAGGGGACCTCAGAAAAGGGGTTAAATTCTGAGTTTGTTTTGTGTACTGCTTGTGTTCCCCTTCTGAAAGGGAATCTGCGGGTGAAGTGCAAGTATGTGCTGCCTGTGTATACTTGTCTGACAACTTACCTTCTGACTCATTCCGGCAGTGCTTGCCAGCAATCGGGCTTCTTTTCATGCTATAGCGTGGATACTTTGGTCCAGCTGGCTCCCCCGCCACCACACTGAAAAAGAAAAAGCAGCACATCACAGAGCCTTACCATCACTGCAGGTTCAGACATTGCCTCAGCCATTAGGTGGTGACTGTGCACTTGACATCTGTTTTCTCAGACCACTCTTACTTGGTTCCTCTGGTGTAGCCCCTTCACCCATCTTGGACTGGTATTCAGCCATGTCCTCTACAGCTATTCTATTTTCTGATCTGAGCATTGGGGAACTATCATTCGGTCTGGGAGGTACACCAGGAAGTTGTTCTTGGCATGAGTGGGGAAAAAGACCTTGCCAGGTGTGAAGTGCCATCCCAGGTCTGTCTTCCAGGGGTGGTCCCTGCAGTGAAAAATAGAAATTTAGACAGTGCTCATCTGAGGTCATGGTGTTTCTCTCTCTAAAGATTATTTCCTTACCTTAGTCAAGATGTTATAACAAGCTGTTAATCTTGGAACACTGCAATCTCTACCAGAGTGCAATCTCAAAAAAAGAAGAAAAAAAAAACTAACTTTTGACCATGACAGAACTACAACTTATGAAGATCCCCAATCCACTGCAGCTCCTTTGGATTTTTCTTTTTCAGAAACTATTTCCAGTAAAAATGATGTAATTGTGGTGTAACAGATGGATGCCTCCCCCCTGAACGAAGGAGATAGTGTATGTTGCAAGCTGTGGATGTGCCACATACCCATCCATCTTATTTTGACAGCCTTGGAGGATGTTTTAAATGCTGACTGTAATAACGCTAACATTCAACCTTCAGTCCTCAAAGAAGGCAGACAAACTTTATGAAGTACCTCAAGATAACAAATCCTTGCTTTTTGTAACTGACTCTTTTACCACTTCAACCTCTCTGCCATCTGGAAACAGACTTTTAGTCAATATTAATCTTTCTGTTGTGGATAAAGTACAGTCAGCTTTGATAAGAATTATTTTCTCTTCCACTTCCATCATACTAAATTTACAACTACTAAGCACATATGAGGAAGTTTTAGCTGTGTAGACTGAGGGTATACACTGCCACACTTCAGAAAGTAGCTCCTCTCTGATTCATGTTTTCTAATTTTGCTTAAGTATCTAAACATGCTTTGAAGAGTGGGTGTATGATTGTGCAGGTACTGCATCTAAGGCCACAACATTGTTGATGTCTGGTTATGTAACCAAGGGTTGGTTCATGACATGAGGTAGTCTAAAATTTTGAGTTGTTCTTTAAATTTAGAATTTGTTTGACCTGTCTGCTACTCTGGCTCTCAAAATGTGTGATTAAAGAGGGAAATTTTAATCAGGGAGTTGCAAAGATTTTTTAATCCTCACCCTTTATAAGTCTCCAAATCCTCCTTGCCTTTTAAAAATCAGAGCAAGAAAGCCTAGACTTCTCAAGCCAAACAGTAAACTAAAAAGATATGGCAGGATGGGAATAACTAGGAACGAGCCCCCTGCCCCAAAAAAAAAAGGACATCTTATACTTTAGAAGGACTGTCAGCATTTTATCCCCCTCCCCTATACATCTCAAACGTTGTCCTGGAAAATGGTTCTTAAGAAGTCAGACAATCCATTTGAAAGGTAGGACTGAGTGTTAAAGGTGTTTAGAGAGGAGGGTTACATTTTTCACTGGATACAAATGCCTCCTTTCAGGCGAATTCCTTCCCACCTCCTAACCCAACAGAATTTTTCCTCTATTCACCATAGGAGTCCTAGACCCATTGCCTTTAAATCAAGGGGGCAAACGTTTCTGTTGCCGAATGTTTCTCCTGCCAAACAAAGTACGTTCATGAAGACTAGTTTCTAGATCTGTCCTGTATCATAGTTTCTAGATCTGTCCTGTATCAATCTGTTTGTGAAAGAACCATCATTTATGATGTTGACCTGTGTGTGTGTGTGTGTGTGTGTGTGTGTGTGTGTGTGTGTGTGTGTGTGTGTGTGCATCTCTCTGTTCAGTGCCGATTGAGCTGACACCCTGACTGTAGAAAAGGGGGGGATGGGGGGGTGATGCTGATGGGGCTGTGATTCATGTATTTAATTCTCTATCTGAGGTCTCTTGGAGCGGAGCTCCTAAAGGCAATTATAGACAACACCACTGTTACATGGTACATAAACAGGGACAGTAGGTTTTACTCTCTGTGCAGGCTGGCGATGATGACATTCCTTAACTCTCCAACCATTCTACTTTCCATTAGAGCAAAATGCTATGACTGGAATTGATCCATTTGTGAAAGAACACCTCAAGTAAATCCATTTTGTCTCCTTTTACAATATGCATCTGACCAAATTCTGCTCTAGGACTCATTGCAAGCATGGAAAAGCAATTTATTTGGTATTAGGAATGTTCCTTTGTCTTTCCACTGAAATCTAGCATAGTTTTGTCGATTCAGGACTCTTCCAAAATAGACTCCCTTTTTGCCCAGGCAACATTGGTTCTCCCTTCTGGAATTTGCCAACAGCATTTACCACAACCTTCCCCACAGACTTGCTGTACTCACACAAGACAAGGGGAGTTTGATATACCCAACTGTAAAGCCACTTCCTTTGTTGATTCAGTTTTGTTACCTCTTTTTAGGTTCCTCTTTCTTTCATGAGGACATGCAGCAGGGACTACAGGAGACAGGGAAACCTGCTACTTAAACTTATATTGGCAAGGGTAAAAGAGTTTCTAGTTTTGTGCCTAACCAGTAACCAGGATCCAATTAGGGTTATGCATCAGTGGTGCTGAAATGTTTGAGAGTTGCTCTTCTTTGGCCTTTCTTATTCATCTATCAATGTATATCTTGCTGCAATTTCCTCGTCTGCCTGTAGATTCTGACTGTTCTCTGTTTTTTTTCTTTTTTAGGAGAGTTTTAGACCTGAGACCTCATTGTAAACCATTTACTCCTATGTCTCAATTTTGTGCTGAAAAAAAAACAATTTCTCCATTTGAATCTGCCCATCTTGTCAGATTTAAGTTTGTTAAATGGAAATCTGTACTTCTCATTGCTCTGTTTGCAACAAGACCATCAGAATTGTAAGGTCTCTTTGTGGGCAAGTCCTGTCTCATTTTCCACAGGGGTAGGGCCCAAGAACAAATCTCTTATTCATCAAAAAGTGGTTTTCAGAGTTTTACTTTTGAGTCAAGCCATCGTCTTCTGTTCAGATCATAAGAATAGGGGAGAGGATTCTATTTACTCAGTATGCAAGTTGTCTATGCACATCCAGTTTTGACAGAACTAAATTCTTTAGGAAAGAGAATCCGCTTCTAATTTCTTCTGATTGTGAAAAGAACAACCTGTGTCAAAATGGACCATCTGTAGAAGGTTGTGCTGGCCTATTCCCTTTTGTTATACCCACCATGGCAAATGTCTTCAAGGCAGCATCGAGATGCATTCTACTAAAATCTTGATTACATTGATGGCAAGCTGGAAAAGGGTCTGAAAGCTCAGTTTTTTGGTGGGAGCTACTTTTCCCCTTTACATACTTTTACAGAGCATTACAAACCAGATCATTTTATCTAGGTCTAGGGCTGGTGGCTTTGCTAGGAGCATTATACATGGGCTCCTGGATCTTAATCTTTCCTCCCAGGTTATAGTGTCTTTGGCAATCAACCCATATAGCCAAAAGGCTACTGCATCAGCAGCGGCGGAGGTGAGAATGATGAACATAGTACAGTTGTGTAAGATGAACACACCATAACAGTAGAAGTTTGAATTCCTCACTGCTGCATAAGGCCAACCCACCATCCCTCTTCTGTATATAGTTGTTGGTTGGGATATAAAGTTTTTTATTTAGATGCCGTGGAATATGATGCTTTTGATACTTATTTTTTGGCTTTCAGTATGAATATGTACTCTCTGTCCTTGGGGGTAAGAAATCTTTATTCTGACTGCTGGTCTCTCTTCCCAACTCTGAACATAAGTGTTCAGTGTAAAGGTGTGGGAGAGAGCCGGAGCTTTGTAAAACTGGTTAGTCATACCCTTGGCAGGATACAACCCGTATAGCCTTAAGGCTGCAGTAGTAATGAGGAATTTTAACATCTGCTGCTCTGGGTTACTGCAACTTAGTTTGAGAAAGGAAGGTACAGTTGTAAGTTAAAATTCAAAATGTTGACCCTTCATAGTCTGTTACCTGTCATCCCACTTGAGTTTTATAGTAACATTAGACCTAAAGGGATAGCTTATCACATCTCCATAGTCACAGGCTTCAGGACATTTCTCTGATTCTCTCTGTTAGGGTCACATTATCAGTTCTCTGTATTACCCCTGGCTTATCTATAGCTCCAGGGGTATTTACTGTGTGTCTGGTTGTGCTGATGGACAGTACGTCTAGCTGTGATGATAGCTTATTGCAGAGTGCAAGGCCTTCACATATTTCCTTATTTAGATGACTTGTCTTTGCTGAGCCTTTTGACAGATGTCAAGAGTTTCTTCTGTCCTTGACAATCTGGTTTCCAGATAAATGTTCAAAAATCCCCCTTGATTCTACCACCCAGAATTGTGTTTCTGGGCTGCCTTCTAGACTGTTCTCAGCAAAAGGCTTTCCTTAACCTAGGAAAAGGTGGATAACTGCAAACTTCTCTGAGCTTTCAGGATCGTTGTGTACATGGCGTCTATGATATTTATGATGATTCTTGAAAAGCTATACATGAGAAAAATTCAGTGGCTTTTAAAACATGCGGACTTATTCCAGAGGATGAGAATGTTCATATTCCAATTATGGCCTTTAAAAGAACTGCATCATGAGGACAACAAATGGCTCAAAATCCAGGTCTCCCCTTTTCTCCTCCTGTCCCAAATCTGTCTTTAAATACAGACATCTCAGATTTTGCTTGTGTAACGGTTTCTATGGCAGTAAAGGTGCAAGGCCTGAGGAACTCTTTAGACTGACCAAACTGCATAAATGGCAAAGAAACATTTGCTGTGATCTAGGCCATATAATCTGTTAATCTGTTGTACCCAGGATCACTACAGGTGGTTTACAGACCACACCACTGTGATGTGGTACATTTGCCCTGTCTGCAGGCTGACTGTGATGGCTTGGGAGGTAGCTCTATAATATGATTTAACCCTCCAAGCATCTTGCATTTTGTCAGACCAAAATATAGTGGAAGACAAGATAACCAGGGCAGACCCTTATGTGTGCAAGTGATGCCAGTTTTTGGAGTTGGCGCCACTGGAGTTGTCATGAAGAGGTTTGCTTGATTGCATACTCAAAACCTTACAAGAGAATGTTAAGAGGTGAAATTTTAATCTCTTTATAGTCAGAGTTGGGCTTTGCCACAGAGGTCCTTTAATACATACGATGAGAGTCTCTCTTATCACATGTATTGAAGCTGATTCAAGGAATCTCAGATTTTTTTCCCTTCAAGTTTATCAATAGGTTTAATGTTTACCCCCTACGACTTTCAAAAGGCAAAATAACAAACATGGCAACCTGCTGGTAAGCACACTTTTTTAAAAGGCAATGTCAGGGAGTTTTCAAAAAAGGAACGAGGGGAGTACCTGTCATGAGCAAAGAACTGTCAAAAATGTCTGACTACATACAGTAGTCCCCTCCCACCTTGGCAATCCCTTAATCCTTCCAGAAGGCCTGAACTGTCATTTCTCCCCTTGACAGCAGCTTGTTTCTGACAGATGGGCTTTTAAAGTAATCCACAAAGGTTGCAAATAGCACTGGGGGTGTCTCCTGCTTGTTCGAGAGACTCTTCCTCACCTGTCAGACCAAACTTCTCTTTTCCCTTCTGTCCTGCAACAGCTGTTTCAGGTGATAGAAATGGCCTTTCCTATTACATCCGAGTGACGCCACCAAGTGCATTTGCAGTTAACTCCTACTGACATCTCTAGGTATCAAATATTGCTTGCTCATATTTACATCAATAATTTCAAAACCATGGTATGTACATGGTTTTAAAAGATTTAATATTAAAGCTTACACAATACCAAACTCAACTGCATTAACATTTGACATCTGTCTAGTGCAGGTAAATAAATATTAATTGTTGCTTTTATGATATGAATTTATATAGATATAATTTTCACTTTTTTTTCTAAATATCTCAACAACTAAGTAACACAGAGCTTCTTAGCCTCAAATGACAGCTTTCAGCTGGATGAATAAAATGCTCCTGGCAGTATGTGTGTAACTTGAGTGGCTGCAGAGATATTGTAAGTTGTTTACAAATGTTATAAATGTAGTTACTGTGTTTAATGCGACTTACAAATTTGTTTTAAGACCTGGAATCTAAAGATTGCTACCACTATAAAATGGTTTGTGCTGAAGAGTTTGCCAGTTATACTTCTTTCATAATCCCTATGGTTCCAGAGATATGACTATTTGTTTGAAATGTAAGAAGATAATTTGATTCTGTCAAAAGGCTTAGGCTCCGCCCATTGGAAGTTACAGTGGAAACATCCTGAGCTCCATTGGAGTGAATGAGTTAACAACGATAAGGGTTCAAGAATGATTCTGGTACCTAGGAGAGAAAACGTAATGGAGACTAGTTCTGGATCTTTCCTTTTCTAAACCTATTTGTGATAGTGCCCAAGTTCGAAATGTTATCTCTTCACAACATCAGCTTGTTACCTCTCATTCCCCATTTGAGCTTTCTGGTTGGATTTAAACAATGCATATTATTACATTCCTATGGATCCAGAGTTCAGCCGTTTCTTGGTTTTCTGTGTATGGATCACACTATCCGATGTTCATCGTTTATCACTGCTGCAGAGATACACTGCCAAGATGCAACAGCCGGCCAGCTTTCAAAGCTTCAGGGCACTTTCCATGTGCCTAGACTTTTACCATTTTCCTCATCAGGAAAGTTATTGTAAAGATAAGAGTTTTGTTATAGCAGACTGTTCTGAGACTGTCGTATTTTTAAATGGGTGTGCTCTTTTTTTTTTTTTTTTTCTTGCCGGTTTAAACATTGTGTAAAGTAACTGAGCCATTGTTTTTCTGTGGAGAAATTGTTTAGTTTACTTTTTGAGGTCTGGCATGGGGTTTTCAAGTTTTTACTGTGTTTTTCTGTGGAAAAAAGTGACTTTTCAAAGACTTTGTTTTTACTGGCAATTGCTGCTTGTTGTCCATGGAAAAGACAACTTAAGGATGGAACAAGCCATCTTGTCCCATGGTCTGTCCTTCTTCCAGCCACAAAAAGGAAAAGTTAAGCAAACGGCCTTTGCCACCACAGCAAGCTAGCAGTTTGCTTCAGCTGCAGATGAGTGACTCTGCTCTGGCCATTTGTTGTACCTCAGACCACTCAGTTTACCCCAGATCACTCTAGTGTAGCACCTACCGTCACTATGGATCAGGGAGTTAGCCATGTCCTTTGCAGCTGTGGGGTCCCCTCAGTGGGCATCAGAGAGCCACTATTGTTGTACTGGTTGAGAGAACATGGAAGGCTTCCCTGTTGTGTCAGAATGGTGTGCCTATCCCTGGAGAAACTGGTCCTGCTATTAATAACATGGTTGGTCTCATCTGTCCTGTGAAAAAGAAATGGAAAACTAAGCATGTCTATTCCTATTTAGATTTCTTTAGACATGAGTAGTTAATTGTGTCTGGTTTAGGGCTTAATTCAGGCTATTGATCAATCTTGCAAAGTAGTTTCTGGGAAAAGAAAGAGAGTTATTTCTTTTCCTGAAGAGATTCAAGGTACTGAATCTGAACAGGAAGATGCAGGAGTGGTTACAATTTTTTCCCCTTAGATTTCTGATGCAGACTCCGAGGTAGGCTGAGTTTCTGATTTTGCCTTTGGGGGTTCTTTCTTGAAGAGTATTGCTAAAATGTGCCAGTGTTTTCAGTGGGGGAACTGAGTTTTATCAGCCCCCTCGGAAAATACTAATGAGTTGTTACAGAAGAAACTTCCAGGACATACACCTATTTCCCCTGTTCTGTCTGCTTCAGAAGATGTATATGTTGCTGCTTGCAATTTTCCTAATGGTCAACCAGCAGTCCCTAAAAATTGCGAGAGGGTGTATAATGTTCCTCAGTCTTTAAGTTTTGTACAATATTCCCAAAGCTGACTCAGCAGCTGTAGTTTTAGTTGATCATACTGCTGCTAAACACTAGGACTGGACTTAACTAATAAGGATGGGGAAAGCATTAAGTATGGGGAATATTTACGTATGGGAGAAAGTGTATACTTCCACAACTTTGATTTCCAGAACTTTAAATTCAGTTTCTTGTGTTTGCACACTTTACTACTAATTGTTTACAGTGTCTGTATGACTCCGATACTTCCCGGCTGTGGGCACTGGTACTCTTGAGGAGGTTTGCGTGGCTGTATTTTCAGAATCTCCCAGATGATAAAAATGAGATTTTAAATCCCCCTTTTGATAGAGAATTAATTTTTGGTCCCTGTGTTAAAGTTGATCAAAATGCGTGTTGAAAGGGGAAAGTTGATACAAGGAATGTCAGATTTTTCTTCCCTCCTTTTTCAAAATTTTTTAAGGGATTCTCTAACGCCTGCATTTTTGCAAAAAAATGGATGAGAATAAACAGTCTCAAGAAAATACAGGTAAACAGATGTTTAAGAAGAATGGCAAGGGAGTTTAAAAAAAGAAATCTTGAACCTCCCAAAGCAAAGGACAGTTCAAGTCTGAATGACTGTTCAAGAGGCGTTGTGACCTCATCCTCCCCTGGCCACTTTTTTTCTTTAGGAAGTCTGAATCACCATTTTTGTCTTTGGCAACAGATAGTTTCAGACGGATTGGTTCTGAAGATCTTTCATCAAGGTTATATATAGCAGTGGGAGGGAATTCTCCTCCTTTCCAGGGGGTCATTCCTCATCTTCCAGATCAGACTCATTTGTTCCCACCAGTTCTTCATCACATGCTGTCCCAAGGAGTGACAGAACCAGTTCTTTCTTCCCTGTGTGGGCAAGGGATTTTAGTCAAAGATGTTTTTAGTACCAAAGAACAACAATGCTTGGAGAGCAGTTCTGAACTTTTCTTTCCTAAACCTGTTTATGGTAGTGCCCAAACATAAAATGATGTCACTTCACAACTGGGTTACCTTTTCTTCCTCTTTCACGTTATGCGGTAACGCAAGACTTAAATGTACTTAAACATCTTAACTCTGGATGACTAAGAATGTGATAAGATTTTGTGGATCTGGATCACATTATTTGTTTTCTGCCTTACCCTTTGGACTACTCACTACACCAAGAGTGTTTGTAAAGTGTCTAGCTCTAGTAAGTGGCTCACTGCAGGCTACAGGGTGGCCACACTTTCTATGTTTAGATGACTTTCCCATCGTTGCAGAGTCTTTTTCAACATCTCAATTCTCTGTCACTTGGGTGATGGATCTCTTGCACAGGGTGGTATTCCAAGTGAACTTACAAATGTCTTTCTTAACTCCTATACAGAATTGTGTTCTTAGGATGTCAGACACCTCTGTTCAGAGCTTTTCTTCCACAGAAAAAAACATTTTTAAGGTTTTCCACTCAACCTTCAGTCACTATGAGGAAATACTTCAGTATTCTTGGTCTTAGGACATTTATGATTCTCCTACTACCCCTGGCTAGACTCCACATGAGAAAGATACTGTGGTATCTGATGTCCCTTTGGTCCCAGATACCCTTTCTTTTCAAATCCCACTGCTGGGGTTTGTTACAGGAGATCTCATTTGGTGGAGACAGTAGATATCCCTAAATCTAGGTCTCCCTGTTCCGAAGCAGTCAGTCACCACAGACTCCTTGGACTTTGCTTGGGGAGCAGTTTCAAGACGGATAAAAGTGCAAGATGTGTGGGACTTCCCAGAACAGATGCAAGCACATAAATACCAGAGATGCTTGCACTGATCAAGGCAGTCAACTCTCTGAATCATCTTTCGTCCCTGAGATCTTTTCAAGTTGTTAATGTGGTTCATCAACAAGTAGTGGAGAACCAGGTCGTACCCCCCTTTGCAGACTAGCCGTGTTAGCTTAAGAGAGAGCTTCATAGCACAATCCTACTCTGCAGCCATCCTGCATTCTGTCAAAGCAAAACTGTGTGCCAGACAAGCTGAGCAGGACCAGAGCAGACTCTCAGGAATGGAAACTAGATCCGGTGTCTTCCAAGATTTGATCCAGCTGTGATGAGTTCCCCTCCTGTCTGAACAATTATCTGTGCAATATTCTGTTCAGGTCTCCATGCAAGAAGGCCTACAAGACAGATGCCTTTTTCTTTTCCTTAAGAATGTGCTCATATGCTTTTTCACAATTTCCACTAATCTCCACGGTACTTCTGAAGATTCAGAAAGAATCTCCCAAGAACTTTGTGATTGTCTTCTGGCCCAGGTAACTGGTTCTTCCTTTTGGAAATGGCCAAGGGCAGTTGCCACAAATTTCTTCACAGACTGGATGCAGGGTGTTTAATACATTCCAACATCATTTAACTTCAGTTGACTGCCTGATTTGGTAGGATCGTAATTGCTTTTAATCACCTGTTACTGAGAACATGCAATAGGTACTAATGGAGGCAAGAAAGCCTGCTGTGCAAAAATCATGTAATAGCAAATGGAAAAGGTTTTCTAGTAGGTGCAAGCAACATACCCAGCACCCATTCAGGGCTAGTCATTCTGTAGTCTCACAATATTTGTATGTTACTATCCTTTTGCCTTTCTTATTCCTCTATCAAAGTTTTTATTTGCCATTTTACCATGTCTGCCCATGTATCTTCCTCTTTTAAGGCAGTCTCCTGTCAAAATGTTTTTGAAAGGGGTTTTGCACAAGTGGTGCACAAGTAAACTGATAGTCCCTCCTTGGGATCTTAATTTTCTATTAGTGACGCCACCACTTGCTCCATTTGAACCAGTTCAGTAGGTAGACTTGAGTTTTCGTGACATGGAAAATGGCATGATTGCTTTGACCTCTGCAAAAAGATTATCTGAATTGCAAGCTGTTATGGTGGATCATTCTTATCTCATCTTCCAGAAAGATGAACCTTCTTTAACTAATCCTTCATTATTGCCTAAAATAGTTTACTTTAAGTAATGTTATCCATCTCCATCTTTCCTAAACCTAAAAATGAGAGAGAGAGAGAGAGAGACTAAGTGAGAGGATACTCCATACCTGGGATGTCTAGAGACTACGTGGTAGTGTCATGAAGAAGGAACAAAAATTTTCAGGAACTCTGATTTAGTACTTTTCTTACCTTCACAAGAAAAAAGGATAACCTGTGTCCAAGTAGATGGCTTCTTGGTCATTGTCTCATGCTATTACCCTTTGTTTTACCAACCACAGAAGGTCAATTCCAGGCAGGGTCAAGGCTACTGCTACCAATGCCTTGGTTTCATCTGTGGCTCTTTGAAAATAAGTTGGATAATAGGTATATTCAATTCTGTCCTCTGTGCATGTGTTTAGAAAGCACTGTAAAACAGATTCTTTCTCCAGGTATATGACTGCTTTACTTTCTTCTTGGTCTCTTCTACCCTCATCCTTCATCTTCCTGGGCAGAAGCAGTGGCAGTCTACCAATATTGCTAAGGTTACTGGAGCAGTGATTGTAATGATGAACAGTACAGTTATACAAGTAAACTTACCATAACTGTATATGTTCAAATGCTTACTACTGCAGTAGCTGCTCCCTTCCTCTATTACTGTTATTTTTGTTGCTAGGGAGAGGCTGTATATATTACTTTCCTGGCATGGATATTTTTGAGGCTTTAGCCTCCATATCAGTTGGCATGAAAAGATCTGGAGATCATGATGGCGAAACCACTCTGTCATCTTTAGCTCACATCAAGTTAAATAACCTGAGTGCAGGGCAGGTGCCGTTAAAGCTTTGGAACTGGGCCTAGTATTGTATTTTGTGCAGGATACAATCTATGTAGTTGAGGCTACTGATCATTCAAATATCTTTTATGTGAATTTTACTAACAGTGCTGTACTATATTTCTGGTATTTTATAGGTTAATGTGCTATGTATGTGGTGGTAGAAATGGGAGATTTTAGAGTGCGTGAACAAAAACTTTTTGCTTGGATGCATTTTTGCTTAACGGCTGTATGCAGGTGATGATGGTGGTCTTATCGGTCCATCTCCTTGTGCAGGAAACTGTTGCCTGCACCCCTTCTGCCATCATCAGCTCTGGGGTCACAGCAGAATGAAAGCTGAGGAGAAATTTCTTGAGACTAAAGAAATTCTCCTTGTAGTGACCTATTCGGAGGAATTTGTATTTTTGGCAAACTTGCCAAATATATCATTTTGCAGAGGTTGTTAAGTTGACTAGCTTCATTATACATTTTGAATGTACTTGGGGTAGAGTCCTACAGCTAAGTAGGAGTTTGACTGCCTTAAATGGTTCCTATGTAGCTTGCTGAAATGTTCCTGTATATCTATATTGTTTGTATTATAATAAGAAAATTGTGGTGTTGAACGTCATGCTTGACCAAAGACTGTACTTAGAATAGTGTAAATATGTTTACCATCATTGTGTAGTAAGTGATTGTATTGTTTCATTTTCATATAGGCTGCTCACTGTGTCTTGGCCCAAAACCCAGAAAACGAGGAACTGGCACGATTCTACATTCATACAGGAAGAAATGTCTGCAAAAGACTTGTACTGAGACAGTAAGTATTTTAGAGTATGGCAAGTTTTAGGGCTGGAACACAACAGTGAAATGCAAGATTGGGCAGAAGGGGTTAATACCAGAAGTTCTCTTCATTGTACCAAAAAGTGTGGAAATTCATAGAGCCCTCAAGTCTGCATTAAGTTCAATCTATACAGCAGGATATCATGATAGTGTGGGTGGAGATGGAGATTTACAGAAAGAGGCTTGAGCTTGTATCCTTGCTTAATATCAGTTTGCTTCCATATTGGAATGTTCTGCAGTGCATTAAGGGAAAGGATAGGATGGAGAAACATTGAGTAAAGAGCTCTAGAGTGCACTACATTTTGCTTGGTGGTGGTTGTTGCTTGGTTTTTCAACTAACTTGTATTTGTGTGCTGTGAGTACACCAGGTGTAAGACTGGTGTAAGCAAGTGCTGGGAATGTAGATACTGGTAAGGAATATTGCTGGTTAAAACGTGTTACAGCACCACACTTCAAGATGACAAGTCTCCTTAGTAAGTGCTTTTATTGCAGAGATGACTTCAGCTCTCATCATAGAGCTGTTGTGATGAACACCTTAAGAGAAAATAGTGTGTGCTTGTAGGCATCTCCAAAATTGTTTCCAATTGGGATGTCATTAGTAGCAGTGCTGGATAAAGGCTGCTCAAAAATCTGGACTCTATATCAGGAGCCCTATGTAGTGGGCAGATGTTCTTCATTCCACATTGCTGCAGTCCTAACTATTGGGGTAGTCCGCTGTCCAGTCGGCCCGAATACCAAAGTATATGGCTGACGTCGGTCAGGGCGCATTAGACTGACGTCAGTACGTCAGGGTACTAATGCGCATGACCGACGTCATATCCTCAGTCTTTTTTGCCGCATGGTCCGATGCAGAAGCAGTTTTGCGAGTGCAGGTTGGCGTTCTGAAATTTTCTGAAGTCGGAGTTTCAGACCGAATCAAAGTTGGCTAAGTACCCGTTGGAGAACATTTTGGTTTTTTCTTGCCTCAGTATTTAACCGGATGTCAGAATAGGTGAATAACTGTATTTCTTGTGGGAAACAGATACCTCATAGGGATTACCATACCTTGTGTATACCTTGTTTAGGGCCTGAGCACGACGTTGTTGGATGCCGCTCTTGTGCTAGATTTAACAAACGCACTATTAAGAGACGGTTAGACTGTGCCAGGTTAGTGTTTGGGAAGCGTTGTAATTATAAAATGCCGTCGGATGCTCCGGCCGCTTCAAAAAGCGCAAGGACAAAACAGTGAAGCCTAGGGTTGATGAACCGGCAGTCCCAGATGTCGGTTCTTTAGCAGGCTCAGTGGAGCCAGAGGTTTTGCCAGGAGTTTCTTTGGAGTCTCAGGCAGAGACTTTTCTGTTACAGGATGTGCCTTCTCAGGAAGTAGGCCAGGCTGAGGGGGCTTCTCAGGTAACTGTTCTTCCCTCTCTTCCCAAGGTAGTTAGAGCCTCTCCTTCTGTTTCCAAAACTTCTTTGAGAGGTAGGCCAAGTTTAGCTTCAGTGGGGGCTTCTCCTAGCACTTCAGGTTCTGTGCCTAAGAAACATATGCTTAAAATGGCAGAAGATTTGATTACTCTGATTAGAGGTTCTATGCCCCCTCCTGATAAGAGGCCTAGGGTGGAACCTGAGTTTGAGAGTTTTGAACAGTGTTCAGAGGCTTCTGAGTCTTCTGCGGAAGACTTGCAGGAGTATCCTCCTTATTCTGATTCTGATGTGGATGATTCCACTCCTACAGCTTCTCCTCCTGAGGATTTCTCATTTTCAGAGACTCTGCATTCCATGAGGGAGCACTTTAAATGGGAAGGCCAAGATTACTCTGATTCTAGGAAAAGGCTTAGGGAATTCTTGTTTTTACCCCAGCATAGGCCCTTAGCTATCCCTCCTGTGTTGAATGTGGTAGAAGATGTTTTTGCAGAGGCTTCCCTGAACCCTGACTCCTTGCCTCCTGCTCCTGTTAAACCTGATAGGTACTATAGGGTGCCTGAAGCTCATAAGTATCTTTTTAAGAGTCCTAGGGCAGACCCGGAGACTGTTTCTCAGGGACCTAAAGGTGTTAAGGCCTCTGTTGTTAAAAACCCTGTTCCCACTAATAAAGAGGCAAGGGCTTTGGATAGATGGGGAAAGAAAGTGTATACTTCTTCCACTTTAGCCATGAGGGCGTTGAATTGTCAGTTTCACATGCTGAAATATCAAAATTATCTCCTTTCACAATTGAAATCTAAGGTGGATGCTTTGGCGGAAGGTATTGAGTGTAAAGAGTTGCTGGATTTAGTTCATGTGTCTGAACAAGTGGGTAAGCATTCTTTGCAATGTGGTTTTGATGCTGTACAGGCCTCCTCGAGGGTGGCTGCCACTAGTTCTGTTCTTCGCAGGCATGCCTGGTTGAGGGATCAGAATTTAGCTGAGCATGTTAAGACTAGGATTTTGGATGCTCCTTTACAGTCTGATGTGTTGTTTGGTTCGCCTGTGGAAGCAGTTTTAAAGAAAATGGAGGACAAAGCTAAGTCTATGCAAACTGTTAAAGATTTTTGCAGGTGCAGCCACCAAGTTTAGTAGAAATTGGCCTGCTAAGGGATGGACATATCCTGCTTATGATTCCCAGTCTAGGGGTAGGTCTAGACGTGGTAGGGGCAGAGCTCAAGGTTCTTTTAGGCCTAGAACAGGGAGTTCACCTGCTCAGATTTCTGGTGAGGGCAGGGGTCAGTCCTTTCGTAAACAGACCCAATGACCTGCCTTTTCAGCTGCCAGTAGATTCTCGTCTGGCAGCTCCTTTGGGAGGAAGACTGTCTCTTTTCAAAGAAAATTGGGATTTAATTACTCAAGACAGATGGGTGTTGGATATCATTCACCACGGTTACAGGTTTTATTTCCATACATTGCCCCCTTTCAAAGGCATGCCGGACGTTCCTCCTCCACAAAGAAAAGAGGCTCACAAGCAAATTTCTCAGTTACTCCTGATAGGGGCCATTCAGCCAGTCCCTGTATCGGAAAGGGGCCTAGGATTTTATTCTCGCCTGTTCCTAGTACCAAAGAAGGGGAACACGTGGAGACCAATTTTGGATTTATCTATCCTCAACACTTATCTGGACATTCCCAAGTTCAAGATGTTGACGTTACAACAGCTTTTACCTCTGCTGGGCAAAGATCACTGGATGGTAACTTTAGATCTCAAGGAAGCTTACCTTCATGTGCCTATAAGACTAAGTTGCAGGAAGTATCTGCGGTTTCGAGCTGGAAATTCTCATTATCAGTTCTCTGCATTGCCCTTTGGCTTATCTACTGCCCAGAGTATTCACAAAGGTTCTGGCTCCAGTGATAGCTTACTTCAGGCTGAAAGGAATTCAAATCTATCCTTACTTGGACGACTGCCTGATTCTGGCTCAAGAAAAGGAAGACCTTCTACAGCATCTGGAATATGTTATAGCAGTGCTAAGATGCCTAGGGTATTCTGTGAACGAAATAAAGTCCAGTCTAGTACCCTCTCAAGACATGTGCTTTCTGGGTGTGAGACTGAATACAGCAGCCCAGATGGCCTTTTTAACCCCGGACAAACAAAAGAGTCTATCACTTTACTTCCATCAACTATCTCATCAGTCCGTGCTGACTGCAAGGACAGTCCTTCAAGCATTAGGGTTCATGGCATCTTGTATTCTGGTGCTTCCCAATGCCAAACTGCATATGAGGAAGCTACAATGGTATCTCAAAAATGTATGGACACAGCACTGCCAGGATTTGGACACTGTCATACCAATAATACCTTGCCTTCAAAAAGAATTTTTGTGGTGGGCTCAGGAATGTCACCTAAACAAGGGACTCTCTGTGACCCGGCCAGAGGCGAGTCAGATTTTAACGACAGATGCCTCGGACATTGCTTGGGGAGCTCATCTAAATGGAAAGTGGATACAAGACAAGTGGCCTGCCAGACTACAGCATCTACATATCAACATGAAGGAGATGTTAGCAGTCCAGTTTGCATTAATGGCTTTCAAGGAGTTACTTCTTCCAGGGCAGGTGTTGATTCTAACAGACAACACAACTGTCATGTGGTACATCAACAAACAAGGGGGAACACATTCTTATCCTCTATGCAGGCAAGCAATGATTTTATGGGAGACTGCACTCAGCTTGCATCTAACTCTTCAGGCAAGGTTTCTGCCGGGAGCACAGAACTCCTTAGCAGATGTGTTAAGCAGACAAATCATGGATCCCCACGAGTGGAAACTGGATCTTCATGTATTTCAGAAATTGACAGTGTCATGGGGAACTCCAGACATAGATCTGTTCGCTTCTCCACTAAACCACCAGCTGCCAAAGTTTTGCACGAAGGGGTTTCATCACACAGCTTGGAAAGTGGATGCTCTGTCTTTCAGTTGGAAAAATCTTCATGTGTATGCCTTTCCACCTCTGCCTCTTCTTCCAAAGGTGCTCTTAAAGGTCAGACAAGACAAGCCAAGGATGATTTTAATAGCTCCAGATTGGCCTCGGCAACACTGGTACCCCCTACTAAGGAGTCTGGTAAGGAAGCCTCCATGGCCTTTACCTTTGATTCCACATCTGTTATCTCAGACGGACGGTCATCTGCTCAATGTCAAGCTTCACTCTCTTCATCTAACAGCCTGGCATATTCTGTGTTGAAACACAGCAGGTCTCAACTTCCTCAACAAGTTTTAAATGTGATTATGGAAGCTAGAAGACCTAGTACAAGGAAAGTGTACGCAGAAAAATGGAAGAGATTTTTCTTTTGGAGTACAGCAAAGAATTTGGAGATTTCTGAGCCTAATTTGAGTGTGGCTCTTCAATATCTTACTGAGTTATTGGACAAAGGTTTGTCCTTCTCTTCCATTAAGATTCATGCTGCAGCAATTTCAGCTCACTATGATTGTGACCCACCATTGTTTTCGCATCCTTTGTTCAAGCAGTTTCTTAGAGGGGCAAAGAATATAAGACCCCCACGTAGAGCTCCTACTCCTGCTTGGGATCTCAATTTTGTGTTGGAAAAACTTACTCTACAACCTTTTGAGCCTGCGGCTACTGCTGAATTGAAATACTTGTCATGGAAGACTGCTTTTCTATTGGCTATTACTTCTGCAAGGAGGGTATCTGAGTTGCAGGCCCTTATGGCAGTAGAGCCCTTTTTGATTTTCCATAAGGATAGGGTATCATTACGTACTAATCCTTCCTTTATGCCTAAAGTGGTTTCTAGTGTTGCTTTAAACCAAACTATTCATTTGCCTACTTTTTATGCAGACCCCCAAAATAAAGGGGAAAAGATTTTGCACACTTTAGATGTACACAGGCAATTGCGTTATTATTTAAGCAGGACTAAGGATTTTAGGCAGTCTCAGCAGTTGTTTGTTTCTTTTGCTTTGAGTTCGCAGGGCAAGCCTGTGTCAAAACAAACTATTTCTAGGTGGATTGGGTTTTGCATTGCTTTTTGTTATTCCCATCATGGCAAAGAGATTCCAGCTGGGATTAGGCCTCATTCCACTAGGGCTACTGCCACTTCAACAGCATTCCTAAGGGGGGTGGCAACTAAGGATATTTTGGAGGCAGCTACTTGGAGTTCAGTGCATACTTTCTCTAAGCACTATCACCTTCCTCTCTACTCTAAGTCTAGGGCTGGTTTTGCCACAGCTATTTTGCAAGGCATGTTGTCAGCTCCTACTTCTTTATGATTTGCCAGCCTCCCTTACCTCTGCTTTGGGATTCTACCCAATAGTTAGGACTGCAGCAATGTGGAATGAAGAACATAGTACAGTTTTGTACCTACCATAAATGTAGATGTTCGAGGATCCACATTGCTGCAGTCCAATTTACCCTCCCTCCTTCCCCTCTGTGTTTAGGGGTGGTTGTGTAGGTGAGGTTATATGCTGATAATTCTGTATATATTGTACATATTTTTGGTGCAGGTATATTGGGCCTTGTCTTTTTAGGGTCTTCTGACATCTGGGGCAAGAAAAGACTGAGGATATGACGTCGGTCATGCGCATTAGTACCCTGACGTACTGACGTCAGTCTAATGCGCCCTGACCGACGTCAGCCATATACTTTGGTATTCGGGCCGACTGGACAGCGGACTACCCCAATAGTTAGGACTGCAGCAATGTGGATCCTCGAACATCTACATTTATGGTAGGTACAAAACTGTACTTTTTTGGAATTTCTTTTAATGTTTCCCCAGCTTAACAAATGTTTTGTTCGACCCCATGTTCAGTGTTGTGCAAACCTCCTGCAGGTGCATTGCACAGTCTTACTGATCAGGTTGCTTATTTCTTTTGTACTGCAGGTACATTTTGGATCTGATAGTCATTTTGGAAAAGATCTTGTGTTTGATGCCGAAGAAAATTCAAGCTCAAGAGCCATACCAGCCCTGCCTGCATTGCCTGTGGAGAGGCACAACATCAGGCATGGGAACAGAGGCCAAAATCTTAGTCCATGTACCCAAAAATTCAGGTGGAAGAAGTTAATTGCCTGTTTTCTCTCAGGATAGTTGCCATTGAGAATACGTGGCTGTGGGATCAGCAGGGTCATTCTTTGCATGGTCCACTCTGATGCAGGAGCCCCAGGATCAGCTAGAGAATGTGGATGGTAGACATTGTCCCACCCTGTTTGGTGGCATGTCGTTGCCACTTCTAACAATAAGTGGTTGAACTGAGGCCTGTCCTCAACATAAGTGAATATTGAGAAAAGTGTGTGGTGCGGTCTCGGCAACCCTTTTGTAAGGTACTTGCTGGGGTGCTGGTACTATCCATCCCATGGTTAAACACAGGGTCATGCTTATATCTGATCTATTTCCATATAGAAGCTGCTGAATCATTTGGAATGCTCTCAGTAGAGCAACTTAAGGACATTGGGCCTTCCCTAAGTAAGAGGGCTAAAATATCAGAACCTGCTGGTTAAAATTAAAATTCAAAACATAAAAAAAAAAAAAAAAAAAAAAAAAAAAACTTTGTGACATTTTTTTTTAGGTGGCCCTTTCATTTTTTTGGAGAGGTTTTCATTTGCCATTGATTTATAATGGCTATTTAAACCAAAATAGTCAGTGTGTGGTGTCCTGATAAGTGTAGAACAAAAGCACTCAACTCTTGTGATATATTTGTCCTAAGTTTCCAGTGGATGCATATTCAAATTATTTATTGGAAGGGGACAACCACAGCATTTTTGGATTGCTTGATTACACAGTGAAGTATTTTTTTTAATTATTAAATGGTGGAGAATATGTAATAAAGTTACAATTGTATGTGGTAGTTATGTATAATGGGTAGAGCATATGAGGTGTAAACAACTATAAGAATAGCAGAGAAGGGAGTAAAATAAATTACAAAGAACAGGACAGTAAGACCTTCACTAGTGCAGAAATACACGACTTACTGGAGATGTATATGTACACTATATTGAAGGTCATCTTAATTGCTGTGTTGTTTTATTTATGGATTTCCACTACTTTACTACCCTTGCATAAATATATAATACAAACCACTATAAATAAAAGTTACAGATGTGCTCTGTTTTCTGACAACATACTGAACAGCCAGCTTCTTCACTGATTAAATTAGCTGCTGGTTAATGGAAGAGCAACCCTACTGTTAGCTTACAGATCTATAAAATATCAATGGGGCATTTTCCACACCGAGTGAAATTACCATCAAGACCACAGAGTTACTAGAGGATGAACAAGCAGATGCCTGAACTCTCATCGGACAATGCTTTAAAATGGCCTTGTATAGTAGCTTGGAATCCTATTCTATTTGAGGGGCAGCTGGAATCTGACTTAAAACAGTTCAATTCAAATATAAACTTAAAGACACATTTATGGAGTGACTTCAAAGCAAATGGTTAGTCTCAACTGATTTTGCTGTAGTCAAGCATGTATTCTGTAGTGATTACTTATTTGTATGTATATTACAAACTCATGTTTTCTGCCAACTGTAAATGTAATGTGCAGATAATCTAGATATATTTACAACTCCCGCCATACTTTGTCTTTTTTCAAATTCCAGTTCTGGGGTTTGTTATAGAAGATCTCATTTGGTAGAGACCATAGATATCTATAAATTTAGGTCTGCCTTTATCCTTCCCTGTTCCAAAGCAGTCAGTCGTCACAGGCACCTCTGACTTTGCTTGGGGAGCAGTTTCAGGAGGGATAATGGTGCAAGGTGTGTAGAACATCTAAGATAAATGTAAATATAAAAGAGGTGGTTGCTCTGATTTAAAAAAAAAAAAAAAAAAAACATTCAAAACTCTGAATCATCTTTGGTCCCCTGAAACCTCTTCAGGTTGTTTTAGACAATGCTGTGGTCATGTGGTACATTTATAAATAGAGGGGAACCAGGTTGCACCCCCCTTGCAGACTAACCATGTTGGTTTGGAATATAGCTTCACAGCACATACACACACTACAGGCATCCTACATTCTGGCAGAGCAGTATTGTGTGACAAATGAGCTGGCAGAACAGAGCAGACCCTCATGTATGCCAACTAGATCAGGGAGTCTTCCAATATTAGATCCATTGTGGGGAGTTCCTCTAACATATCCACTTGCTTCCTGTCTAAATAACTGGCTAGTAAGGTTCTACTCTAGGACATTATGCAAGAAGACATTAAAGACAGATGCCCTTTATTTTTCTTGGACAGAAATGTTCCTGATATGCTTTTCCATCCTTTCCAGAGATATCCAGAGTATTTCTGAATGAATTGTGCAAGATCATTGTGGAGAATCCCTTTCTGACCTAGGCAACAGCACTCCCTTTTTTTAGAAATGGCCAGGGGCAGTTATGACAAACATTTTCAGAGTGGATCTAATCACACAAGATCATGGGTGTGTGATAAATCCTGACCCCAATCCGTTTCAACTGACTGTATGATAGGGTCTTGATTCCCTTTAGGCACCTGTTTACTGAAGACATGCTACAGGCACTAATGGAGGCAAGAAAGCCTAGTACTAGAAAATAATATTAGCAAATGAAAACTGTTTCTATTTGATGCTGATAACTTAAACAGCATTGATTCAGGGCTAGTTGTCTGGTTTTATGATATTAAGTTACTATCTTATGGGCTTTCTTACTCTTCTGTCTAGGTTCTTTTAATGGCCATTTCAGCATATCTACCTATGGTCTTTCTGTGTTAAGGCATTCACATGTCGAAATGTTTTGAAAGTGACTTTACTTTCTTAGTACAGTTGTTTAAGCAATCTTACCATAGCAGTAGATCACTGCTGCAGTAGCTGCTTCCTTCTATCCACCCCCCCCGTCTTCTACTGTGGTGTTTTATGGTTTTATGCCAGTGTGTGGGTTTTTTTTCCCCTAGCATTGTCCTTTAAGGGCTCAGCCTCTTCCCCCTCTAACAGGAAAGCTCAGAAGGTCTTGGTGCCCAAGTTAGCTCTGCTAAAGCCACCAGATAGTTTGACCAAGTGTAAGGTGCCCTGAAGCTTTATAAAGGTGGCTGGCTGTTATGTTTTAACAGGATACAGCTCTGTATAGCTAAGGCTACTGCAGCAGTGGTCATTCATTGACATCTACTGTGGTGGTAAGTTTACTTCTACGACTATAACTTTTTGTCCGTTACTGAGTTTGCCAAAATGTGTGGTGATAGGGGCAAGCTGATACAGGGAATCGGTCGGGTTATTCAGCCCTCCTTTTCCAAAATTTCCAAGGGATTCTGTAACCCCTCATCCAATTTTGGCAAAAAACAACTATCTGCAAACTGCTGGTAAGCTGGCATTTCTGAAGCAATTGCAAGGGGGTTCCAAAACAGAAACAGGAACTTCCCCAAAGAAAAGGACAATCCAGCATGTTATAATGACCATCTAAGGGATCATGTTCCTCCCACCCACCCACCTTGACAGTCCCTTTCCCTTCCCAAATCTCTGAATCTTTACTTCTCTCTCTTTATTTATTGCAAAAAAAAAAAGTTTCAGATGGATGGGTTCTGCAGATCATTTATCAAGGTTACAGATGAGTGGGGAGGAAATTCTTCCTTTGCAGTGGGTACTTCCTTGTTCACCAGACCAGACTCATCTGTTTCCCTCCACTTTCCTTAAACATATGTTTTCTCTGGGAGGATTAATCAGTTCTTCCTTCCCAGTTTTTAAGAAAAGCTTTTTATTCAAGGATGTATTTTGGTGTGTGTGTCTGTGTGTGTGTCTGTGTCCTGGAGACCAGGTCTGGAAGTCCAAACACTGTTACTTGACAACCTGTTACCTTTTCTTCCTCATTTAAATTGTTTGCTAACACTAGATTTGAAGGAAAACTCAGCCTTAGATTGTTTGCTAACACTAGATTTGAAGGAGAAAACAGCCTTAGAAATCAAAAAGTATATATTTTTTTATTCGGTGTATATTTTCTGAAGTTGTTTTACAATTTTACTGTATTTCCCACAAAATAGCTGCTGATGGCGCCTGCCTTGGTAAAATTATCTTGATGTTATGTGATCCTATCTCGCCTACATTCCGAATGATGGGTTCGGAGCCGATCCCTCGGCTCCGACTCGGCACGCTTATGCCAAAGAGCGAAGTCTCTTATTGGCTGAGCTTACTATATCCCAGGATGCACCACCACCAGTCCCCCAGATCTCGTTTGCCGCTTCCCTGCTAAGACGTGGTCTCGAGCTGGCTGGGCTGAGTAGCTTTTATTAACTACTTTTTCTGTCAGTTTTTTTGCTCTTTTATATCACAAAAGCCGTTTTAACGGCTATTGCTGCCTTTGTGTACGTTTGAGTAGTGAAATTTGTTGTGTGTGATTGGGTTGAGTTTGTTTCGGCCCCCCTTACAATCTAGGGCCTTTTCGGTCAACCTTTATTACTGAAGTTTTTAGTGGTTTAAAGTTCCCGGTTATTACAGCTAAGGTTGTGTTTTACACTTTTACTGTAAGCCTTGGGTTTTTTTGTCACAAGCGAATCTACAGTTGTTAAATTTCCTGTCAGAAATTGTTTAACATCATGTCTCAAACCCCTAGGCCTTCGGGCTTTAAAAAATGTTCTAAATGTGCTTTCAAGATGTCTGTTACTGATGACCATCTACTTTGTGTATATTGTTTAGGGGCAAAGCACTTGCAGGAGTCATGCAGCGTATGTCACGCTTTTCCTCAAGGGTCCTCCAGGAGAGGAAAAATAAATTGATTCTCAAAGGGTTAATTAAACCCTCTTTTGAAGAAGCCTTGTCTTCCTCTCCGGCTCCTGCCAAAAAGAAAAGGGCTTCGGTTCCGACCAGTCCGTCGGATCCGACTGCCAAGAGACCTAGGCAGGCCTCTCCTTCGGCTCCAAAGACTTGGAGCCGAGGTCGAACGGTCTGCCTCGATGCCTCCAGTATCGACTCCTCGGGCTTCGGAGCCGATGGCTGGGGCATCGAGGCGGGTCACCTTCGCCGGCTCCACTGCTCTCGGAGCCGACAAGGGTCGCCGCTCAGACACTTCCTCCTCGGCGAAGTCTACCTCGGCACCGATGGAATCTGGTGTGTGTGTTTCCTCTGCGCCGATTCTCATCGAGTCGCCTCGGAGCCGGTCCCCTAGTCCCTTGGGGCCGAGGGAGAGGTCTTCTCGAACCCGTTCTGTTTCCTCTCGGTCTTGAGAATGTCGGATTCTGATATAGACAGGGTGCTCCAAAGACTGTTCCAGTCCCCAGTCTTCCAAAAATTTGTTTCGGTTCCGACCCAGTTGGCTTCGGAGCCGATGACCATGACCCACCCCATTGCCATTCCTCCTCCGACTGCTTCGGCTCCGTCGGAGCAGGTGCTCTTGGAGCCGGTGGAGATCTCAGGGTCGGCTCCGACCCTTACTCCAACCCGCGCCCTCGGGTCCGAGTTTGGTACGTGGACTTCTTCGGCTGGACCCGAGGGTGATGTTTCGGGACCTATGCTTTCGGTTCCGAGCCTCCCTCTCGGTGCTTCGGCTGCGGGACTTCCGTCTACCATCATGGCTCCGGAGACCGGACACTCCCAGGATTCTGGGGGTCCGGCTTTCAGGGCCATGAGGAGTGCCTTGGCCAAATCCTCTTCGGCCATCTCTCCGGTTTTACCAGCACCTTCCCTGGGCGTGGAGACTGGGTCTTTGGCAGTTCCCCTGTCCGTAGCCAGCGGAGCCCCGAGGCCTGAGGTTACCCCCAGTGGGGGTTCCCCTCCTCCTGAGGGTTCTTCGGAGTTGTCTTCAGAGGAACCCCCAAGGAAGAGATCGTGCAAGAGGAAGCACGTGGACTCCCCCGAGTCTATTACATCGGACACTGATATGGATGATGCGGAGGGGTCCCCTAAGTCGTCCTCGGATGATGTCTCTTTTGCAGACATCTTAGAGATCCTCAAACAACGAGGCGGCTGGATGTCCAAACCCCCCTCTGCGGACGAATCAGTGCTCCTCAAGGCCTTTGGGGCTCAGCCCTCCGCCTCCTGGGTGTCTCCGCCCTTCGAGCTTCTGGATTTAGTTTGTCGAAGGGCGTGGGAACATCCGGATACCGTGGAACCAGTCCCTTCTCGTCCAAACAAATTCTTATCTGCTCCCCCCGAGAAGGAGTTCCTTACTAAAGGCGTGGCTGTAGATGCCATGGTGGTGGCATCTGCTACACAACAGGACGTGGCAGAGGCTTCAACGTCCATCCATCCTCCTAATAAGGAGTCTAGGAGTATGGATAGGTACGGGAAGCGCACCCTGACTTCAGCGGCCTTTACCTTAAGGTCTCTGAATTATTTGGCACATTTTACCAGGCTTCAGAGGGATCTGGTCAAGGAGTTGTCAGATTCCCTCTCGGGTAACCTACCTGAGCAGCTAGCCCAGTCCGTTAGCTCTCAGTTGGCTATCCTTACGTCAATTGCTAACTCGTCCATGAGGCTCATTTCCTATGCGGCGAAGGCGGGTAGAGCGGCAGGCACAGGCGTGGCTTGCGTAGACAAGCCTGGCTCCGCTTGTGTCAGTTTGCGGAGGCCTTCAAGTCTTCCTTCGCCGACGCTCCCTTTGATGGGTCCTCATTGTTTGGACCCAAGGTGAAAGACACCCTTACCGCTGTGAGCAAGAGGGAAAACGTTATCTGCCGTAGGGGCCCGTTATTCCACTCCCTTTCGGCCTTGCCACCAGGCCAAAGGAGGGGGGAAAATATGGTTCAAAATCTCGCAAGTTTTTCTCCCAACAGCAGGAAGATTCCCGTCCAGAGGCAGAGGGCGGGAAATTTTTCAGGGAGACGCCGTCCCAGAGGCGGCAGAGGGCCCCGCAATTCTGGAGACCGCGAGTCCTTTGTGGCTCTTCAGCCTCCCACACGACATGAGGGATTGCCCGGCTGTGCTGCTCGAGCCAGTCGGGTGTCGTTGCCAAGCACCTAAAAGCCTGGGAGTCAATCACTCAGGACAGATGGGTGCTTCGGATAATTGCCGGAGGTTACACCATCCCATTCAAATACTCACCCCCTCCGTCCAAGAGAATCCCGGACCCACCACCCAGTCAAAGGGAAATAGCAGCCGCAGAAGCTTTAAAGCTGCTAGAAAAAGGAGTCATCCAACCGGTCCCCACAGACCAAATCGGATCAGGAAATTACTCCAGGTTCTTTTTAGTGCCAAAAAAGACAGGGGACCTGAGACCAATATTGGATCTCAGCAGACTGAACCTATCCGTCACGAAATCCAAATTCCGAATGGTCACGTTGCAATCCATTCTCCCGTTGTTGGAGAAGGATGTTTGGATGTGTTCCATAGACCTCAAGGACGCCTATTATCACATACCGATACATCAGGCGTCCAGAAGGTATCTGCGCTTCAGCCTGGGAGTCAGTCATTACCAATTTTGTGCTCTGCCCTTTGGTCTCACCACAGCCCCAGGGTGTTCACCAAGTGTTTGGCAGTAGTGACGGCTCACCTGAGGAGTCTTGGATTCCAAGTGTTTCCCTATCTCGACGACTGGCTCCTGACTGCCACCACCAGGCATCTACTTATGGACAACCTCAAAGCCACCATCTCCCTGGGTGTTTCCCTAGGGATTACATTCAATTGGTCAAAGTCTGTCTTGCTGCCCTCTCAGCGCATAAAGTTTATAGGAGCAGAGATAGACTCAAGATTGATGCGCATCTTTCTTCCTGCCGAAAGGATCCAAACTTTACAGGGCCAAGTTCAAGCTCTGATCTCGAGATCCAAAGCCCCAGCCAGGATGGTCCTACAGGTTCTAGGCTCAATGTCTGCCACGGTACTTTTAGTTCCTCTAGCAAGGTTACACATGAGGATTCTTCAGTGGCTCTTGTCAACTCAATGGTCCTTTCAAGATCTTCCCCTCAATCATCACATCATGATTACGGAAATATGCAAAAGGGACCTTCGCTGGTGGCTTCAGACATCCAACTTGGATCAGGGAAAACCCTTTGTTCTCCCTCCAGTGGTTACCCTGACGACAGATGCCTCCCAGATAGGGTGGGGGGGGCATTGTCTGGGCAGGCTAGTTCAGGGCTCTTGGCTTCCGGACGAAGCTCTTCTCCACATCAACGTGCTGGAGATGAGGGCTGTACTTCTATCCCTACAGGCCTTACACAAGTTTCTTCCTCAGGGCATCATCGCCATCCACACAGACAACATGTCGGTGGTTTGGTATCTGAACAAACAAGGAGGGACCAGATCGTATCCCCTTTGCAGAGAGGCCATGAGAGTGTGGGAATGGGCTGTAGCTACCAACCGCTTCTTGGTAGCGACCCACATCCCGGAAAGTCAAATGTATTGGCGGTCAAATTAAGCAGGACAATTCTCTCTCCTCACGAATGGTCTCTAAACCGCACAGTAGCAGCCCTGGTTTTCAAGAGATGGGGACGCTGCTGCGACCTATTTGCGACTCCACAAAACACCAAGTGCCAAAGGTTCTTCTCCTTGATTCCACATCAGGAAGTACCAGCCATGGATGCTCTAGCACAACCTTGGCCAACAGGGTTACTTTATGCTTTTCCTCCAATTCCACTCCTTCCCAAAGTTATTCAAAAGCTTCTCAGCTAGGGTCTTCAATGATTCTGATTGCCCCATACTGGCCTCGTCAGATATGGTTTCCTTACCTGAAAAGCATGCAGTGGACGATCCGTGGACCTTAGACCTGATCCCGGATTTGCTAATCCATCAGTTGGGACATTGGCATCAGTCCCTTCAATCTCTGAAATTGACAGCTTGGCTCCTCCACTTCCAACCTTAGTTAGAAGTCACACACTAGACCCGGAAGTTGTTCACATTTTATCTTGCCCACAAACCCACCACTAACAAATTGTACCTCAGTAAGTGGAAGAGGTTTGCTATCTGGGCTCAACTCAAGGGCTTAGACCCTATCACTGCTCCTGTCCCAGAGGTTTTGAAATTCTTAACATCCCTGTTTAATCAGGGATCTTCTGTCTCAACTATTAAAGTTCAACTAGCTGCTATCTCTAAATTCCATGAATCCACGGATCCTCCTTTGATGAGCAGCAGACTATGCAAAACATTCATTAAAGGTGCGAGTCTGTTAAGACCACCAGTTTTTCATCCTGCACCTCCGTGGGATCTTGATTTGGTGCTTCGCGCATTAACATCTCCCCCTTTTGAACCGGCTGCTACATGCGAATTAAAATATCTGTCTTGGAAAACGGCATTCTTAGTGGCTATTACTTCGACAAGAAGAGTCTCAGAGCTTCAAGCCCTGTCTATTAAACCACCGTATTTGATTTTCCACAAAGATAGAGTATCACTTAGGCCTAATCCATCCTTTGTCCCAAAGGTCTGCTCTAGTTTCTGTCTTCAACAATCTCTAGAACTACCAGTTTTCTTTCCAAAATTCTCTAATGAAGCAGAATACACTCTCCATAAATTGGATGTTCACAGGCAATTACGCTTCTATTTAGACAGGACTCAGCAACTTCGTAAGTCAGACCAGTTGTTTGTGTCCTTCTCAGATAATAAATTGGGCCAAACCATCACAAAAGCTACAATCTCAAAATGGATCAGAGATTGCATAACTCAGGCCTATTCTTCTTGAATAAGCAACTTGCATCATCTATCAAAGCTCATTCTACCAGAGCTATGGCTACTTCTATAGCTTTTCATTCCAAGCTCGCTATATCGGAAATTTGTGCTGCGGCTACTTGGTCCAGCGCGCACACTTTCATTTCCCACTACAAATTGGATGTGGCATCTAAAGGACGAGCATCATTTGGTTCCACGGTACTCAGGAGTGTTTTCCAGTGAGCCACCCAGGATTCAGGTGCTAGGACGCTGTCCCATCATTCGAATGTAGGCGAGATAGGATCACATAACATCTTTTAGTTATGTACTCACCATAACTTCAGATGTTTGGGATCCATCTCACTACATTCCTGATAATACCACCCTCCTTCCCCTGCCTTGCAGATCAGAAGAGATTGAACGGTTTTGAGCTCCACTGTTTTTATCTTGTTTCATCTGACGATGTTATATAAGCAGGGTATGCATGTGTGCATGTATGCGGACAAACTAGATCTGGGGGACTGGTGGTGGTGCATCCTGGGATATAGTAAGCTCAGCCAATAAGAGACTTCGCTCTTTGGCATAAGCGTGCCGAGTCGGAGCCGAGGGATCGGCTCCGAACCCATCATTCGGAATGTAGGTGAGATGGATCCCAAACATCTGAAGTTATGGTGAGTACATAACTAAAAGTTTTCTTGGTTTCATTCATTCTTCCCAGAATATGTTTCAAGTCCTTTTTATATGAGTCATGCTAGACATAAGGAAATGGTGGTATTTTATCATGCCATTAAGATAGAGTGGCAGGAGTGGGAAGCACAGTCATCTAATACACCTTCTGTAACAGAGCTGCTTCTATGTTTCCTTGACTGAGCCTCATTTGTGTCTGTCAGAGCTTGTTAGCTACGTCGAGCAAAAGAAAACTGGTAAACAGAAACCTTTTTTAAAGGGATTCTTTTGTAGTTGACAGACTGTCCCCCACACTCATCCTGAGGTGTGAAAACTTTCACTGCAGTAACTGATCCTTGCTGCAAAATGTAAAGGTGACAGCAGCTACTTCCTAGTGCCTTCACTTGGAAGTTATTTTTTTTCTTCTCATGAATGAAGTGCTTCACTAGTTCATAATTCTGTCATGTTAGCACCCCCCACTTTTTTCAGTTTAGCCACAACCCAGGCTACAATGGCAAACATATGTAATAACTGCATTTAGCAATAGAAAGAAAAAAAATACTGGCATAAAGACTTTTGACAAAGATTGCATGTACAAGACGTAGTCATGGTATGACCGTGAATAAGTAAACCACTAAGCAACATTTACTAGAATGTATACATTAATAATGCTTAGCTATACAATTTTTTCTTCATTATAAGTAAGGAATAGTATAGATGCATATTGCACAATTCACAGCGCTGTGAAATGTTCTCTGACTAGGAATCAACAAGTGAATGTTTTTATACCTTCACAAAAGACAAGGGGGATAATTATATTTGCTTCACTTTTATTGCCCTAAGATGGTATGAAAATATACTAAATCTATACATTTTTGACTGGAACAACCATTACAGTGAAACCTAATAACAAGTATATGATTATGTGCATTTACTTTTCTTTAGATTGCTTCTGAACATTTTCTTGAAAGCCAGTCAGTAGTCTGGTATTTTTTGGAAGATAGTTACTAACAGCTGGAGCTATTTTAAGAAACCTATTTTTGCACATACCAAGTGTGAATGGAGGCCAAAATAACTGAACACTATAATTTCTAAGAGTACAGAACTAGTTTTAAAATTGCTGTCTGATTTGAGTCTTGGACAGTAACTATCATTTACTTTGTAAAGGAGTATTTTGATCAATAAAGTTACTGTAGCCATTTTGGTAATCTGATGTTGGAGATGAGATTAGGGCAGTAATGCTCGTGCTTCTTAGCTGAGTACATGCATTAGTGCTGCAGTGTTTTCCAAAACGTCAGAATGGATAAAGTGAATCACCTGGATGGAGTTGAGGTAAGATATCACATGCAGTTCTAGCACAGTATTCAAGTTTCATTCTCATTCTACCATCAGTCTTTTGCTACACTTCCTCATGTTTATTACTTTAAATGGTTTATGCATTCCTGAAATGTCATAATCTGCTCAACTTCTATCAGTGGTAAATTAATTATATTCATGCTTCAAAGAAAGCACCACCTTAAAACAATTGGGGTGAGCACTTTAACAAGGAAAACCTGTCTTTACTACAACTTTTCTACCTATGTGTGTCTGTAATGAGACTATGCGTAAAAGTAAATGCTGTTTCTCCTCCTTTCCTTGCTATGCAACTTCAACTGAACTTTCATGCAAGTCTACAGGAGGCTCCAAAATATTACCCCGTGGCAAACTGCACATCTGTTGCCTCACTGTCTGAGGACCCACTGGTCCATCATGTTAAGACACAGCTTGTGTTGCTTTCCACACTTAAACCCCTCAGTTTGCTGGTGGTCCATCATTTCAATTTTTATTTTTACTTCACTAATCCTCTTCTACATTCCTTCTTTGTAATATTGCCTTTTGTATTGTGAAACCTCAAATATTCAGATGTATTTGCCTGTATTTCTTTTCAAATATTTTATCTTGTTTTTGTACTGATTAGTTTGTTTACTCATTTGCTTGAATATTGCATACCATGTCTTTCTTTCTTTCTTTCCCATGCCAATATTTATTTTTATACCTTTCAAAAACCAATGTTTGTTTTTCTTTTTTTTTCTTTCTTTCATTTTTTCCAGGTGGTCAAATGTTTCTACTTCTTTGTAATGTTTTTTTATTGATCTGTTGCATTAAGGAGTACAACTTTTTATCTACAACTTTTTTCTTTGTGTAAGTAGTTTTCTTTCCTGTAATATCTCTTTCTTTTTAAATGTCCTCTTTTTGGCAATTCTGGGTAATCGTAATACTACATAATTTCTTCCTTATCCTCAATATTCCACTTTGTCATGGCACCACTTTCACCATAATTGGGCAATTTATCCTGGTAACTGTGCACCCAGTTTTTATTTATTTTTTTTCAGTGTACCCTTCTCTATGATATTGCTGCAGCAGGGCTAGCCACCTAGTGGTGTGAATCTTAACTCTAGAGTATCAGTGTGACACCCTGCCCCCTTATGCCAAAATTGGGAATAGGAATGGGTGGGTGGATGGCTGGATGGACAGGCAGACTGATCTTTTCCATGATATAAAGTACAGTTTGTTCTCCTCGGGAGATTTCATAAAAGCAGGTTTGTACCATGTGAAGATGCTTCCTATGAGCTGTTAATGCTAACAAATCAAGATTTATGAATATTTGGGATGCACAAAATGGGTAATACCACATTGCTAATGGAGGATGCAGGTTACACTCCCTTTCCTTGTGTCATCACTCAAAATTTTCTGGATGTTATGCTGGACAAACGCTGACCTTCACCTAACACATGGATCAGCAGTCAGTAAAATCCTTAACCAACTGAACGTGTCATATACAATATCAAATAATCCTTTGTAGTCTTGGAAGATGCTTGGGCTATTGAAATAGATGAAATGCTATAAAAACACATATATGCTTTGTCTTCTTTTTTTTTTTGCAGTCTGTTCTCAATACAGCTGTAGTGCACAAAGAGTAACCTACTAACATGTGTGTGTGTGTGTGTGTGTGTATATATATATATATATATATATATATATATATATATATATATATATTTACACACACACAGCTGGACCATATTCATCAACATTACTATGGTCGCTTCTAGAAAGCAAAGTGGATGCCAGTACAGGCTATGGCTAACTTCTTACTCTGTAACATCTTCAGAGTAAGTAATTTCTTTATAGGTATTGCTGTCCACTTAGAAATAGGCTAATTATTAGAAAAAAAACAATTAAGATTTGTGTAGTCTGGGGATCTTCCAGTTGTAAAGACCTGCATTTATCTTGTATGCAATAGAAAATGCATTTAACAAAGTTGTTCTTGACACCTGGAATGCTGCTAAAATATCCTCTTGCAGATTAGTATAAGTACAACTTGCCCCAGGCATCCTGGTTAAGCTACATCTGCAAATACTGGATACATATATATCTTTACATGACTAATAGTGGCTTGGTCTTGTAGATCTACTTCAATTTGTATTGTGTAAAAACTTTCTTGACTTTCAAAGTTAAGCTGATGTTATGTAAAAATTTCTGTGATTGTATGGAGCTTTTCTCCCCAGGCCCCCACTGAAAATTGGGTCATTGGCCCAGTGGACTTTCCCGGTTAACAAATGTCAATAAATGAATAAATAGTTTATATTCCAAACATTTGTTTTTTTGGAGGGATCATTATCATTGTCAGTTTTCTTTTTTCTTTCTCAGTGCATGTGCTTATGCAGTTTATACTTGCCTATGGAGAAAGAAGTACTGAGCCAGTAACCTTTTATGTAACTATTTCACTACTGTGTATTTAGCATTTGTAGTTGTTCACATATTTACTGTTCTATGGTGTTACCATTTGTGATGCTGTCAGCCCAGCTAGCTAGAATATTGTAAATAATTCTGTAATTGTAAATACTAATATGATCCATAGGCTTGTCTTACAAATGTAAGTAAAATATATTATATGCTGAGCTTCAAAAATGTAACCACAGTGCACCCTGCTGGAGAAAAGCAGAAATGTATATGTAGTATATGCCTATGCAAATGTACATTTTCATGGCAGAAGTTGTAACATACAGAGTTGACATGCAAAACTCCTAAGAAAATAAGTTGACAAGTAAAGAGTTTTACAGCTGTGTTTTTCACAGTAAAGAGATGGAATGTCTGCAGCTTGAAATTCTTTATATTTTCTGGAAACAGAAGTAATTACAGGTTTCAAGGGTGAAAGTATTAAACTGGTTTTACGACTTCCAGTTCCAGGCAGCTTCTTAGGGATAAGTATTTCTGACACCGAGGTGTTAATTTTAAAGTTTCTGTTGGTGTTGGGAACTAAAGGCAGAAGTGACAAGAATTTTGTAATCTGAGATAACCCATCAGAAATGTTTAACAGAGAGAGAGAGAAAGTCTGCATTTTTTATCATGTCTTGGATCTGAATCCATCTACAGCACTTTTCATCTGTATTTGCCTTGCTCTGTTAAGAGTTAGATCATAGTATCTCTCTTAGAGATAGAAAGATTAGTCTAGATGTTTTCTATATTTATGTGAGACTGTCCTGCAATGTTGTTTTAAAGTATTTCCTGTGATTTTGAACTCTATCACTGTGTTGAGTTATTGAGTATTGTCTCATGCCTGTATTTATTATTAAATGTATTTAAACCTTTTAATTGTGTCTGGCTTGTTTAGAGATATTTAAGCTCTCAGAGTACTTGCATATGTATTTGGTGACACTGTACAGGCCACTCTTAGCCTTAAAAGTTTGGCCACACTTACCATTTGGATAGTAGTAACATTACACTGTAGAATCGGTCACCCTTTGGGAAAGGCCTTGTAGTAGCTGATAAAGAGCTGGTTGGTGGCAGTGATAACTGCCTTTTAGTCTGGGTAGAAGGGGGGTATAGCTAGCAACCTGTGCCAACCTTCCCCAGGAATGTCTGTGTATTTGTATATAAATCAAATCTCAAATTGTGTTTGTCTCAGCTACTTGGGCAAGGACACGATGCCCTGGTTGGATAGAGAGGGTGCTGGAGGTTTTGGCTTGACCACTCTGCTGAGATCGTAATCCTATAGCTTTGCCAGTTGGCAGTCTTATTGGGGGGTCTAGAGAGAAAGAGAGACCAGCCCCAGACTGACTGTGATCTCTGTGTGCTCTTAAGGGAAATTGTACTTAAATGTGTCATCTTCCCAATATGCACGTCCCTTGCTGGTGTTAGTGGTGAGGATTGAGGCTCCTTGATTACTGGGCCAGTGCAGGGGCGTCACACCATTTACCCTGTTTCTTGAAAGAAAAATCTCCAATATTGGGACTAGTTCAGATAATTAGCAATGGAAATGAAAATGCTATCTTTGTATTTTATGTTTAATAAATCCTAACTACTATTTGCTCAATGTTTCTGTTTGCAGTAGCATTTTGATACCCCAGGTTTAAAACAGTACTAGTCTAGAACTTTTAGATTAGGGTGACTGAAGTTTATTTTTGTCCTAATTTCCTGTGATGCATATCTTGTATTTTTTGTACGAATTGTATTTTTTTGTTAATGGGAGCTGTTCTCCATTGGTTTCAGCAGAAAAAGATTTTTGCCCAGTTGGATCGCTCTGATAAACATATGGAAATAAAACTGTAGATGACGTTAAATGTTTTTTTTTTTTTGTGAAGTAAATGTTTTTGAAGCAAAGTCAACAGTGATTTGATTGAACTTTAAATATTTGGAATTGTCCGCTACTGTCAGGAGAAAAAAATGAATATGCTGTAAAAGCTGAAATTTGTTTGTCAATTGCATATAAAGTTAATTTAAACAAATTTAGAGATAGAGAAATGCTTAGTTGTAATATGTAATTCTGTTAAGTGTTCCTATTGTGCATATTATGCACTGTACATTGTTCTTTGTTTGGCTGGAATATGCAGCTTTTTCCTCCATGTGCCACCTTACTTGCATGCTAACCATAACTCCAACCCTGCATATGAAAAACCTTTCCCTAGCAGTACTACTACACAATACATACAATCTACCCTCATATCTTAACCTTTTGTCTAACCCGAACTCACAAAAACTTGTGAACACGTGCCCAGACACACACACCACTCCTAATGTTTTCATTTTTAATACATCCAAAAGCATTAAACAAAAAACAACTTCACACGAGCAGACCTCCAATACCACAGAGAAAGCTTGTGTTCTAGCACTAAAAATTTCCAGCATACCAGCACAGCATTCATTTAAAAACTTGTATTATTTCACTTTGCTGATTTACCTTGTACACACTTGTTTTGTTTTATGAATTGCATTAAATCTAGGTATATGTATAGAAAAATCCTATGCACACATGTATACTTGTGTGTATGTATGTCATTTATATCTGTATATAATGTTTGTGTGTGTATATGTATACATATATACACAAATTGTGTTTGTCGAGTATTTGTACATGTGCAGCGTGTTCAGAGACTTCGTACACATAGATATTTGTATATGCACTATGTATGTATACTTTCTTGTGTATAGCATATTTACAAATACTCTGCATGGTGGCTTATTGGTTAAGATTGCCTATTCTGCAAAGCTCCAGGGTTCAGCCCCGATCTCCATCTGCTGTCTGTGTAGAACTTGCATTTTCTTTCTCCCTGTGATAACAAGACTTGGGTTTTGCCGTTTGTACACCTAATGAAGCCTGATTTATTGGCTTGAAAGCATTGCTAGACTTGAGTAATTTGTGCAATTAAAAGCTGGTGTACTGAAAAATGTGAATGCCATTAGAGGTAAGTTGCTAGTCTCATGTGTTTACATTAAGGGGGATTTCTGCTTTTCTGCTTCAGGGTTCAATCTTTACATGGCTGTGTGATGTTAACATATTCGGCGTGTCTCATATTTTTCATTTATTTGTGGTTCGGTATTGTGATCTGCCTCTCCAGAAAACAAGACTGAATTGTGTATAGCTGGTTAATGTGGAGTTTTGCATCTTTTCCTGTATCTGCATAAGTTATCTCCAGGTACTCTGGTTTCTATAAGAATCTGCTGTTTAACAGCTCAGAGCACTAATAGTTTACTCTGCCAGGCTCATAAGCACACTGGATGTTCTTCGTCTTCCCTTGCTGCAGTCCTGACAATTGGGTATAGTCCGCGTCCCAGTCGGCCCGAATACCAGAGTATAAGGCTGACGTCGGTCATGGCGCCTTAGACTGAGGGTACTAATGCGCATGACCATTTCCTCAGTCTTTTGCCGCATGGTCCGATGCAGAAGCAATTTTGTGCAGGTTGGCGTTCTGAGATTTTCCGAAACCGGAGTTTCAGACCGAATACAGAGTTGGAACATTTTGGTTTTCTTGCCTCAGTATTTAACCGGATGTCAGAAAAAGTGAATAACTGTATTTCTTGTGGGAAGCAGATACCATAGGGATTATCATACATTGTGTATACCTTGTTTAGGGCCTGAGCACGACGTTGTTGGTTGCCGCTCTTGTGCTAGATTTAAATTAAGAGGAGGCTTGATTGTGCTAGGTTAGTGTTTGGGAAGCGTTGTAATTATACTATGCCGCCGGATGCTCCGACGCCTGCTTCATCTAAGAAGCGCAAGGACAAAACAGTGAAGTCTAGGGTGAGGAACCGCAGTCCCGGACGCCGGTCCTTTAGAAGGCTCAGGGAGCCAGAGGTTTTGCCAGGAGTCTCTATGGAGTCTCAGGCAGATACTTTACTGTTACAGGATGTGCCTTCTCAGGAGGTAGGCCAGGCTGAGGGCGCTTCTCAGGTAACTGTTCTTCCCTCTCTTCCCAAGGTAGTTAGGGCCTCTCCTTCTGTTGCCAAAGCTTCTTTTAGAGGAAGGCCAAGTTCAGCTTCTGTAGGGGCTTCTCCTAGCATTTCGGCCCTGTGCCTAAGAAACATATGCTTAAAATGGCAGAAGATTTGATTACTCTGATTAGAGGTTCTATGCCCCCACCTGATAAGAGGCCTAGGGTGGAACAGGAGTTTGATAGTTTTGAACAGTGTTCACAGGCTTCAGAGTCTTCTGTGGAAGACTTGCAAGAGTTTCCTACTTATTCTGATTCTGATGTGGATGATTCCACTCCTTCAGCTTCTCCTCCTGAGGATTTTTCATTTTCAGAGACTCTTCACTCCATGAGGGAGCACTTTAAATGGGAAGGCCAAGATTACTCTGACTCCAGAAAAAGGCTTAGGGAATTCTTGTTTTGCCCCAGCATAGGCCCTTAGCTATTCCTCCTGTGTTGAATGTGGTGGAGGATGTTTTGCAGAGGCTTCTCTGAACCCTGATTCCTTGCCTCCTGCTCCTGTTAAGCCTGATAGGTATTATAGGGTGCCCAAGCTCATAAGTATTTGTTTAAGAGTCCCAGGGGACCCAGAAACTGTTTCTCAGGGGCCTAAAGGTGTTAAAGCTTCTGTGGTTAAAAATCCTGTACCCTCTGATAAAGAGGCAAGGGCTTTGGATAGGTGGGGTAAGAAAGTATATACTTCTTCCACTCTAGCCATGAGGGCGTTGAATTGTCAATTTCATATGCTGAAATATCAGAATTATCTCCTTTCACAATTGAAATCTAAGGTGGATGCTTTGAAGGTATTGAGTGTAAAGAATTGCTGGATTTGGTTCATGTGTCTGAACAAGTGGGTAAGCATTCTTTGCAGTGTGGTTTTGATGCTGTTCAGGCCTCCTCGAGGGTGGCTGCTACTAGTTCTGTTCTTCGCAGACATGCATGGTTGAAGGATCAGAATTTAGCTGAGCATGTTAAGACCAGGATTTTGGATGCTCCTTTACAGTCTGATGTGTTGTTTGGACCGCCTGTGGAAGCAGTTTTAAAGAAAATGGAGGACAAAGCTAAGTCTATGCAGACTGTTAAAGATTTTTGCAGGTGCAGCCTCCAAGTTTAGTAGAAATTGGCCTGCTAAGGGGTGGACATATCCTGCTTATGGTTCCCAGTCTAGGGGTAGGTCTAGACGTGGTAGGGGCAGGGCTCAAGGTTCTTTAGGCCTAGATCAGACAGTTCACCTGCTCAGACTTCTGGTGAGGGCAGGGGTCAGTCCTTTCGTAAGCAGAACCAATGACCTGCCTTTCCAGCTGCCAGTGGACTCTCGCCTGGCAGCTCCTTTGGGAGGAAGATTGTCTCTTTTCAAAGAAAATTGGGATTTAATCACTCAAGACAGATGGGTGCTGGATATCATTCATCACGGGTACAGATTTTATTTCCACACAATGCCGGCTTTCAAAGGCATGCCAGATGTTCCTCCTCCACAAAGAAAAGAGGCTCACAAGCAAGTTGCTCAGTTACTGCAGATAGGGGCTATTCAGCCAGTCCCTGTGTCAGAAAGGGGCTTTTATTCTCTGTTCCTAGTACCAAAGAAGGGGAACACGTGGAGACCAATTTTGGATTTATCTATCCTCAACACTTATCTGGACATTCCCAAGTTCAAGATGTTGACGTTACAGCAACTGTTACCTCTGCTGGGCAAGGATCACTGGATGGTAACTTTGGATCTCAAGGAAGCTTACCTTCATGTGCCCATAAGGCTAAGTTGCAGAAAGTATCTGCACTGGAGATTTTCATTATCAGTTCTCTGCATTGCCCTTTGGCTTATCTACTGCGCCCCGAGTATTCACAAAGGTTCTGGCTCCAGTGATAGCTTACTTCAGGCTTCAAGGCATTCAAATTTATCCTTACTTGGACGACTGCCTGATTCTGGCTCAAGAAAAGGAACACCTTCTACAGCATCTGGAATATGTCATAGCAGTGCTAAGATGCCTAGGGTATTCTGTGAACGAAATAAAGTCCAGTCTAGTACCCTCTCAAGACATGTGCTTTCTGGGTGTGAGACTGAATACAGCAGCCCAGATGGCCTTTTTAACCCCGGACAAACAAAAGAGTCTGTCACTTTACTTCCATCAACTATCTCATCAGTCCGTGCTGACTGCAAGGACAGTCCTTCAAGCATTAGGGTTCATGGCATCTTGTATTCTGGTGCTTCCCAATGCCAAACTGCATATGAGGAAGCTGCAATGGTATCTCAAAATGTATGGACACAGCACTGCCAAGATTTGGACACTGTCATTCAAATAATACCTTGCCTTCAAAAGGAATTCTTGTGGTGGGCTCAGGAATGTCACCTAAACAAGGGACTCTCTGTGACCCGCCAGAGGCGAGTCAGATTTTAACGACAGATGCCTCGGACACTGCTTGGGGAGCTCATCTAAATGGAAAGTGGATACAAGACAAGTGGCCTGCCAGACTACAGCATCTACATATCAACATGAAGGAGATGTTAGCAGTCCAGTTTGCATTGATGGCGTTCAAGGAGTTACTTCTTCCAGGGCAGGTGTTGATTCTGACAGACAACACAACTGTCATGTGGTACATCAACAAGCAAGGGGAACACATTCTTATCCTCTATGCAGGCAAGCAATGATTCTATGGGAGACTGCGTTAAGCCTGCAACTGACTCTTCAGGCAAGGTTTCTGCCAGGAGCACAGAACTCCCTAGCAGATGTATTAAGCAGACAAATCATGGATCCCCACGAGTGGAAACTGGATCTTCATGTATTTCAGAAATTGACAGTGTCATGGGGAACTCCAGACATAGATCTGTTCGCTTCTCCACTAAACCACCAGCTGCCAAAGTATTGCACAAAGGGGTTTCATCACACAGCTTGGAAAGTGGATGCTCTGTCTTTCAGTTGGAAAACCTTCATGTCTATGCCTTTCCACCTCTACCTCTTCTTCCAAAGGTATTACTAAAGGTCAGACAGGACAGGCCAAGGATGATTTTGATAGCTCCAGATTGGCCTCGCAACACTGGTACCCACTTCTAAGGAGTCTTGTAAAGAAGCCTCCATGGCCTTTACCTCTGATTCCTCATCTGTTATCTCAGAAGGACGGTCATCTGCTCAATGTCAAGCTTCCATCTCTTCATCTCACAGCTTGGCATATTCTGTGTTGAAGCATGGTAGGTCTCAGCTTCCTCAACAAGTTTTAAATGTGATTATGGAAGCTAGAAGGCCTAGTACTAGGAGAGTGACGTGAAAAATGGAAGAGATTTTTATTTTGGAGTACAGCAAAGAATTTGGAGATTTCAGAGCCTAATTTGAGTGTGGCTCTTCAATATCTTACTGAATTACTGGACAAAGGTTTGTCTTTCTCTTCCATAAAGATTCATGCTGCAGCAATTTCAGCTCACTATGATTGTGACCCACCTTTGTTTTCGCATCCTTTGTTCAAGCAGTTTCTTAGAGGGGCAAAGAATATAAGACCCCCAGAGCTCCTACTCCTGCTTGGGATCTCAATTTTGTGTTGGAAAAACTTACTCTACAACCTTTTGAGCCTGCAGCTACTGCTGAATTGAAATATTTGTCATGGAAGACTGCTTTTCTGTTGGCTATTACTTCTGCAAGAAGGGTGTCTGAGTTGCAGGCCCTTATGGCAGTAGAGCCCTTTTGATTTTCCATAAGGACAGGGTATCACTAATCCTTCCTTTATGCCTAAGGTGGTTTCTAGTGTGGCTTTAAACCAAACTATTCATTTGCCTTTTTGCAGATCCTCAAAATAAAGGGGAAAAGATTTTGCACACTTTAGATGTACACAGGCAATTGCGTTATTATTTGAGCAGGACTAAAGATTTTAGGCAGTCTCAGCAGTTACTTGTTTCTTTTGCTTTAAGTTCACAGGGCAAGCCTGTGTCAAAACAAACTATTTCTAGGTGGATTGGCTTTTGCATTGCATTTTGTTATTCCCATCATGGCAAAGAGGTTCCAGCTGGGATTAGGCCTCATTCCACTAGGGCTACTGCCACTTCCACAGCATTTCTAAGGGGGGTGGCAACTAAGGATATTCTGGAGGCAGCTACTTGGAGTTCAGTGCATACTTTCTCTAGGCATTATCACCTGCCTATATACTCTAAGACTAGAGCTGGTTTTGCCACAGCTGTTTTACAAGGCATGTTGTCAGCTCCTGCTACTTTATAATTTGCCAGCCTCCCTTACCTCTGCTTTGGGATTCTACCCAATTGTCAGGACTGCAGCAAGGGAAGACGAAGAACATAGTACAGTTTTGTACCTACCATAAATGTAGATGTTCGAGGATTCCCTTGCTGCAGTCCAATTTTCCTCCCTCCTTCCCTCTGTGTTTCAGGGTGGTTGTGTAGGTGAGTTTACATGCTTATATTTTTGTATATATTACTGTATATATTGTACATGTTTTTGGTGCAGGTTGTTTTGGGACTTGTCTTTTGGGTCTTCTGACATCTGGGGCAAGAAAAGACTGAGGAAATGACGTCGGTCATGCGCATTAGTACCCTGACGTACTGACGTCAGTCTAAGGCGCCATGACCGACGTCAGCCTTATACTCTGGTATTCGGGCCGACTGGGACGCGGACTATACCCAATTGTCAGGACTGCAGCAAGGGAATCCTCGAACATCTACATTTATGGTAGGTACAAAACTGTACTTTTATTGGCTTCTTGAAATATTCAAATATTCACTTGCCTTCTTTTTTTTACACGTTAGCACAAATGGTTATGACTGCTAAGAACATTCATGTTGTGGTCCTGGGTTTGATTCCACCACTGCTCCATGAATCTGGCAGTGGGCATAGATTTAAGGCTATGTTCAGTTAATGAACAGCCTCCTGTAATTCATTGCTTGCTTTCTTAGTCTGCATTTGCCAACTGTGTGACCAAACAAGTTGCTAAACAAGACTCTGTTCTGTGGCAATTTGGAAAGTGGGCTAGACTCCTTAATGTCTCCTGGACTGCATGCCTAACAACTGTGTATGATTTGTGTATTGTGTTAGGGTGCATGTAAAAGGTGTCAGTTGTGTGTATGGTTGTACAAAAGGGGCAATTGCTACTCCATGTCCTAAGATAGTGAATGTTATCTTGAGGTTTGTTATGTAAATTTATGGTAAGTTTGCCCATCACATCGTAAGTGTTTCTGTTTTCTGATATGTGGACATCGAGGGGTAGCTGTATGTGTGTGCATTTGTTTGTGATGTAAATGGTCTAATTGATAACCGTGTAGATGTCTGTGTGAGGGTGTATACAATATTGAGTATAGTCAGTACACTGGTGTGTAAATGATTGTGTACACAGTGTAGTTTTGTGTATCTGTATATGTACATGTATATTAGTTCTGACTAATTTAGTTGAACAGTTTCTCTTGCCAAAAGGGCAATCCTTGACTTGTTAGATTCTTATTTCATCTCTGTATTAGTAATGGTTGTGTGTGAGAACAGTGGGGTTAATGAAGTTTCTCCTTTTCCTTGCTGTTATGTGATCTCTCAGTAGGTGTTTTAAGTAGCAAGGACTGTGCCAGGGCAAATGCCCTTTTTTTACGTTAAATATTCCATTGGCTTGTATGCTGATTGGAATGGCAACATAATGGTATTTCATTCTCCCGTTTGGTGGGTTTGTGTGTGTATTCGTACAGAAGTACATTATACAAAGTACCCTTGCTTTTGTGGCATTGTCATTCCAGAAAAAGCTCCACAGACCAACTCAGTTAGAGGATAAGTAAAGATTCCTGAAAGTGTTTGTTCTGTGGCCTTTATTTGGCATATTGTAGCCTGTGGCGGGTTAATGTTGTATTTTCATTATTGTGCATCTTTCCCTTAGGGATCCCTCTGTAAAGCGAACCATATGCAAGAAGTGCTCTTCTCTTCTTGTTCCTGGAATTACATCCTCTGTGAGACAAAGAAGTAAGTATAGTGAACAGTAATTGTGGTAGTGATCAGATAGAAATAAATGTTATGCTTATTTTAAAGTATTTTGAGTATTAATACTATTTTCGCTTGCAGAGAACAATTTTCTTGTTTGTAGCTGACTGTTGTAGATCATGCTGGACCTATAGTTGTCTCAGGAGACCATATGTGGTGTCTTGTATTGACTATAATGTATTTTGCTCAAATAAATTGCATTATTACTTCTAATGTATCACACAGTAGTTCCATCCCTCACTTTGATTCTTAAAAAATCAACCTATAGGAAAAGGTGTTAATTTTTTTTCCTGCTGACACCTTAAGTCATGGTTTCATAATGCTTAATATGCTATAGATTACTTTCTTTCTAAACATTAATGCCATTGATTTCAGTCTAGTTTGAATAAGTGTCATATATTTTTGAACAAATATTGAGAGATGCGCCTGCACTGCTCTTTAACAAGTATTATCTTTTGCACCTTCTAAAACTTTTTTCTTTGACTGACACATTGTCTTCATAGCGCCTGTGTTCACTGAGGAGAAAACTAGGAAACTCTGGCTTTATTCTGTGACAACCTGTATGATTTTCTGATTTCTGTATGGCTTTTCCTTCTTTTGGCCAAGAAACATGGTACGGTGCACTCTGCCAAGCCCCTGTTGTGATGCACATTTTCTGCATGCCTGTGAAGCTTGGTTTAAGTTGATGCCCTCTCTCTCTGTACTTTTAATCTCCTTGTCTATAGAGTGCACTTCAGGTTATTCTTCAGAAGATGCTGTTATGGCTGGATAAGATCATCCCACAGGACTGGTAGAGTCCATATCCGTCACTGGCTTCTGTTTTCATGCAGTTGTGATTGAACATGCCATTGGGTCGGTGTCATGGGTTTCCATCATTTTGTGGCACAGCTAGAGACCTCTTAGGGTTGCCATCTTTCAGAGGAATGGCACCCAAGTACATTGTCCTGTGTACTGCATTACCATATTGGTCAAGTGCACATCGTCTCTCAGCCTTTTTCCTAGATTTGGATAGGAGGGCATTTTGCTGTGTCACTGTTACTGCTTAGCACTACCACGTTTATTCCCTAGTGCTTCCAAGCTGAATTATATCTTTCTGCTTTTTAATCCATTCATGACCATATAGAGAAAACAGAAATGAAGTATAGTAATGCAGATTTAGACACTGGTGAGTATTGTTTACAGTAGCATTTCCAGTTGTTATCCCGTAGAAGAGCACACTTCATAAACTTTGAAATCCTAGCTTATACTGAAGTGTATTAATTAAGTAATAGTTTAGCAGCAAAAACATGGCATTTTATACCAGATTGCAGCAAAAACATGGCACTTTATACCCTGTTGTCTAATTACTCCAAATTCTAAGTCAAAGTATGGCCATTCTGATGACTGGTGCAGATGAGGGATGTGCTTGCCTGGATCTGAAGTAGCATCCTTTTCAAGGGATTACAATGGGGGCTTTCCATTTTAGGTAGAGCCGCACATGAATTTAGTTAAGATTTGTGTTTCTGGAAAATGAGGCTGAACGTATGAATGAGGATATACTTGTATAGCAATAAACTTTCTTCCTTTTTGAGGGAATCCCAAACTCCATAACAAGTATTTAGAAAACTTGCATTTTTATTGATTGCCTTTAGTACAGTCATTAATTGAGAGTGATAGACTGATATTGGGGTGGATCCATCATATTTGAATAGTTTGTGTAGTGCAGTGCTGCCACCAATGGGAGCAGAACAGTAATTCTTGTGGAAGCTTTGGAATGGTATTCTGAGAATATTTTTATTTTAAAATGTTAGTTTTACAATTTTCTTAGATTTTGAAGACAAATGTGTAGTTCTCCATTAAAGAACTATTAATAAACAGTGGATCATAGATAATTTTTTAACTCTGTGTGGTTTTGTTAGGTCAATTTAATGTTATTTAACTGACAAACCAAAGGCAAGTTGAGTTGATTATAAAGAGCTGATTCCCCAAAACTGATCCTCTGGAGATCCACAAGAAATGGGAAGTGCCTTAGATGCATCATTCATTCTGTAGGTTCTTTACGCAGTGGTTAGAAAACCACAGTAACTTTGGAGTCTGTGTGTTGGCACTTTGAGCTCATAGCAATTTAGGGGACTGAATAAAAAGTATGGTGATGTTCAAGGATGGGACTTGGATAACAGTAGGTGTTGTGCTGTTTGAAAACAGTTATTCCTTTTGAAATGACACAGCTTTCTTAAGGATTTTTGAAAAGTGAATTAGTGAGTTGTATCCTTTTTCAACCTAGACCCCTTGATGAGCATAACAACAAAGTAATTCCAGATGTCTGGAACACTGCTAGTTTTGAGAGAGTGTAGTGGTGTGCTAGAGAGGAATAATGCTGAATACTGAAACTAAATTTTGGCGCTGCTAAATTCTCATGTTTAGTGAGACTTTGGCACGGTGTTTATCATTATTAGCAATACCACTCCTAAGCAAGTACTAAGCTAGCTGCTCTTGCAGGTCATTTTAAGCTTAGCCAGTTTCCCTTTTTGTGCTCAAAATAACAGATTGCTATTGCCCTTGCCTATCCCATGATCAGTAATTATATATTACTCCTAATGAGAATAACTGGGATCATACCATGGGTAATTTGGGGGCCCCATGCAAGAGATAAAGCATCTAGGAGCTGCATCTGGGATACACTTTCTATTTCCCATGCACAGATTTAAGTTGCACTTGAAAATGGACAAGGATGAGCTTTGTGAATGGGGAGTCTATTCCTTAACAGCAGTATCCTCTGTGAAATGTGAAATATACCTATCTTTGTGAAATGGTCAGTCGATGTTGCAGAAGAGGTTTAGATCCTTAGACGGAGTGTATTTCATGCCATTTGACTTGTTGATGTGCAGTAAATCCATCAATAATGGGTTGGAGGATGCCTTGTGTGCCAGACACAGGTCACCTCTTAGCTAGCAGTCTGTAGAATACAGAGTATAGTGACAGGGCTTTATCAGTCCATGTAGGACACATTTAGGCCTTATATCTTTTATTAATAAGGTATCTCTGTGGGTGTTCTGTTGCATGTGTCTGGACAGATACATGCCAAAGGGGGGGGGGCATCATATTCAACAGCTGGCTTAAAGTGGTCTGAGTAAAGGGGGGAGCAATGACATCCCTAGATCTAGACACAACCCCTTTATATATATATATATATATATATATATATATATATATATATATATATATATATATATATATATATAAGCTGTGCGATACAGAAAGACCTTCTTACAACAACAGAACATGTTGATCAAAAATTTGGATCCCAACCCACATAAGTTCTCAAATCCCAAACAAGTAGGTCAACTCTTTTTTGTTAATGTGGTAGTTCCCTGTAGTAGATGATTTCCCAAAGGGAACAGTAATGCATTTTTTACATTTAGTTTCAGACCATTATTTTGATGCCAGTTGTTTGAGACAAACTTTCCTTCAGGATGGATACGTCATTTGGGGATTCAGTGACTGCTCCTAGCTTGCAGTCATCTGCAGACTTACCATAACCCTTTGGTATTGGCATTTACTTTAGAAAAGTAGATGCTGAACAAGAGAGGTCCCAGCACAAAACCCAGGGGGACTCCTCTGGTGACAGGTGTCTTTGTCGAGGCAACTTTCCCCTGTTTTTATTTTCTACATTCTGTCTGTGAGCCAGTTGTCAGTCCAGCAATAGGATGTGTGGGATCATTTTTATTTTGTAAAAGGAACTAATTGTTGAGAGAGAATACAGTTGATTGTTGGGTATAATTTGATAGGGTAGAGTGTAAGGTCTTGCCTGCCTTGTAGTCAGAAGGGAACAGTGAAGTTGTCCAGGTGAAGGGTATTTTATGCTATGTTTAGATGCTTCTGGTAAGGTTATTTCATAACGGAACAGTTTTAATTTAAGAAGAGGGGCTTGTCTTTGTTTTAAACAATTATTCTTGCATCTGCTCTTTTTATAAGTGCTTGTTAAGGCTTCTATGTAGTAGCAACTCTTGTGAGGACTTTTTTTATGTCATAAATTTTTTTTTCCTTCCTTAATGTTCAATTTCCCTAATCCATGTAGTTAGAATAGTTTAACTTTGGAATACAGCAGACCTTCACTACTGTCATCCTGTAACAGTACTACCATTAAGCTCTGAAAGTAGTAGGGTAGTTTTAACGCTGTCTTGTAGTGAAACTTTTCCATTTTACAAAACAAAAGACTGAGACCAGATAATGACCACTGATGAATGATTCATGAATGACTGATCCTTTGAGCCTCTCAGAGACATTGGTTAATATGTGGTGTAGTAAGAATGTTTATCAGAGAACAGTTTGGGTTTCGCAGGCTGATTTGCACACACGCATACTTGCAGATAACTTAGGCAGGGCACTAATGATTTTCTAGCCTGCCAGTATACCAAAGCAGTCATCCCTGTGTCCAAAACTGTCTTAAAAATGTATCTAAATTAGCGTTTGCTGTAATTAATTGGGAAATCCTGCCATTTGAATTTAAAAAGTCTAAATTTTTAATCTACTATTCAGACCAGTTTTTTGTAGAAGTCCTTCATAGTTGTATTGATCCTTCTATAACTGTAGTACTTCTCACGCTCCAGTTTGATCCCATACTCTACTCTTTTTATTCCCTTTCCTATTTTAATATGCTCCCTTTTTTTCCATCACTTCCATCCATATTGCTAAATGGTCTGAAAAACTGCCACAGATGCATCACCATGTGCTACTCCAAAGTCTTCCGATAGTAAATGGATTTCAGCTCCAAGTACCTACTCTTCTGTATAGTCCATTGACTTTTGTTTCATGCCACGAATTTACATTATATTACTTCCTGTATTTTTTTATACATTTCCCTTTCTTTTTACATTTCCTCTAAGCACCCTGTAAGTATAATTTTCATGTTAACCACCACAGTCTAATATTTAAAACAAATTATCTTTCCTTGCTAGTTACATATGCATATAATGCTGTAATTCTATAAATGTGTGTTCTCTAATTCACGTCCACAACAGTTAATCTAGAATTTTCACTGTTTCTTTGCACAACACAGGCACTCCAGATCAACATGTTTTCTTCCTTTACTCCTTTTTCATTATTTACTATTTGCTGTTGAAAATCAACTCTAAAGAGGCATTTTTTACACAACCTGTATTCGCGCACATCTTGCTGTACGTCCTTTCTCTTCACAGTGGTTATATTATACCTTGTCGCAGTAAGAAACAGTAAGATATACTGGCCAACCTAAATGTCCCTTTATGACCAACCGCAAAAAATTCACTTGGCAAGTGTTTCACAGTATCTTTTTTTTTTTTTTTCACATTGCAAAAACACTTCCAGTCGCCACTGTACATTTCATTACGTTTCTTTCATCACTAACTTTTATAATGCTATCAACAGTTTCACACAAACCTTGCATGCAATTTTTAATATCCTCCTCTTCCAGTTCATCCATTGTAAACTGCAAAGTAACATTTTTAATATTGATGTAGTGTTCCCAGAAAAATAATTGTTTCAAGGATAAATGTCTTTTCTTACACAGTTCTAGAAATGTTTAACCCCTCAGCTTCAAATGTTAAGCCACAAAAGGCTTCTATACTTATATTATACAAGACCAAATTTCTTGAGCTTTAAAACCCAGAACAATTACCAAATTGTCCCATACATGCTGACTTTAACTGCCTTTTTTGTTCTTCTCACAGTTAATATTTTCTTTTTTAAAAAAAGTTTTACTTTGTTGCTGTTCTCCTTTTGTTGCCAACTGTTACTGTTGCATTTGTGACAAAACCGCATACATTCTCAATTTGTTGCTCCTTTCCATTTTTTTTTCTGTCACTGCTGCGTGACGTTTTAACTGCTGCATTCTCTTCTCCCACATCACGTGGTTTGTTCTCTACACTGCCACTCTCAACTTCCAAAAGGTTATCTGCTATCTCACCCCATGAAACAACAGAACTGTCACCTGGATCATCCTGCAGGACCATTTTTAATAGAATATCTCCAAGCCCTCCTGACACCAGTTCTGTTACCTGCACCACTCCAACGGATGTACTTACTTCCTTCTCCAATGAGACAGCTAAACGCTGCTCCTTTGTAACATCAACTACACAGGAGTCTTTAACATTCTGATGTCCCATACTGAACAGATTTTTCTCCAGACTCTCATTTTCCACCTCCAAACTTTCCAAAGCCTTTCTCTGCTCCTTGCTTGCTGTAGGAGCATTCTAGCACTATCTAACAACACCAAAGAGTAGGGGAAGTTCCCTGGTGCAGTGGCCAAATTTCCCCTAATCAGTATTAATACCACCTCAATTCTCCCCTGAAAATAGGCTATTTGCCTAATGGGACTAATCTGGTCAGTAGTGTAAAGAATGTCCCAACCAGAAGTTGCTCAACTATGGGGCAGAGAGTTCACTGTACTCTTAAAGGCAAGCAGTGGTAGGCTTCCTAGTGATAAATGTAGATTTCCAAAAATGGCAATAACAGTGCTTTTCAGGAAAACTACCAAATGATGTATAGAGAGCAGTACATCCCATAATTTAGTTTACACTAGCATTGCTTTAGCCTCATGACTAGCTGGCAGAGTATATTTATTAAATAGCTCCATCAAACTGCATGCAGTGTTTACTGCTGAGCTTCATACTAACTTGCTCTGAGATCTTAATTATTTTTTGCTGAAATACATGCTTCATTCTCCCTAAACTTCACAAAGGCTTCAGGTTCCTATATCATCTGAAGAGAGTGAGGAATGAACTGATCTGAGCATTATAGTATGAAGAATTGGATGTGTAAGTGGTTAAGATTCAGCCTTGTGGTTTAAAAAGGTGTCCATTTACCTGACGTGCCAAAAGAAAGCAGATTTTCTTGGGAATCACTCAGAAATTGAAAAGGTTTATAAGAGAGGCAGGTGTTCCAGTACAGTGCTAAGACAGCTGGTGTTCAGTTACAAAAGCAATGCAAGACCCATCCATTTTGGTTGTCTTACTGCTTTGAGGAAGAAATGGATGTGTGCATACTAGATGAGAGGGATGTAGTCCCATAAACTTGTTCATATAATGAGAGGGTTATCAAGGAATGTCCATCACAGCTACTAACAATGTTAAATGGGACCCCTAAACAAAATATCAGCCTGTTGCCCATTGTACCAGTTAAGGAATGCCAGTGCTTTCAGAACTGATTGTTTTATCAACTTAATCTTTAGCATGTAGCTGAAACGGGTCTATATTACAATGTCGAACTAACATAAGTTTGAACGTTGTAATATCGAACCCAAACATCCGAAACACAATAATAACGAAAACACAGAACAGTGACCCCCCCCCCCCCCCGGAAAAAAAATCACTGTTCCGTGACAAAAAAAAAAATTTAAACCTTAAACTAATGTGGGGGGCTGTGCCCCCCCCCCTACTTAAATATACCAACTCTGAAATCACACCACAGTGGAGGAAATAGCAAAGCCCCGAAAATGGCCCAATGATTTTCTTCCCTGCGAAAAAAATCGATGTGCCGTGGCTTCGCTATTTTTTGATTTCGGACTTTTGCGTTTAATATTACAACGTTCGATCTTATGCAAGTTGAACGTTGTAATATAGACCCGCTGAAATTTATCTAGTGTGATGTTCTTCGTGTTTCACTGTTGCAGTCATAACTGTAGGGTGTTCCTGCCGGCAGGCAGCCCGAGGTCGGCCAGAATCCCAAAGTCTGGGTCCGGCGTCTGCTGTATAGGCTAGTACCCTGACGTCAGTACGCTTTGGTACATAGCCCTCAGCCGATGCCATCTTCTCCAGTCTTTCTTGCCGTGCGGTGGAAAGCAGCTCGCAAGTCGTTGGTTGGCGATTATCGAACAGCGTATTTGGTTGTTGTCGGTCCGAAGTTCTTACTTCTCTTCTCAAAGCTAAGTACCCGTTGGGAATCTTTTCTTGTTCCTCCGATGTCAGAAAAAGTTAATAATTGTATAGCGTGTGGGAAACAAATACCTCATAAAGATTTCCACTCTTACTGTCTACCTTGCTTAGGCCCTGACCACGCCGATGTTCTTCATTCCACATTGCTGCAGTCCTAACCATTGGGTAGTCCGCTGTCCAGTCGGCCCGAATACCAAAGTATATGGCTGACGTCGGTCAAGGCGCATTAGACTGACGTCAGGACGTCAGGGTACTAATGCGCATGACCGACGTCATATCCTCAGTCTTTTTTGCCGCATGGTCCGATGCAGAAGCAGTTTTGCGAGTGCAGGTTGGCGTTCTGAAATATTCCGAAGTCGGAGTTTCAGACCGAATCAAAGTTGGCTAAGTACCCGTTGGGAACATTTTGATTTTTCTTGCCTCAGTATTTAACCGGATGTCAGAAAAAGTGAATAACTGTATTTCTTGTGGGAAGCAGATACCTCATAGGGATTACCATACTCTGTGTATACCTTGTTTAGGGCCTGAGCACGACGTTGTTGGTTGCCGCTCTTGTGCTAGATTTAACAAACGCACTATTAAGAGGAGGTTAGACTGTGCCAGGTTAGTGTTTGGGAAGCGTTGTAATTACAAAATGCCGTCGGATGCTCCGACGCCCGCTTCGTCCAAAAAGCGCAAAGACAAAACAGCAAAGCCTAGGGTTGATGAACCGGCAGTCCCGGACGTCGGTTCTTTAGAAGGCTCAGTGGAGCCAGAGGTTTTGCCAGGAGTTTCTTTAGAGTCTCAGGCAGAGACTTTACTGCTACAGGATGTGCCCTCTCAGGAGGTAGGCCAGGCTGAGGGGGCTTCTCAGGTAACTGTTCTACCCTCTCTTCCCAAGATAGTTAGAGCTTCTCCTACTGTTTCTAAAACTTCTTTGAGAGGTAGGCCAAGCTCAGCTTCAGTGGGGGCTTCTCCTACCACTTCAGGTTCTGTGCCTAAGAAACATATGCTTAAAATGGCAGAAGATTTAATTACTATGATTAGAGGCTCTATGCCCCCTCCTGATAAAAGGCCTAGGGTGGAACCTGAGTTTGAGAGTTTGGAACAGTATTCAGAGGCTTCGGAGTCTTCTGCGGAAGACTTGCAGGAGTTTCCTCCTTACTCTGATTCTGATGTGGATGATTCCACACCTACAGCTTCTCCTCCTGAGGATTTCTCATTTTCAGAGACTCTGCATTCCATGAGGGAACACTTTAAATGGGAAGGCCAGGATTACTCTGATTCCAGGAAAAGGCTTAGGAATTCTTATTTTACCCCAACATAGGCCCTTAGCTATACCTCCTGTGTTGAATGTGGTGGAAGATGTTTTTGCAGAGGCTTCCCTGAACCCTGACTCTTTGCCTCCTGCCCCTGTTAAACCGGATAGGTACTATAGGGTGCCCAAGCTCATAAGTATTTGTTTAAGAGTCCTAGGGCGGACCCAGAAACTGTTTCTCAAGGGCCTAAAGGTGTTAAGGCCTCTGTGGTTAAAAATCCTGTTCCCACTGATAAAGAGGCAAGGGCTTTGGATAGATGGGGAAAGAAAGTGTATACTTCTTCCACTCTAGCCATGAGAGCGTTGAATTGTCAGTTTCACATGCTAAAATATCAAAATTATCTCCTTTCACAACTGAAATCTAAGGTGGATGCTTTGGCGGAAGGTATAGAGTGTAAAGAGTTGCTGGATTTAGTTCATGTGTCTGAACAAGTGGGTAAGCATTCTTTGCAATGTGGTTTTGATGCTGTGCAGGCCTCCTCGAGGGTGGCTGCCACTAGTTCTGTTCTTCGCAGGCATGCCTGGTTGAGGGATCAGAATTTCGCAGAGCATGTTAAGTCTAGGATTTTGGATGCTCCTTTACAGTCTGATGTGTTATTTGGTTCGCCTGTGGAAGCAGTTTTAAAGAAAATGGAGGACAAAGCTAAGTCTATGCAAACTGTTAAAGATTTTTTGCAGGTGCAGCCACCTAAGTTTAGTAGAAATTGGCCTACTAAGGGATGGACATATCCTGCTTTTGATTCCCAGTCTAGGGGTAGGTCTAGACGTGGTAGGGGCAGAGCTCAAGGTTCTTTTAGGCCTAGAACAGGGGGTTCACCTGCTCAGACTTCTGGTGAGGGCAGGGGTCAGTCCTTTCGTAAACAGACCCAATGACCTGCCTTTTCAGCTGCCAGTAGATTCTCGCCTGGTAGCTCCTTTGGGAGGAAGACTGTCTCTTTTCAAAGAAAATTGGGATTTAATCACTCAAGACAGATGGGTGTTGGATATCATTCACCACGGTTACAGGTTTTATTTCCACACATTGCCCCCTTTCAAAGGCATGCCAGACGTTCCTCCTCCACAAAGGGAAGAGGCTCACAAGCAAATTTCTCTGTTACTCCAAATAGGGGCCATTCAGCCAGTCCCTATACCAGAAAGGGGCCTAGGATTTTATTCTCGCCTGTTCCTAGTACCAAAGAAGGGGAACACGTGGAGACCAATTTTGGATTTATCTATCCTCAACACTTATCTGGACATTCCCAAGTTCAAGATGTTGACGTTACAACAGCTTTTACCTCTGCTGGGCAAAGATCATTGGATGGTAACTTTAGATCTCAAGGAAGCTTACCTTCATGTGCCTATAAGACTGTGTTGCAGGAAGTATCTGCGTTTTCGAGCTGGAAATTCTCATTATCAGTTCTCTGCATTGCCCTTTGGCTTATCTACTGCGCCCAGAGTATTCACAAAGGTTCTGGCTCCAGTGATAGCTTACTTCAGGCTAAAAGGAATTCAAATCTATCCTTACTTGGACGACTGCCTGATTCTGGCTCAAGAAAAGGAAGACCTTCTACAGCATCTGGAATATGTCATAGCAGTGCTAAGATGCCTAGGGTATTCTGTGAACGAAATAAAGTCCAGTCTAGTACCCTCTCAAGACATGTGCTTTCTGGGTGTGAGACTGAATACAGCAGCCCAGATGGCCTTCTTAACCCCGGACAAACAAAAGAATCTTTCCAGTTACTTCCATCAGCTATCTCTTCAGTCCGGGCTGACTGCAAGGACAGTCCTTCAAGCCTTAGGGTTCATGGCATCTTGTATTCTGGTGCTTCCCAATGCCAAACTGCATATGAGGAAGCTACAATGGTATCTCAAATGTATGGACACAGCACTGCCAGGATTTGGACACTGTCATTCAAATAATACCTTGCATTCAAAAGGAATTTTTGTGGTGGGCTCAGGAATGTCACCTAAACAAGGGACTCTCTGTGACCCGGCCAGAGGCGAGTCAGATTCTAACGACAGATGCCTCAGACATTGCTTGGGGTGCTCATCTAAATGGAAAGTGGATACAAGACAAGTGGCCTGCCAGACTACAGCATCTACATATCAACATGAAGGAGATGTTAGCAGTCCAATTTGCATTGATGGCTTTCAAGGAGTTACTTCTTCCAGGGCAGGTGTTGATTCTAACAGACAACACAACTGTCATGTGGTACATCAACAAACAAGGGGGAACACATTCTTACCCATTGTGCAGGCAAGCAATGATTTTATGGGAGACTGCGCTCAGCTTGCAACTAACTCTTCAGGCAAGGTTTCTGCCGGAGCACAGAACTCCTTAGCAGATGTGTTAAGCAGACAAATCATGGATCCCCACGAGTGGAAACTGGATCTTCATGTATTTCAAAGGTTGACAGTGTCCTGGGGAACTCCAGACATAGATCTGTTCGCTTCTCCACTAAACCACCAGCTGCCAAAGTTTTGCACAAAGAGGTTACATCACACAGCTTGGAAAGTGGATGCTCTTTCTTTCAGTTGGAAAAATCTTCATGTGTATGCTTTCCACCTCTGCCTCTTCTTCCAAAGGTGCTTCTAAAGGTCAGACAAGACAAGCCAAGGATGATTTTAATAGCTCCAGATTGGCCTCGGCAGCACTGGTACCCATTACTGAGGAGTCTAGTAAAGAAGCCTCCATGGCCTTTACCCTTGATTCCACACCTGTTGTCTCAGAGAGACGGCCACCTGCTCAATGTCAAGCTTCGCTCTCTTCATCTAGCAGCATGGCATATTCTGTTTTGAGAGACAGCCGGTCTCAACTTCCTCAACAAGTTTTAAATGTGATTATGGAAGCTAGAAGACCTAGTACAAGGAAAGTGTATGCAGAAAAATGGAAGAGATTTTTATTTTGGAGTGCAGCAAAGAATTTGGAGATTTCTGAGCCTAATTTGAGTGTGGCTCTTCAATATCTTACTGAGTTATTGGACAAAGGTTTGTCCTTCTCTTCCATTAAGATTCATGCTGCAGCAATTTCAGCTCACTATGATTGTGACCCACCATTGTTTTCGCATCCCTTGTTCAAGCAGTTTCTCAGAGGGGCAAAGAATATAAGACCCCCATAGAGCTCCTACTCCTGCTTGGGATCCCAATTTTGTTTTGGAAAAACTTACTCTACAACCTTTTGAGCCAGAGGGTACTGCAGATTTGAAATATTTGTCATGGAAGACTGCTTTTTGTTGGCTATTACTTCTGCAAGAAGGGTTTCTGAGTTGCAGGCCCTTATGGCAGTAGAGCCCTTTCTGATTTTCCATAAGGATAGGGTATCATTACGTACTAATCCTTCCTTTATGCCTAAGGTGGTTTCTAGTGTGGCTTTAAACCAAACTATTCATTTGCCTACTTTCTATGCAGATCCCCAAAATGAAGGGGAAAAGATTTTGCACACTTTAGATGTACATAGGCAGTTGCGTTATTATTTAAGCAGGACTAAGGATTTCAGGCAGTCTCAGCAGTTGTTTGTTTCTTTTGCTTTGAGTTCTCAGGGCAAGCCTGTGTCTAAGCAAACTATTTCTAAGTGGATTGGGTTTTGCATTTCATTTTGTTATTCCCATCATGGCAAGGAGATTCCAGCTGGGATTAGGCCTCATTCCACTAGGGCTACTGCCACTTCAACAGCATTTCTAAGGGGGGTGGCAACTAAGGATATTTTGGAGGCAGCTACTTGGAGTTCAGTGCATACTTTCTCTAAGCATTACCACCTTCCTCTCTACTCTAAATCTAGGGCTGGTTTTGCCACTGCTATTTTGCAAGGCATGTTGACAGCTCCTGCTTCCTTATGATTTGCCAGCCTCCCTTACCTCTGCTTTGGGATTCTACCCAATGGTTAGGACTGCAGCAATGTGGAATGAAGAACATAGTACAGTTTTGTACCTACCATAAATGTAGATGTTCGAGGATCCACATTGCTGCAGTCCAATTTACCCTCCCGCCTTCCCCTCTGTGTTTAGGGGTGGTGGTGTGACTTGCTATATATTATTGTACATGTGTATATATATATTTTGTATATAAGTTTGGTGCAGGGCTTTTTGGTGTTTTGGATTGGGCCTTGTCTTTTTAGGGTCTTCTGACATCTGGGGCAAGAAAAGACTGAGGATATGACGTCGGTCATGCGCATTAGTACCCTGACGTCCTGACGTCAGTCTAATGCGCCTTGACCGACGTCAGCCATATACTTTGGTATTCGGGCCGACTGGACAGCGGACTACCCAATGGTTAGGACTGCAGCAATGTGGATCCTCGAACATCTACATTTATGGTAGGTACAAAACTGTACTTTTCTTGTTGTCGGTTCTGTGCCAGGTTCAACTCTCGTACTATCAAGCGCAGGTACGATTGGGCTTTAAATTATTTTGGCAGACGCTTCAATTATAGAATGTCGTCTGACACTACCGGAGTCCAAAAGAAGCGCAAAGACAGACAGGCCGCCGAGGTCCAAACAGGACTCGTTGCAGCTGGAACCAGCGTCCGGTTCAGCTGTCGTCAGTGAGGCGCTTTTGCAGCCCCTGTCGTCCGCCACTTCTGAACCGATGGCCGATACGGACTCCCATGGGGAGCCATCAAGGCCCACTATTTTAACTGCTGCAGGACCTTCGGACATCGCTCCTTCAGATGGGTCCGGAACCGCTGTGCAGGTACCGGCTTCTGAGGGGGTTTTCAGGCCTACTCACATTACTATTTCAAAGGCAAAGGCAAAGACAAAGACTCCTGTTAAGTCTAAAGTTCCAGCTCAAGCTGCTTCTGAATCCACTCCCAAGACACAAAAGCAATTATTGAGGATGGCTGAAGATTTGCTTACAATGATTAGGGGTTCTCACCCCCCTCCTGAGAAAGGCCTCGACAGGATGTTACTCTGGATTCCTCTGACCAGGCTTCTGTATCTTCTGTTTCTTCCTCAGATCAGGACTATTCCTTTCCCCTTATGAGGATTCGGATGCTGAGGACTCTTTACCCTCGGCCTCTCCCCCTGAGGATTTTTCTCTTCGGGAAACCCTGCATGAGATGAGGGAACATTTTCATTGGGAAGGACAGGAATATTCTGCTTCCAAGAAGAGGCTTAGAGAATTTCTTCTTCTTCCTCAGCATAGGCCTTTAGCTATCCCTCCTGTTTTGGACATTGTAGATGATACTTTTTCTGAGGCTAATTTGAATCCTGATTCCATGCCTCCTGCTCCTTCTAAGCCTGATAGATTTTATAGGGTTCCTGACTCTCATTTATTTTTATTTAAAAACCCTTCTGCGGATCCTAAAACTATTTCTCAGGGCTCTAAGGCTGCTAAGGTTGCTACTTCTAAAAATCCTATTCCCTCTGAGAAGGATTCTCGTGCTTTAGACAGGTGGGGAAAAAAGGTATATACTTCTGCTACCCTGTCTGTAAGGGCTTTAAATTGCCAGTTTCATATGTTTAAATATCAGCAATTTCCTTTGTCTGTTTTAAAGCAAAAGCTTGCTTCCCTTCCTGCTTGTGCAGAGGATAAGGAACTTCAGGATGTTTTGCATGCTACTGAACAGGTTAACAAGCATAGCTTACATTGTGGTTTTGATGCTTTGGATGCTTCTTGCAGGGCTGCTGCCTCTGGTACTGTTATTAGGAGACATGCCTGGCTTCATGAACAAAGTTTGCCTGAACAGGTTAAGGCTAAGTTATTAGATGCCCCTGTTCAACAAGATGTTCTTTTTGGATCTAAGGCTGAGGAAGTTATTAAAAAGATGGAGGAAAAGGCAAAGTCTATGCAGACTGTAAAAGATTTCTTGCAAGTTCAGCCTCCTAGATTTTCCAGGAATTGGCCCTCTAAAAATTGGTCCTTTCCCACGTCTGACAGGCCTCAAAGGGGAAGATATAGGCGCTCCAGAGGTCGTGGTCAAGGCCAGGCCTCTTACAGATCTAGACAATGGACTGCTTCTTCACCTAGAAGGGGAGAAGACAGATCCCAATCTCAAGCAAACTCAATGACTCTCTCGGTTGGGCTTCAGGACCCCTTTACCTGGACGCCCCTCTCGGAGGAAAACTGTCTCTTTTTTACAGAAATTGGACTCATATTACCCAGGACAGATGGGTATTGGACGTGATTTTAAAAGGTTACAAATTCCACTTTCACACTTTGCCAAGGACTCACGGTTGGCCAGATCTGCCAAAACTTCAATGGTCAGAGGCCCTAACTCAAGTGGATGCTCTTCTGGCCATGAGAGCCATAGAGCCTGTTCCACTCTCGGAAATGGGAAAAGGGTTTTATTCAAGACTGTTTCTGGTTCCCAGAAAACAAAACTCTTGGAGACCTATTCTGGACCTTTCTGTGTTAAACACCTTTTTGGAAATTCCAAAGTTCAAGATGCTTACTCTGCAACAGCTAATTCCATTGCTCTCTCAGGACGCCTGGATGGTGACATTGGACTTAAAGGAAGCCTATTTACATATTCCCATCAGACAAGAACGCAGGAAATTCCTCAGGTTCAAGGCAGGTTCGAGGCACTTTCAATTCTCTGTTCTGCCCTTTGGTTTATCTACTGCGCCCAGAGTCTTCACCAAGTGCCTGGCACCAGTAGTGGCTTACTGCAGACTTCAGGGGATCCAGATTTACCCCTATTTGGACGACTGCCTTATTCAGGCAGACAGCAAAGATCTTCTGCTTCAACATCTGGACTTTGTTCAACGTCTTCTCCTCCTACTGGGATTCTCAGTGAACATAAAAAGTCACATTTGATCCCTTCTCAACAAATGGTATTCTTGGGAGCCCTCTTAAATACAACCTTACAAAGGGCCTTCCTCACTCCAGAAAAACAAATTCAGCTGGCTTCTACTTTCAACACCTTGGCAACTCTATCTCAGCTCACTGCAAGGAAATTCCTGCAGGCTCTGGGCTACATGGCTTCCTGCATTCTGTTGATTCCTAACGCAAGGCTTCACATGAGAAAGCTTCAATGGTATCTGAAAAGTGTATGGTCACAGCATTACCACGATCTGGATATTCTGATTCCTCTGATCCCCTGCCTTCAGAAGGAGTTCCTCTGGTGGTCCAGGGCATGCACTTCAAACGAAGGAAAACCTTTTCGCCTTCCTCAACCTACTCAAATCCTAACCACGGACGCCACGGATTATGCTTGGGAGCACACTTTCTAGACAATTGCCAGCAGGGAACCTGGACAAAGGACCATCTTCACTGGCACATCAATCTGAAGGAAATGTTGGCAGTTCAAAATGCCCTTCTAGCCTTCAAGAATCTTCTACAACCAGGCCCTCTGCTAATTCGCACAGACAACACCACGGTCATGTGGTACATCAACAAGCAGGGGGGTTCTCATTCATACCCCCTTTGCAGACTAGCTATGGGTTTATGGGACACGGCTCTAAATTTGAATCTACATCTCCAGGCTCAATTCATTCCAGGGAAACAGAATCTCTTAGCAGACAGCCTGAGCAGAAACATTTCAGATCCTCACGAATGGATGCTAGACACCAACTTGTTCAACAGGATTACTGCAGTTTGGGGATGTCCCCAGATAGATCTGTTTGCATCCCATCTCAATCATCAGCTGCCTCGCTTTTGCACCAGGTCCTTCCACAAAGCAGCTTGGAGAGTGGATGCCCTGTCCTTCAGCTGGAGAAGCCTTTCAGCTTATGCCTTCCCTCCTCTTCCTCTACTACCTCGGGTATTACTGAAAATAAAACAGGACAAGCCCAAGTTCCTCATCTTGATTGCTCCAAATTGGCCTCGACAGTTTTGGTATCCAACTTTAAAGCTCCTGTTCTCGGGGCCTCCTTGGATTCTCCCACTGAGCCCTTCGCTTCTGTCCCAGCATCAGGGTCAGTTACTACATTCCAATCTCAAGACCCTTTGCCTGGCAGCTTGACTCTTCAAAGGAATTTGATTCCTTCTAGTCTTCCCAAACAAGTTTTGGATGTTCTTTTGGAAGCTAGACGGCCTAGCACTAGGAAATCCTATGCCTCTAAATGGAAGAGGTTTTCTATTTGGATGCAGGACCGAGGTTCTGATCCTCAGGTACCTGATCTCTCTTCTATTTTGCTTTACCTTTCGGAACTTTTATCTAAAGGACTTTCCTTTTTTTCCATTAAGATTCATGCTTCTGCTATCTCTGCGCATTTCAGTTCTGATCCTCCTGTTTTTTCTTATCCTTTGATGAAGCAGTTCTTGAGAGGGGCAAAAAATTTGCGGCCTCCAAGGACCCCTCCTGTCCCTGCCTGGGATCTTAATTATGTTTTAGAAAAACTTACTTTGCCTCCTTTTGAGCCTGCTGCATCTTCGGATATTACGTTTCTATCCTGGAAGACTGTTCTTTTGTTAGCATTGACCTCTGCCAGAAGGGTCTCAGAGTTGCAAGCTCTCATGGCTGTGGAACCATACCTTATTTTCCATCAGGACAGAGTATCCTTGAGGACCAATCCTACTTTCATGCCTAAAGTGATTTCGAAAGTGGCTTTAAATCAGACAATTCACCTTCCTACTTTCTTTCCAAATCCTCAAAACAAAGGGGAAAGGATTTTGCATTCATTAGATGTGCACAGACAGTTACGATTTTACCTGGACAAGACTAAAGATTTCAGAAAGTCTAACCAATTGTTTGTTTCCTTTGCCTCCAGTTCTCTTGGAAAACCTATTTCTAAACAAACTTATTTCCAAATGGATTGCTTATGGAATCAGATTTTGTTACACTCATCATGGGAAACCGTTTCCAGGTACCATTAGAAGTCACTCTACTAGAGCAGCTGCCACTTCTACAGCTTTCCTCAGAGGAGTCCCTACCAAGGATATCTTGGAAGCTGCCACTTGGAGTTCTGTGCATACTTTTTCCAAGCACTACAATCTCCCCTTGTTTTCTAAGTCCAGGGCAGGCTTTGCCTCTGCTGTCTTGCAGGGTATTCTTGCCTCCCCTTCTTCTATCTAAAGCCTCCTCCCCTTTTACACTGCTTTGGGATTCCACCCTACAGTTATGACTGCAACAGTGAAACACGAAGAACATAGTACAGTTGTGTACACCTACCATAAATGTAGATGTTCGAGTGTCTTCACTGTTGCAGTCGGGTTTCCTCCCTCCTATCCCTCTTTTCCTTTTTTGTGGTGTATTTGTGTTTCCTTGTTGGATTCATTTTTGGTTTGTTGGGGACTTCTGACATCTAGGGCAAGAAAGGCTGGAGAAGATGGCGTCGGCTGAGGGCTATGTACCAAAGCGTACTGACGTCCGGGTACTAGCCTATACAGCCGACGCCGGACCCAGACTTTGGGATTCTGGCCGACCTCGGGCTGCCTGCCGGCAGGAACACCCTACAGTTATGACTGCAACAGTGAAGACACTCGAACATCTACATTTATGGTAGGTGTACACAACTGTACTTTTTGTTCACCACTTTATGCAATGTGTTGATAATTTTATATGCAACTCTGATACTTTTTTTAACTTTGGTTTTAGTTATTGTATGGTCAATATGTATGTTTGTTATGCCAGTGCATTCCAAACTTGGAGCAGAGCTGTGGCCAAGCAGTAATTTGGCAAGTGATTCATGTAAGGTATTCTCTTCATCTTGATACATGAGCAATTTGGATAGGTTTGACACTCATCATTTGAGCCAGTTAGTTTGCCAGATCTGACATTTCTGATGGCCGTTACTTTTGTATGCAGAATCTTGGATTTCCATACCCTTATTAGTTGGGAGACCTATTTGTTCTTTCAAAATGTCAAATGTTCTTAGAATGAGCCCGTGTTTCCTCCTGAGTGTGGTTTTAAGAAATGCACTTAAATCATTCATTTTGCTTACTATCTCAAATATAGTCATGTTGGGTTTTGTCATCTCAGGTTTTATATGAGAAGGATGCCCAAGCTTAGGAAGAGGGACCACTTTGCCTCTTTCTGGCCGCGATAAAGGATGGAGATCAGGCTATAGTTATCCACTTGGGTAAAATGTATTGCTTAACTGTACTTTGTTGCCTGACAGCCACCCATTGGCTAAAAGTGTCAAAGAACCCACCGATAGGGTGTTTGTATAGTGTGGGTCACTGTTGCGTCACACCTTTGTTAAACATTGCTTGAATATGTGTCCAGGAGTGTGTTCTCCTCTCCTCTGGCATGACTGCCCTTCTGAATCCTTGCTTTCTTTGGCATCGTAACCGCTTTTACCCCTAAATTATTAATGCTTGTGAATTCTCCCAACAGCTACTGATTTGACTGCTTTCAGAGTTTGCTGACAGATATATACTGATAAGCAGTCTGAGAGTGTTGTTTGCACTAGGTGTTTCGTTTCTTTCCTGTTGTCCTTCTCTGTATGGTTGTCCTTATCTGTTTCTGAGTTTAACCTTGGCTTGCCATCTGGAATGTTGGCATGGTTCGGGAAGCCTGGCCCCTGACAGTACAGTGTGAAGCAGACTCCATACCTGTCCATTTTTTGTGTCTGATAGTAATATCTAGCTTCCAGAGACAACAAAAAATACTACTGTTCTTATTCTGTATAAGAATGAAGTAACACCCTGACCCCATGTGCAAAAATGGGCGGGGGGGGGGTTGTGGATGGATGGACGTTTGTTGCCACCTTTTTTTATAAATACTAAGTTGGTTGTGAGCAGAAGGTTTGGTGTTTCATAGCGGCTTCTACCAGAAGTATGTGCTAGATATGGGCTAGAAATGAATGATGGACGAGCATAGATATGCAAATTTAATCTGAGTTGATGATGACATTTGCTGTTAAACTGTAGCCATTTTAAATTGCTTACCAAAACAGAGTGATGATTTCACCATGTTACTCAAGAGTGAAACTGGCATTTTTGTATAAATGCTTAAGCCTGTGCAGAAATGTAGAAATCTGGGTTACTTGATAAATGTGCCCAGTATAACAGAGAGAAGGTACATTTTGAGCAGTAAATATTTTAGGGGTGTTTTTGCTTTGTCAAGTCTCTTTTTGCTATAGTAAAAACATATTTTTCTCCTATTTTGCATTGTTAAAGCTTGGCCCAGTTAGGCTACCTCAGTTGTCAAAATCATTTAGTGGAGGCACTGCATAAGCTTTCATGTGGAGACCCATGTTAATGAAGAGTCGTGTGTGTGTGTGTGTGTGTGTGTGTGTGTGTGTGTGTGTGTGTGTTTACTGGGGTAGCTGAGTCACCATCCATTAACATGTTGATGTTTCACATCACTGACAAAGATCGTACAGAATTTGATCAAAAGCTGATCTTTTTAGAGCCCCAAATGAGACAGGCTGTTGGTGAAAGAGGGCACTGACTCCTTTTATTGGATATCTGTCATACACGCACCTTTTCTGGCAGAGCCATACCAGTCCCATAGTTTTACCTTCCTCTGAACCCAATTAAAAGAAAATTGAGTCCTTGCCTTTGCAGCAGGTTGTATATAGCTGTCAGCCAATGGTGGCTGACTTTGTGGTGGTTATTTCTGATACCTCTTAACATTTACTTTTTCTCTGAATCCCTGTCGTGTAGTCCTTTCAGTCACTACTGACTGGAGTTCAGTCATGTTCTCTGCTTCTGTTCAGGTGCCCTTGGAGGGCATGGCGAAATGTTCCTGTCAGGCTTGGCACAGGGAACTGGGAGTGCACCTCTGTATGGCTGGGCTAAGAGTCCTGTTACCCAGGTGAAGCTGTGTCTTTCAGTCGGTCTGTCTTAGCAGATGTCCTTATATAAAAAGTTAAGCTTTTATCTTCCTCAAACTTCTGTGGATAAAGGAAGCTGTTTTAAGTTTTTCTCAGGGTTCATTGCAAGCATTAAAACGTTTTATACTAACTTGAGCTAGCTAGTTTCTTTTTGTGAATTCCCCATCTGATGACTTGGGAATGATTTGGGAAATGACATTCTGTTTTTCTGCTTAAGTACCAGATTCTGATTTTGAAACAAAATGTTTGAGACTCCTACAGAGGAATTTTGTGACATAATTTTTAAAATACTCGGATTCATTACAAATAGAGTTGCCTCTGTAAGCTGCTGTTCTTTCACTTTTGGCAGCATTAGAGGATGTTTTGTTTTTGCCTGCAGTATGCCTGACTGTCTACCTTCAGCTCGTATTTTGGCAACCAGATTATATCCTCAGTCTTAATGAATTGTTCATAGGTTAGAACTAGGCTAACTATCCTTATGAGCTATTTCAAGCCTAGCCAATTACCCCATGTGAGATTCAAACCCTGCACCTTGTGTCTGTAAACACCTTAACAATTATGCCATCCTCCCACCCCTAATGCCTGTCCCTTGGTCCAGGAGGGGAATCCTTTTTTACTCCCATCAACTGTCAGTATGTTAAACATGAACGTTACTACATAATAAGCTATTTGAATTCTTTCACTACTTTTGTTTCCCAGGTGCCCAACGTGTTTTTGTGTTTTATTGATTATGCTGATAATGGGCCCAGTATAGCAACTTCTGTTGCATTTATAAGAAGGTTGGCATGTGTGCTTATGCAGTTTTCTGATGAGTCAAAACTAAATAAATTTTCAAATTCACGTATGGATAAGGAGGTTTTGTTTGCTTCTTGTGCTGCTGTGGTTGATGAAATGAGTTCTCAAAATTTCTATCCTCATTTTGTCAGTTTGCAAAGATCTTTGCTTTTATCTTAAAGATAATTTCATTTCTGTTAGACAAGCAGTCTCAAGCTTTTTGGAAGAAGAATTTCAAGAAAAAGCATCTGGAAGGTTCAAATAAAAAGGAGGGCACTTTTTAGTTAAAAAGCAGTCTTATAGTTTGGAATGTCTTTATTCTGCCACCCTGGTAGTCCCTTTAATTTGTCTCAGTATTTTGTGTATTTTATTTCCTTCTGTATTTCCTCTAGTTATGCAACATTGGGCCAATAGAGACAATTTCTCAGGATCTCTGAGGAAAAGGCTGTTGTACTTAAACGTTCTGGTACCAAAGAAGGAATCTTCTATGAGACCAATTCTTCACTTGTTCTTCCTAATCCATTTTTGGATATCATTCATTCCTCTTAGTTTTTTGGTAACACTAGTTTTAAAGCGATGCTTGTCATCACTTTACTGCTGACTTAGATATCAGACTTACCAGTACTATCTATGTTCTCCGCATTACCCTTTGGGTGATCATCACTTCCAAAGGTGTATGCAGAGTCTAGCTCTATTGATAACCCTTTTGCAGTCTGTATGGTATTCAAATTTTCCTCACGTGAATTTTACAGTGTTTTCATGGTGGCAGAAGTCTTACTGGGGTAATAAAAAAAAAAAAAGTCTCCCAAGGTTTTCCAGTGATCTTTATAAAATCTACTCTCTTTCATTTTACTTTCTGGATGCTTCTATTCTGAAAGTTTTTCCTCTACAAGAAAAAGTTGACTTGTATCTTGTCCTTCCCCTGAACTTTTCTATTCTTTCAGCTGTGAAGGATGTGTCACTGTCTGTAACTTTCCTGATATTCAGCCAGTTGCCCCTAAAAAGGCAGACTGATCGTAAGTTTTCATATACTCATCCAAAATCTGACCCACCAGCTGTAGCTTTAGTTAGTCCCACTGCTGCCGAACATTAGTTTAATTCCAATTCTAGATTTTCTGGCAAAGATGGGGAAATAAGTAATGGAAAAACTGTATGCTTCTACAACTCTGATTTACAGACTTTTGAATTTTAAGACTCATATGTTCTAATTGTGAAAGAATGAGTAATGTTTTTTTCTGCTGTTTCTTCTTGTGAGGTAAGATCTGCTTGAAATGGTTTAATTTCCTCCATTTTACAAGTTAGAACCCATTAGTGTGTGTATAACTCTGATACTGCTTCCAGGACAACAGCCACTGCTACTGTTGAGGAGGTTTGCCTGGCTGCATTTTCAAAACTTCCCAGATAATGTCAAAAATGAGAATTAAAATGTTCCTTTGGAGAGAGAATGTTTTTGGTCTCTGGGGCAGAGGGCATCAGAAAGTGTGATGAGGGGAATAATCTGATACAGGAAGCCTCTTAAGAATTTGTAGCCCTCCATTTCCTAGGATTCTCTAATCCCTCATCCAGTTTTGGCAAAATGCTGGTGAACAGTTGTTTTAGAAAAAATGGCAAGGGGGATTTAAAAAAAAAAAAAAAAAAAAAAAGAATCCCCCAAAACCAAGGACAGTCCAAGTCAGATTGATTGTTTTAAGGGACCTTTTCTCTCCCCATATTGGCATTCCCTTTTTACTTCCTGAAAGTCTCCAATCTGATGTCAGTTTTCATTTATTTGTCAACAAATGGGTTTGGATCAGACTTGCCGCTTTCTACAGCTCATGATACCAAAACCTCTCGAGCTCATCCCTTGCCCATAATGCCCCAAATCACCATCATACCTCGGATCTTGTTTGCAACCTTCTCGTACAGACAAAGGTCACTGTTAGCTCTTGAGCTTTGTTAGTTTGTGAGTAAAAAGTAGATTTAGATGCATCTACCTTTTCCTTCATACTCTATAATCCTCTCTTACTCTTTCTACACATTTTGGTGTAAGTTACTATTACGTTTGTTGGTATTTCCTTTCTTATACCCTTGTGGTAGCTCTTTCAGGTACCATCGCTGGTAATTTTTTACATCCTTTTAACTCATTACATCCAAGTGACACCTCCAGGTGCATCTGCAGTTTACTGCTACTGACTCCTCTAGGTGGCAAATATTGCTTGTTCATATTTGCATCAATAATTTGAAAACTATGCTATGTAAAAGTTTTTAACATATTTCATCTTGAAGCTTACATAGTAGCAAACTCAAGTGCATTAATATTTGACCACTGTCTAGTCCAGGTAAAGAGATATTAACTGTTTTTATGATATTAATTTATATAGATATAATTTTCACATTTGACTACTGTCTAGTCCAGGTAAAGAGATATTAACTGTTTTTATGACATTAATTTATATAGATATAATTTTCACATTTGACTAACTATCTCAACAACCAAGTAACACAGAACTCCAAGATAAATAAAATACTGATGACAATGTGTGTGTAGTTTGAATGGTTGCTGAGATATTGCAAGTTGTTTACTAAATATTACAAGCATAATAGAGTGTTTACTGTGACTTCAAATTTCAGTTCAAGGCCAAAATTCTTTCATAACCTTATGGCTCCAGACACATGAACATTTGTTTGAAATGTGAGGACATAATTTGATTATGTCAAATCGCACATGATTCCTGTGTTTTACTTGTCTAGGCCCGGCCCATTTGAGTGCATCTTGCGAAATATGCAAGACCTTGTACTAAGGCCCTAGTGGAGTGTACGAATAAACTTGTTTACTTCCTGTCACTTTTTCTGAAACAATATCTTGGGCTCAAACCCACAAGAAAATGGAAATAAAAAAGACCAAGAAGCATCTTTTGGACCCTTCCGTATTTTCTGCTCTGAACTCTGCTTCTAGTGCAGAATCCATCTCTTAAGTTGTCTAAATTATCTGATACAACTTCATGTGATCTTATCTGTAGGTGAAACCCTCGGATCAGACAGCTTCTGATGCCAAATCTGTCGTCTGATCTGACACACTCTGATCTGAAGAAGCTTCCTGGCACCTATATACTTCGTCTCTGGATCCCGTACACTCTTTTGCCTTCCATCTCCTTTCCTAGAGACACGTCCTTATTCTAGGATCTCATCAGTTGCTTCCTCTTTTCATTCATCCAGAAGTCTGACCGAAGCAGATGAGGATAGGATGATGAAATTTTTCTCTACCTGTTTTGGCTCCCTTTCCGATCCGACCTTTCGTTCCAGAGCTGTCTGCATCTGATCTGAAGATTGTATCTTCCACTCCAGTACCATCTCTGAGTGGTCCAGCTCCAAGTGTCAGAACTGGATGACTCTTGGAGCCATAGCATCATTGCCAGGTCTGAGGTGTCTCTGAAGCTGTCAGAGCCATCTCTGCCTCTCAGAGCCTCTGCAATGGGCAGCTCAGCTTCCACCTTTGCCTCGAGTGGTTTGCCTTTGCGTCGGAAGGAGCTGACAGTCCAGAAGCATGTCTTCTCCGAACCTACTGCCTCTTTCTGCCTGGGGCATTCTGCTTTTGAGGTAGAGGAGAGAGTTTTCTCTTTTTCCTAAAGGAAGGATGACCCCTCCCCCCATTGGATCCTTCTTCCCAAACCCATCTGTCTTTGGAGTGGCTGTTCTTGTGGAGTAGAATGTTGAGACTCAAGACACAAAGTCTCCAGGCTCCCCACCAGGGTATACACATATCTTCTGATACTTCTCTGCAACACCCTGCTGAATAAGACCCTAAGAAGCGAAAGTGGAAACGGAGGCACTTGGACTCAAGAGTCAGTCATGGAAGATAATGATTTTGATGTGGAGAAAGGGTCCCCAAGATCACTGCCTGATGACGTCTCCTTTGGAGATGTGGAGATCCTCAAGCAGAGGGGGGGTGTCTGATCTACCGACAACCCTTCCCAAGAGGAATCTATATTCCTGTAAGCCTTTGGATCTGGCCCATCTACCTCCTGGGTGACTCTGCTTGCTGACGACCTCATAGATTTGATGTCGTGGGTTTTGAGGGAATCTGCTCAACAGAGACAGGTTCCTCAAAGACCAGAAAGAATCCTGGCACCACCCAAAGGTAGGAAATTTGAGTAAATGAGTACCAGTAGATGCCATGGTCGTAGTGGTGGCCATAAAAAAGGAGCTTGCAGAACAGAGTTCTTCTGTTCATACCCCTAACAGGGAGGCTGGGAAGCTGGACACTTTTGAGAAGTGTGTATATGCTTCCGCGAGCTTTGCATTTTGGTAGCTGAATTATTTGACACACTTCCAGACAGCAGAGTGCTTTGGTTAAGGAACTTACCAAATCCCTATCTGGGACCATAACTTTTGTGGCAGAGTTCCATTGCCTCACAGTTGGCTATCCTAAGATCTATTTCAAGTTTGTCCATGATGCTCATTTCACATGCAGCTGAAGGTACCTCAAGAGTGGCAGGTTCAGGCATTTCCATTAGTAGACCTGCCTTGGATGCACCTGTGTGATTTCACAAATCCAACACTGACCCATCCACCAGGAGTGTTTTCCTGGAGACTGATCTCTATTCTGCCCTTCAAAAGGCTTTCCGTCCTCCAGAAAAGGTCTCCTCCTTGACTCTGTACTTCCAAGACATTATGCAGAGACAATGCCTGTCAGCCAGGGAGTTCCTGAGAGCATTAGGCTACATGTCATCTTGTATCCTCATGATGCCCCTGGCCAGACTACACATGAGGAAGCTCCAGTGGTACCTCAAAAATCTATGGTACCAGCATTCACAGTCCCTGGAGACAGAAATTTAGCTGATCCTTGCCTCAGAGGAATTTGCATGGTGGACACAGGCATGTTCCCAGGACCTGGGTCTCCTCTTAAGTTTCATCCCTCAGTGCCAAACTTTAACCACAGATGCTTCAGAGATGGCCTGGAGAGCCCATTTCCAACACCTTCAATCCCAGGGCACATGGGAAGCTCAGTTCAGACACTAGCACATAAATTGGAAAGAACTGATGGCAGTGCAAAAGGGCTTTGTGGCTTTCACATATAAGTGAAAACCAGGGATCCTGCTTGTCAAAACAGACACCACCACAGTAAGGTGGTACATAAACTGGGGAGAATCCACTCATTACCCTTTTTGTCAACTAGAGATGTAGGACTGGGAGAAAGCTCAGACTCTGGAGTTGCACCTCATGGCACAGTGTCCTCCAGGGACTCGAAACACTCTAGCAGATAATCTCAGAAGACACTTGATGAATCCTCACAAATGGCATCTGCATCAGAAAACATTTCTCAGCATAGTCCACAAATGGGGATTCCGACAGATAGACCACTTTGCCATCAAAGAAAATGCCCAACTGAAAAGATTCTGTTCCAGGGGCAAACTGCCCACAGCCTGGAGGACAGATGCTTTCTTCTTCCTTTGTAGCCACCTGTTCCCTTTTGCATTTCCTTCCTTGCCCTTTCTTCCAAGGCTCATCCTGAAAGTTGGGGAAGAAGGCCCAAGGGTCATCTGGATAGCACTACACTGGCCAAGACAGCAATGGTATCCTCTGCTACTAAGTTTAACGACTGAAAACATGTGGCAGTTACTTCAGAGTGGACCTTCTGACACGGGGCAAGGGGAGGTTTGTGCACTCCAAGCTACAAAGTCTCAAACTCTAAGCATGGAGAATTCCTCAAAATACCACTCTGAGCACACCCTAAACAGACAAGTTCAAGATCTTCTCAAAGAGGCTAGAAGGCCTAGTACTAGGACATCATACTGTGCTAAATGGAAAAGGTACTCTGTTTATTTGGTGTCAACAGCAAGGCCTCAATCCCAAATCAGCCAGTATTTCTGCCATTTTAGATTACCTGGCTGGCAACAGATACCTATGTTTTTCTTCCATCAAGATTCATGCCTCCGCCATTTTAGCCCACATCCCTTTTCTTCCTCCCATCTTTTCCCATCCCCTGATGAAACAATTCCTTATGGAGGTGGTCCACATCAAACCTCCCAGGAGACAACCCACACCTCCATGGGACCTCAGTTTTGTTATAGAAAATTTGCTACTACCCTTTGAACCAGCAGCTTCTGCTGATTTAAAATTCTTAACCTGGAAGACTGCTCTTGTACTGGCTATCACATCGGCTAGAAGGGTCTCTGAGTTACAAGCTGTCATGGCAGTGGAACCATTTCTAGTATTCCACCCAGACGAAGCATCACTTAGGGTTAATCCGTCCTTTCTGCCCAATGTGGTCAGACACATCCTCAGATCAAGCAATACACTTGCCCACCTTCTTCCCCAATCCTCAGAACAGGGTGAAGAGAATCTTTTACTCCTTGGATGTGCACAGACAGCTTTGCTACTATCTTGACAGTGCTAAATCTTACAAGAAGTCAGACCAACTCTGAGTCCTTTGCCATTGGCTCTGAAGGGAGGGATTTGAGTCACCAAACAGACTTTCTCTGGATCTCTCACTGCATTTCCTTTTGTTACAGCCACCATGGCAGAAAGCCTCTTGAAAGACTTGCTCTATTAGGGCCACTTCTACCTGTGCTGCCTTTCTAAAAGGAGTACCTATCAAATACATTTTGGAAGCTGCTACCTGGTAATCTGTACATACCTTTACAAAACACCATCACTTATCTGCCTTCTTCAAGTTCAAAGTGGGATTTGCCACTGCCATCTTGCAGGGCATCCTCTCTTCCCCATAATTGTCCTTCCACCCTCATCTGAACTTTGGGAATCATCCACAAGTCAACAAAAGAACACAGCACAGTTGTGTACACTTATCACAAATGTAGATGTTTGGGTTTATTCACTGTTGCGGTCTTCTTTTTCTCTTTCTCTCTCCCTCTCTGTCTCTCTCTCTCTCTCTCTCTCTCTCTCATTCACCCTTTTGCCTACAATAGTAGTCTGTTTCTATTCTCTTCACTAACCAGAGGACGACCTGGGAATTTAACCTGCAGACTTCTTTTTCTACTTTTTCTTCCTTGCTTATGCTTCATCCTGGGTTCTCCTACCTTCTGATGGGCAAGAAAAAACTGATGTGATGGTATTGGCTAGCTCCGTTTATACCCAAGCTTACTGATGTCAGGGAAGGGTGCCCGCCAGCCTTAGGAGGGAGATTTTTTACTCTGGCCGGGCAAGGGCTTCCACAACAGGAAATTCCACAAGTCAGGACTGCAACAGAAAATGCACTCTAGCATTTAAATTTTATGGTAAGTGTACAGATCTGTATTTTCCTCCTTCCAAGTTGGGGAGAGAGTTTTATTCATGAATGTTTTGGTATCGTATTCCTCATTTAAGTTTCCTAGTAACGCTAGATTGAAAAGATGCATATCACGTCTCTATTCATCCAGATTTTGTGTCTAACTGAGCCTCAGGAGAAAAGCTTCAAATTAATACCACTTTTGACACACATTGTTACATGATATTAGAAGGAATGCCAAATATAGGGTGTACATGTATGAGCGAAAAAGCTTTACAATAGCGTACATAAACATCATTTAGAAACAAAGCATATACATAGCTTGGATGGGTATGTACAATGTTGAACATTCATTACAGTTAGATACGGGCTTGTATATAAAAATTGATATAGCATTGCAAAAGATACTGTAATATTATCTGCAGTTTCTTGCAATTAAAATAATGAAAAGAGGCAGCTTAACTATGGAAATGTTAGAAAGGGAGAAAATGGTTGATAATGAAATAATATGTTAGATCAGTTATGAAAATGTCATTACATTTAAGATTGAGAAGTAAAGTAATTACGAAAGTGAGAATGGTTGGAGCTATTTGGACCATTATAAGGAATTTTAGTTTTGAATAGATGAGAGAGAGAGAGAGTGAAGAAGCTGCCTGAAGGGGAATAGTGAGATACTGTTACTCCAGGTGTTTCTTAATGTGATCCAGGCACACACAACCTTATCAGTTCTCTGCCGTGCTCTTTGGACTATCCACTGCACTATGAGTACATTGTGTCTAGCTTCAGTTATACCTCATTGCAGGCTATAGGATATCCACAGTTTTCCCTATTCACATTTATCTGTGCAGGGTCTTTTCCAACATGTCAGTCTCTCACTTGGGTGAGAGATCTCTTAAAAAAGCTGATTCCAAGAGAACTTTCAGATTGAACTGATGTGTCTAGCAAATGCACCAGCAAGGCAAAGGGCTTTTTTCCACAACCTAAAGTAGATGTTAATCTAGATTGTTTCTAGGGTTTTCAACTCTGACTTCAGTCACTGCAAGGGAGTACCTCACAATTTTGGGTCTCATGGCATCTGACTACACCTGGCAAAATTCCACATGAAAAGGATACAATAGTATCTGAAGTCTGTCACAAGAGAAAATCACTTGAAGACACCAAATTTCCCTAATTCTAGATTTCCCCTCCTCCTCCACCCAAGTCACCACTGACACCTCAGACTTGGCCTGGGGAGCAGTTTAGAAGGGATAAAATGCAAGGCGTGTGGGACACAAGCACGTAAATATAAAGAAGATGCTTGCTCTGATCAAGGCACTTAACTCTTTGAATCATCTTTGGTCCCCTGGATCCCTTCATGTTGTTGCAGTCAATAACGCAGTCATGTGGTACATCAACCGGCAAGGCGGGCCAGGTCTTACCCCCTTTGCATACTAACCATGTTGGCTTGCTGTGTAGATGTACTGCACAGTGTCACTCGACAAACATTCTACATGCTGCCTGAGCAAAATTGTGTAGCAGAGGGCTGAGCAGGACAAAGGCAGACCCTTATGAATTGAAACTAGATCAGGAGATGTCCTTCTGTTCTACTTTTGCGGTATTTTTAAGATGAGGGATTCCCTGCTTAGGGCAGCTCGACATCTGGCCAGTATACCAAAGCCTTTACCTAAGGTACGCCATACGTCACACCCATGCTGCTGTCATACATAAGGCATAAAAGCGACGTCTGGACATACCATCCTAAGAACTTCTGTCCTGCCATTCAGAACGCCATTTTTGGCTTGCCTGAGTTTTTCGTTGGTGTATCAGACCATTCAGATAAGTGCCCTGTTGGGATTTTGTTTTTCTTATTTACTGCTGCTTTTTGTTGTGGGGTTTTTCATGTCATCCAGAAAAGGTGAGTGCCAGTCTGGGAGACAAATTCCACATAAAAATGGTCATGAGCAATGCTTGTTTTGCTTGGGGCCTACTCACGATCATAAAACTTGCAGTATTTGTCAGGCCTTTGTGCCTAAGATGTGATGTAGTCATCTGTCTTCTCTTGCAATTTTATTTGGAAAATCAGTGTCTCAAACTTTTAGCAAAAGATGGTATGGAGGGAACTTCTAGGCCTGATGAGTCTTCGCTGAAGTGAAAGCCCAAAAAAACAAGGTTGGACTCTTCTGCTGTGCCTTCTACATTGGACATCTGTCTCGAGGCTGATGAAAGCCTGGAGATTCACTTGGTTCTGGGGTCAGATTCTTCAGCTGGGACCACTTCAGAGGATCATGGATCCAATAACAGGCACATCCTTGGAGACATTGCATATGTCCTTTTCAGATGGTCAGTGGGAACCAAGATTTACTGAAGGGCTTGGGGGTGGGGGGTGGTCCTTCAAATTCTGGTGAGGGAGGGGGGTGGGCCTTCAAATTCTGATGAGGGAGGAAGTTCGTCATGAGGAAGTTCTGGTGAGAGTGTAGGCCGATATTGGGCCCTTCTAATCTTTTCATAAGGCAGACATCCAATTAAAGAAAAAAGGAACCCTCAAGTGGCAGAATTTCACCCAGGGCTTATTTAATGTGCTTATGGCTCTGAAGCCTCCTTCAGGAGTCTCTCTTCCTTGGACATCTTCCCCTCACAAAAGGGCAAAGTAGCAGGATTCTTTGAAGAGGTTTCTTCAGATGAGGAATCCTTGGCCTATTCCACCTAAATTCCATCACCTCTAGAGAATGCTTCTTCTGAAGAGGAATCCACAAGTCCAGAATCTCCTGTACATTTGGGGTTACTATTGGTAAAGTGAGTACTTAAAATGGGACTGGTTTCTGATCTAAAAAAACGATATTATGAGCTCCTACAAATAGTCTCCATTGCCATCTGCTCTCCTTCCAGTCTTACTTGCTTTACTGGATGCCTTTTCAGCATCTCAGGCTCTTGCTTCTCAACCCATTGCCCCTAAGAAGCCCAACCATTTCTACAAAGTACCTGATGATGCAAATTTCTTTACAAATGCCCATCTGCTGACCCTTCACTGGTCTCTGTGGCTTTAGATAAGCCTTCAAAATTACTGCCCACCACTAAACTTTCCTCTGATAAGGAAAGAATGACGATGGAAAGACTGGGAAAGAAGGTCTGTACTTCTGTCACCCTTGCCTTTTGTGCTATTAATTACCAAACTCGTATGACTAGATATGTTTTGTCCCTCCTGTCCCAGGCTACTCAAGCTATTTCTGACCTCCCAGATTCTGAAGGGAAAAACTTTGTTAGGGTCTTCCTCACAGATGGCTCGCCATTCCATCAAGTGCAGCCGTGATGCAGCAGAAGCTTCATCTAAGACTGGTGCTTCAGTATCTGTATTGAGGAGGTCTTCCTAGCTGAGGTTTCAGTCACTGTCATATGACATAAAAGCTAGGTTGAAGGATGCTCCTGTAGACAATAACATCTTGTTTGGTACTGCTGCTGCTGACTAGTTTCAAGTCCTGTAACTCCTTGCCTCTCCCCTGCAAAGACTTGAACATTTTTTGGTTTCATCTGTACCTGTGTTCCAAAGGAATTATCCTTCCACGCCAGCTTTTGTTTGGAGACAGACCCATTCTCTTCCTAAAAGTAAGAAAAGGGAAGGACAGCTCCTCTCCCCAACACTATTCAGTCTTCTTTTATTTTATTTATATTTTACATTTGTTTATTGGGAAAGTCCGACTTGGAATCAGCCAATTGTCAGTGGAGGTCCTGGGAGAAATGCTCCAGACGCACGTCTTTGTAACATGAGAGGAAACTGGAGCACCTAGAGGAAACCCACACAAATGCAGGGAGGACATGTAGACTCCACACAGAAGGCACTCTAGACAAGAATTGAAAAGGAGAACCTCTTGCTGTGAGGTGACAAAGCAAACCGCTACACCACTGTGCCATCCATTTCTGCACAGGAGCAGCCCTTTCCAGACAAACCAGGTAGTATCTGACTACCACTCTTCTCTCTGCCTCCTTCCACTCTCACTGTATCTCTGTTTCTTCCAGTTTGGTCAAGCATTACTCGAGACTCATAAGTTATTTCAATAATTGAAAAAGGGTACTTCATGTTTTGGAAATCCCTACCTCCCACCTCCCTTCATGGGCATTCCTCAGCCACCTCGGGAACAGCTGCATTTATTCCCAAAGTTGCTTTAAGAATTAAGTCGACAGGTTCCACAGGATCAATGGGGAAAAGGACTTTATTCAGGAATGTTTTTGGTCTCAGAAAGGAGGGTCCTTGGTGACCCATTCTGGATCTTTCTCACCCAGATACTTTTCTGAAGGTTCCTTCCTTTCGCATGCTGCCTCTACAGGCTATGTTCCCTTTACTTTTTCCTCAGGCTTTCATGGCCTCTGGATATCAAGGATGCCTACCTTCACATACCCATTCATCCCCTTTACAGGAAATTGTGTTTCTTTGTTGCTTCCTGGCATTTTCAGTTCTCTCCTTTGCCCTTTGGCCTTTCTACTGCCTCAAGGGCATTCACCAAATGCCTAGCTTTTATGATTACTTTTTGCAGGCTTCAAGGCATCCAAGAGTGAATGATCTCCTGTTTCAAGCGTCCTCTCCAGAGACCTTACTGCAAAACCTCCACTTTTCACTTATTCTTTTGCAAAGTCTGGGGTTCACAATAAACTTCAAAAAGTAATCTCTAACACCTTCTCAAGATCATGTTTTCTAGGATGCAGGATGTAAACAGTACCTATGCTACCATCCCTGCCTTTACTAAAGGCTTTGATTGTCATTGCCTTCTTTCAAAATCTTATTCCTCTGTCACAGCCAGAGAGTTTCTGAGACTTCTGGGATTTATGGCAGCCACCATCAGTATATTTCCTTTAGCCAACTCCACATGAGAAAATATCAGTGGTTCCTGAAATAAGTCTGGTATGTGCATCCCCTAGAATTTGCAGTTCCTCTTCCCTGTCTAAAAGAAGGAGCTTTAGTGGTGAATTCAGCAGTTGCCTCTGAACCCAGGCCTTCCCATTAATACACCTCTTCCATCTCAAGAACTGTTCACAGTTGGCTCAGAGGTAGGTTGGGGGAGTAGCCTTTGGCACATTGAGAGTGCAGGTGGTCTAGTCTGTTATTCAGCAAAAGGAGTGCATCAACATCAAAGAGATGGAGTACTCCTGCTGGCTCTGCAGGCCTTCCAACGTCTTTTCCACCAGGTCCTCTGTGTTTACAGACAACACCACAGTCCTGGGGGGGGATCTTAACATTGTTTGCAGCCTAGCTGTCATCATATGGGAGCTTTGAGGTCCAGTATCATGTGAGACTTCAGGCAGTTTATAGTCCCTTAGGTCAAAATTATGTGGCAGACACTCTGAGCAGGTCCTTGACTCAGTCCCACAAATGGATGCTTTACATTGTCCACAAGTGGGGTACTTCTCAGGATTAGATCTTTTTACCTTCTCTCTGAACAGACAACTTCCTCAGTTTTATGCCAGAGTCCCAAGTCCCAAATCCTCTGGTTTGGAAGGTGGACACCCTCTCTTTCTCTTGGAAGGGGATTTTTCTGTATACATTCCTCCTTTCCTCTCATTCCAAGAGTTATGTTCAAGATTCAACAGGGCAGTCCAAAATCTTGCGGGTGACTCCCTTTTGGCCAAAACAGCATTGGTTCAGTCTTCCGCATTTAGCCAAGGGCAATCATCGCAACTTACCTCACAGAGTGGACCTGCACAAGACAGAGGATCTTTAATCCATCCACACCTGTCCACTCTTCATCTGACTCTGCGGATGGTAGAATTTTGACTCCTTATAGACACCTCTTCTCTGAGAATGTGTTTAGGGTTCTGCAGGAGGCTAGGAAACCAATTACTAGGAAATCCTACATATCCAAATGGAAGAAGTTTTCTCTCTGGTGTCTTTCACATAATCTGGATTCACTCTGTGGATGTTTTGTGGTTCTTTCTTATTTGTGTGAATTGCTCAATGCTAGGTTGGCTTATTCTTATGTTAAGTCACACTTATCAGCTATCTCTGCTTATCTGCCTTTATCTCCTCCTTTAGCATCTAGGTTTGAGACAAAACCGTTTCTAAAAGGCATTGTTCACATTAGACCTCCCAGGAAACCAGTTCCACCTCCCTGAGATCGTAATTTTGTTTTTGAGAAATTGACGCAGCATTGCTCTTGGAAGACTGTTTTTGTTAGCCATGTTTCAAGCCCTTATGGCTTGTCCTCCTTTTTTGTTTTTTCATAAGGACAGGATGTCCGTGCATACTGATCATTCTTTTATGCTCAAGGTGATGAATGAGTTGTCACTTTTTAATCTATTCATTATACCTCCTTTTTTCCCTTCTCCACAATCTCCTAGTGAGAAGGTACAACACAGCTTGGATGTGCATAGACAACTCGGATTTTATTTAGATAAGATGAAGGTTGTCAGGAAATATGATCAACTTTTTGTTTGTTTTCATCCCAGGTCTTTGGGATTGGCCGTTTCCAAGCAGACTATTTCTTCTTTGATTTCTAAAGCTTCTGTTTATTTTTTTGTCTTTCATGGTAAGACCTCCTTTCTCCTATTAAGACTCACTGTACTAGGGCTGTGGCTTCTTCTGGTGCTTTTTTCAAGGGGTTGGACACCAACTCTATTCTTGAGGCAGCTACCTGGATGTCACTGCATACTTTTACCAAACACTACAAGTTAGATGTAATTTTCTTCCTGAGCTTTGGCACTCTCCCTTATGTTAAGAATACTGCAACAGTAGACTAAAAGGACAGAGTACAGTTGTGTAAAATCTTACCATAATGGTAGATATCCCTGTCTTCACTGTTGCAGAATTCAGTTCCTCTCTCCAACCCACTAGTCCGTTTTTCTCTTCTGGTTGTACTGTTAACCTCTTTTTTTCCTTGGACTGGCTTTCCTACTGGGGCATTCAGTTCTGAGGATAGTGCATCTGGCTGAAGCTTTTATGCCCTGTGTAGGCAAGGAGTATACTTGCGACATACTGTGTACCTTAGGTAGTTAAAGGCTTTGGTATACTGGCTGGTTGTCTGGCTGCCCTAGGCAGGGAATCCTTCATGTTAACAATACTGCAGTAGTGAAGAGAGGGACATCTGTCGTTATGGTAAGATTTTGCACAACTATACTGTCATCCAAGATTGATAATGTACTGTGAGATGTTCCTCAAGCAGACCTGTTTTCCTCCTGTCTGACCAATGCAAGAAGAACTTGAAAATCAATGCCTTTTCCTTTTCTTGGACAGGAATGTGTTTTTCCACCCTTTCACCTGATATCCAGGGTACTTGTACAGAAGGAATCCCCAAGATCATTGTGGTGACTCCGTTCTGGTTCGGGCGACAGTAGTTTTCCCTTTTTTGAAAATGTCCAGGGGCAATTTCTACAAAATTCCTCCCAGACTGGATCTACTGTGTTACGAACTGGGGGTATTTGATGCACCCTGATCCCAGTCAACTGACTGCCTGGATGATAGGTCATAATTCCCTTTAGACACCTGTTTACTAGGAACGTATAGCAGACACTAATGGAGGCAGGAAAGCCCGATACTAGAAAATCGTATATTACCAAATGGAAAAGGTTTTCTAGTTGTTGACAACAACATAGCCAGCACACATTTAGGGCTAGTGTTCCTCTGGTTTTACAGTATTTGTGAGAGTTATTGTGTTTTGGCCTTTCTTACTCCTCCAATAAGGTTCTTTTATCAGTCATTTCAGCATGTCTCCCCATGGATCCACCTCATTATATGCATTCTCATCTTAAAATGTTACTGAAACAGGTTTTGTCAGAGATCTCCAGAAAAACTATCATTCCCTAATTGGAATCTTAATTTTGTATTAGAGAAGCTAAAGGTACTTGCTTTATTTGAATTAGCTTGTCTGATTTGAGGTTCGTCACATGGAAGACTGTTCTGATTGGTCTGACGTCTACAACAAGAGTATGAGTTCAAGTCCTTATACTGAGTCAACCATATCTCATTTTCCAGAAACGGGGTTTCTTTGAGAACTAGTTGTTTGCTTAAACGCAGTATCTGCAGTTGACATTTTGCCTTGATTTCCCTGTTTTCTTTCCTCTTCCTAAAAATGATGAAGAAAGGATACTCCATACTTTTGATGTCCACATATAACAGTGGTACTGTCTTGACAGAAAAAAAATCTTTTCATATCTTTGGCTCGCTTGTTCATATTTTCTGAAGGAAAGAAGTGATGACCTGCATCTAAACAGACCATTTTCAAGTGGCTGTCTCAGGCTATTACATTTTGTTTTCAACAAAACAAAACTATTCCACACAAGGTCAGTGCCCACTCTGCTATGACTTGGTTTTCATCTGTGGTATTTTGGGAAGGGTCGGATTATCTAGGTCTACTAGAAGTAGCAACTTGGTCCTTTGTACATACTTTTACAAAGCACTGCAAGCTTGATTCTTCTCTAGGTGTAGATCAGGCTTTGCCAGGACCATTCTCCAGGGGCTCCTGGACCTTTCCTCCTCCACATTTAAAATGTATGCTAGAGTAATCTACCTATATGGCTAAGACTTCTGCAGCAGTGATCAGTATGATGGACATGGTATAGTTGTGCAAGGTGAAATGATCACTGCTGCAGCAGCTGTTCCCTCCCCCTTTGTTTTTAGATTGTGTGTGTGTGTGTGTGTGTGTGTGTGTGTGTGTGTGTGTGTGTGTGTGTGTGTATATATATATATATATATATATATATATATATATATATATGTGTGTGTGTGCGTAAATATCTACGTAACCAAATATAATATGTACACGTGTAAAAGATGTATAATGTGTATATTTTTATTCTACCTATGTACTCTCAGGGCCTTGGTTCTCCGGTTCGATTCTCGGCTGCGGTGCCTTCTGTGCGGAGTCTGCATGTCCTCCCTGTGGTCGCCTGGGTTTCCTCCGGGTGCTCAGGTTTCCTCCCACATCCCAAAGACATGCAGTAGGTGGATTGGACACTCTAAATTGGTCCTAGGTGTGAGTGTGTGCATGCGTGTGTGCCTTCTGTGGAAGGTTGGGTGCTGGGCTGGCAACTCTACACTGTAAAACTCCACTGCTAATCATGATAGGACAGATGATCTGCTGTGCCGACCCCTAACTGGGAAAAAGCTGAAAGAAGAAGACTCTCAGGGCTTTGCCTCCCTGTCTCATTTGGTATAAATGCTCTGCTGAAGGGCTTGGCACTCAAACCTATGTTGGGCAGCTCAGCTCGAGCTGCTTGCCAGTTTGGGCACATGGAAGGTTCCCTGAAGCTTTGGAAGCTGCCTGGCTGTTATACCATTGGCAGGATATAACTTGTATTCGTCACCCTCAGGGTTTCTGAAACCTGGTTTTGCATTATTTGTATGAGGTATTATGTTATGTCCTATAGTGCTCCTTTATCAAGGTTCATCTTTCAGCCATTTCAGTAGGTCTGACCACAGATCCTCCCCTTTCAGACCAGTCTGTTTTTTTCTTGAAAGTAATTTTGCATGCATGTCCGTCTGGTGAACAGGTTATGCCTACTTGGGATCTCAACTTGTGTAATATTAACAAGGACTGTTTGAACCAGCTCTTCAGGCTGCCTCAAGGTTCATAACTTAGCAAAGTGTGTTATTGCTCTGACATCTGCATGAAGATTGAGTTCTGAGCTCTTTTGGTTGGCAAATCTTGGCTGTTCCATGCTGATAGTCTTCATTTGGCAGTGAATCCATCCTTTTTTGCCTAAACTGTTTTCAAAGTTTACTTTGATTCAAGCAATCATTCTACTTTTTTCTATCAAGAACCTAACTACAGGAAGAGAGGATTCTTACTCTGGATGGCATTGACAGCTCAGGTGTTATATTAACTAATCAGCTACTTCTATGAAGGTGAGAAAAATGTGTGTTAAAACCGATCATTTTTTGGATGGTTGTCTCTTGCTTTTTTCTTATTGCTATTCCTTCCGTAACAAATCACTTCCAGGCAAGCTGAAGGCTTATTCTATCAGAGACTTGGAATCTATATATGCTTTTTGGAAAGGGGTGGACTAGGACATTTCTAGTGGCAGCTGCTTGGTATTCTGTATATATTTTTACAAAGCAGTACAAACTACATTCCTTTGCCATGTCTTGAACATGCTTTGCTAGGACCATTCTCCAGAGACTCCTATACCCTGTTTTTTTCTCCTGCCAAACTTTATAAACTTTGGTAGTCTGCCCATAAATCCAAGACTACTACAACAGTAATTTAATGCATGAAAGTACAGTTGTATGAAAGGTAGTACAGTTGTATAAATGCATTTACCGTAATAGTAATTGTTCAAAGAAATCGCTGCTGCTCCCTGCCTCCATCCCCTTTAATTTTCTACATTTTAATACCAGGATGAGGACTGTGTACATTTGTTGCTTAGCATTTACCTTTATCAGAACCATAGCATCTTTTTTTCCTGTTGGCAAGAAAGTCTGTGAAGGTTTTGGTGCCCAGGCTTGTGGTTTTCTCCCCTTGGAGTTTGTGTCACCAGCAGCCTGGACAGGCTGTTTATATCCTTGGCCAGTGTAACATACAGCTGAGACTACTGCAGCTGTAATTTATTTGAACATCTACTGTTGTAGTAAGTGTAGTAACACAGTTGTAGTCTTCCTCCTTTGCCCTCTCCCCTCAGCTTCTACTGCAAAAATACAAAGCAAACATCTATCCTCCTCTGACTTTTTCCCCATAAATTAATGCACTTATGAACTACAATTCTCGCACCTCTTTTCATTATCTCCCTAAGTGGATCCAGCTTCTTGCATGATTTCTGAAGCTTTTCAAATGCCTGCTGCAGATGTTAAGGTGGAACCTCAGCTGATTATATCCGAGGCCAACAGGGATTCAGCAGATCATAGTACGGGAGGAGATCCCTACTATGCTTAGTGTATGTAAGGGTCTGACTCTTGTAGAGGTTTTGTGCAGATGTCCTGGAGAAAGACAGAAAATAAAGCGTATTGTTCCTGTAGTTAAGGATCCCCAATGAAAATAGCAGGATTTTACTCAGGAGTTTTTAAATGCTTTAAAGTCTCCTCAAGGGGTCTCTGTACTTGCCCATCCCTGGTCCTCTACTCCTCTTGAGGCCTAGGGAGCAGGATTCCCAGATCTTGATCCTCATCAGTGAAAGAGTCTTTAGCCTAGTCTTCTAAGATCCCTTCCCCCTTGGACTATGGGTCTGAGGAAGAGGATTCTTATCACCACTTGAGGGAATCTCCTTTGGGTACACTATTTACCATATGATGGAATTCTTTAAGTTGGATTATCAGGTTTCTGATGTACAGAAGAGGTAGTATGAGCACCTCCAGTCCTCCCAAGCTTTCTGCTATTCCTCCAGTTCTGGCTGCCCTCCTGGGTACCTTTTTTTTTTAAACAACTTCTGTAACCCCAGATTCTCAGCTCCCAGCTCCTAGGAAAGGTTTTAAAAGGTGCTTGATTGTAAATTTCTGTATAAATGCCCTTCTGCTGATCCTTCAGTGGTATTTGTCTCATGGTAGACCTTCCAAGCTATTCCCCTCCTAGTAAGTTGCTTCCTTTAGATAAGGACAGTAAGGCTAAAGAGAGGTTGGGTAAAAAGCTGTATATACTGCTGCCACTGGTATTTAGTGCTATTGATTACCAGTCTTGTATGACCGTGTATATTTTAGCCTCCCTTTTCTTGGGATTTTTAGGTTGTTTCTGACCTTCTTGTCTTTGAGGGGAAGGCTTCAGCCTTTTCTGAATAATACAAATCGTTTTGGCTTTGCTGCTGCTGCTGAACTTGTTAAATCCCACCAGGATAAGGCTAAGACCTGCAGGAGTTGAAACATATTTTTGTTTCTTCTGTCCGAAGTTTCAGTGGAATTACCCTTCCAAATCTTCATTTGTTTGTAGACCGTCTCACCCTCCAACCAAGGGTAAAAAGGGTTCTAGACATATACTGCTAAATCTACACAGACTCCTATTTCTCAGAAACCTCATTTTCAGGACAAGCCAGGTTTCCATTTGACAATTTGCCTCCCTTTTCCCTCAGCCAGGGTTCCTTGTCCCTTCAAATTTCCCTGTTCATTCTAAACTGCTAAGGACCACAACAGACTCTCTTGTTTTTTTTTTTTTCCCCAGACTCTTCATTTGGCTCCAGTCACCACCAGGGACTTTCTCAGGTTCTTCTGGTTTAGGGCCTCCCACTGTTCCTGTGCTTCTTCTGGCCTTGCTCCTTATGAGCTTCAGTGGTGCCTAGATTCAGTGTGTCTTCAACACTGTCACCCTTAGGCCTTCCTTGTTCCCTTCCTTCCCTGTTTCATGCTGGAGCTTCAGTGGTGGATTTATCCACTTTCTCTCAACCTGGGCCTTCCTTTAGAGCTTCCAGTCCTTACAACATTGTACTTTGAAGACAACATCTGTTGAAAAGTGGACAAGTGAGGATGAATGAGACCCCTTGTCTTGTTTGAGAAGGTCAGCTCAGTAAGTTGACTTGTGATGTTTACCCTGGCCAAGGAAGAATAAAGGTACAACCAATGCTTTCGACCAAAAAGAGAGTCATTAGCCCTTACTTCAGACTTGTGTCTGAGCTTCAGATTCTCATGGCTATTCCTCCCTTTTTAGTTTTTCACAGAGGCAGGATATCTCTTTGTACTAACCCTTCTTCGATGCTTGAGGTGGTCAGCGAGTCATTTCTTAATCATTCTATTAATTTGCCTTCCTTTTTTCAGCAGTCTGGCTAGAGCCCCAGGTATGAATGGTGTCCATTCGCATTAAACCCACCCTGAAAAGAAGGGTCCAGTATTGAATTTTCATTGGATGTTGTGTATTTTAAAAGTTGTTTTAGTGATGTGCATGTTGTCTGAAGAAGGCAAAAGGCTATTCCTCAAGCACTTGCACATTGTTTTAATAAACTTGGAGTATTTTATCAGAGTTGTGGTTTGGATATTTTTGTTCTGCATTTTGCTGGTTGGAATTCTGGACCTTAAGTGTGAAGGCTTTATTTTATTCTTTTCGTTTGTTCAGTTTGTTGAACCCCTACACACACGGCTGAGAAATACAATGAAGATATTGAATTGAGCTAATGCCCATCAATGCTGAATGTCGTAAAAGTGAGTACCGAAAGGATAAGACAATTTGTCTTGACAGAGAATGAACTTGACCATGTCCTCCACAGAGGTTTCTGAGGAGGATGAAGGTGATGTGGTGTTTCTGGAATACTTGACTGCCCTGGAGAAAGAAGTATACAAACTAAAATGTCTCCAATGGCAGAGATTACATTTTGAGGCATGCCTTAATCACAGTGTAGTTCCCAGAGTTCTGCATGTGTTGTGCATGCCTACATATGGTGAACTTTAGCCTACATTACTAGCCAAATGGCAACAACTCAGTTTGGATATCAGTTTCTCCTGCATGCGTTTGTTGAATGAGTTCTTTGCACCGATTGAGAAAGAACTAGTGAGATCAATAGAAACATGGCAGAGAGAGGTGAAGATGAGATTTAAAGAGGAACATCAACAGCCTAAGGTAAATGATCTGTATTGTGCAGTAACAATGTGTAACCTAAAGCTACAAAGAATCAAGATGAAGAAAAGGATGAGAGATTACAGACACTTTATGAAGGGACACATTTTTACATGGCCAAAGGATAATTGGCAGCGTATGCAAGTGCCTACCAGCTCCAATACAACGTATGTAAGTGCCTACCAGCTCCAATACAACGGGAGATGAATGGTCTACCTTAAATCCTGAGAATAGTGGAATGAGAGATGATAAAAGGGCTGCGATGAAGTCTACAGTGACATCTCCCGCTAATACAGTATCTGCTTTGAACAGTGCAGACAGGGAAGCAAATGAACGGCCCACTATGGCGTCTGGTACTTTGAATGTGATTCAGGCAGCTGTTAACGTTAACGATGCAAATGCAATGGAAGCTAGACCTAAGGGTTCTCAAATACTTTTCCTGCACTGCCAGTTCTTGTAAAAAAAAAAAAAAGGAAATGTAATAAGCCAGTCACAGAACCGGAATGTGAAGCGATGCAAGATACCCATATGACTGAAAATGGTTACAACATTTCTGATATAGTTTTATCTGAGAATGAGTTGTATGTGCTAAATAAGGGTGATCATTTGTGCGTAGTACAGATTTAAATTTTAGTGACCTCAGTTTAGACTTGAGACAATTTGGCAGGAATTTGGAATTAAGAAAGATGTTTGGTAATAGCACATCTACATACAGTAATGAATTAAGGCAGCCCAGTACTCTTAATCCTCCCATTAGTCTGGTCATTGAAACTTTTCTGAAAACTTGTGAAATGATATTGTAAAGTTCTTAAGACACCAAGCAAGGAAATATTTTTCAGAATTTAACATTGGGGCAAAGGCAGGCGTTAAGATTGCTTATGGGAAAGAATGGTATCACTATTAAACCTGCTGATAAAGGGGGAACTATGGTAGTGATGAGCAGTGAGTTTTATTACAACAAAGTGTTTGAAATGTTGGGAGATACCAAAACTTACCAGCAGCTATAACCCCCAATGAAGTCAATATGGTGATAAATAAGGTCAAACGTGATATGTTCAATTTTAAACAAAGTAACCAAATCAATGAGGATGTTTTTAAGTTCATATGAACTGAGTACCTGATCATTCCATTATTTAAAGCTCTCTCTAAGATGCATAAAGACTCCAGAAATCCACCCCTATACCCGATTGTCTCGGGCAGGGGTTGGATTACAGAGAATGCTTCTATATGGGTCGAATCCAAACTAAGAAAGTGCTTAAAATTCTGTACCTAGGGTCTTAAAGGACACCACATTTTTTGCAGTCCTTGCATGCATATTTTGGACTCTGATTTTGAGAGACATTAATATTGTTTGCCTACTATTGGATTGTATTTTGAGTAACAACATATTTATGTTTAATGACTGTTAATATTTAATGCAACATATCCATGGAAGAATGAGCTACTATGACCGCTTTCTTAATGACACATTTCTGCTTTGGGAAGGTACCCGAGAGGAGCTGTATTAATTCATTACCTGTTTGGAAACCACAACAGATTTTTTGAGATTTTTTTGAGGTTTAGTGTTTCCTGTTCAGATACACAGACTTTCTAGATGTTCGGTTATTTAGAAATGGGGAAAGAAAGATAGAAACAACATTATACAGAAAGGAATGCTGGAGGAATAGCCTTCTGGCTTATGATAGCATGCACCCCAGACATTTGAGAACATTGTTAACATCTTGTAGCCCAGGCAGGTATAACCCTAGGCCCTGAGTAGCATTCTGCCATCACCCAGAATGATACAGCAGTACAAGGACAAAATGATTCACTTCAACATTTGGTTAAGCTTCTGGTGTCATTCTAAGGGGATCCAATATCTGTCTGCTTGGGATGACATGGTCGACAGACCATGATGCTTTGCCACAGATGGCCTGCACCTGTCGCCCCTGGGATTCCAGACACTGGCTAAGGCTCTTGCTGCCCCTATAGTGCCTTTTTTAGGCAGGGTTCAAATCACAAATTCACCACCATAACAGGAAGAGGTAAGCAAAAACTGAAGGTAATGCTACTCAATGCTAGAAGTCTAAATCTCAAAATGCACTCCTTAAAATGAAGAACATCGATATCTGTGCAGTGACCGAGACCTGGTTCAAGGGTCCAGAGAGCACCCCTGCACTACCAGGCTATAACTCATACCACACTTTTCGGCCATGTAACCTGGACCGAAACACCAAAGGCGGAGGTGTGTCCATATTCATTAAGGATATCCACACCTCCAGGCTAATTGCTTAGCATAATGCATCAGAAATTATCCAAGTGCAACTAACTCTGGGTAAAACTGCAATCCAAATTGTAGCTTGCTACAGATCCCCCACCATGCCCCAGGATTCCCACTCCTCTTTTCTTGATGTACTGGAAAATATTAGGGTTTAACCAAACACTGTAATAATGGGCGATTTCAACTACCCCACCATTAACTGGGAAAACTACTCGTGTACCAACTCCTTAGCTCAACGCTTTCTGGAATTCTTAAACACCAATGCCCTAGATCAACTTATGCACATCCTCACCAGGGCAACAATATCCTAACCTAGTCATTACCAACACGAGTGACCGGTGTTCCACACCTGAAGTCAACTCCTCGTTGGTCCCATCCGACCATAAGCTTATCACCCTTGATGCCCACATCCCGCCCCCACTCCCCATTAAGGAAACCACAGTAAAAAATTTCTCCAAAGCCAACTTCATGCTTCTTAAGACAGAAGTGGTGAACTTCATAACACCCATGCAGATGAACAGTACAGTTCCAACTGCTGAATCCTACACAAATGCACTCTATAAGCACTTACACGAGTGCATGGATCGTGCTATCCCAAACAGAACCAAGACGCTATCCTCCAAAAAACGGAAGCCAATCTGGTGGTCCCCTGCCATAAACAAACTGTACAACAGAAGGAGGAAACTGTTGCAAAAGAGACTAAAATCCCATGAGTGGAGGAGCTCCCTGGTCAGCCTCAGTAAGAAGCTGAGATCCCAAGATCCTCCAAAGCTATCTACAAAAACAAAATTGCCACTAAATCCAAGGACAACCACAAAGCATTCTATAGCTATGTCAAGAATCTAGATGGCAACACCCAGATCTGCTCTGAGTTGCAGCACAAAGCCACGAAAATTACAGAACCAACTGATAATTGCCAACATCCTGGCATATCGGTTCAGTGCTAACTTTACCCCCCTCTCACCCCCTAAAGGGCCCATATCTGTACAGGAAGAATGCAGAGTCCCTGTAATCACAACTACGCAGGTAAAAGCTGCACTCTCTAAAGCCAAAAACACAGCATCTATGGGACCGGACAACATCCCAGGCTGCGTTTTACATGAACTTCAGAACGAACTGGCTCCCCACTTAAGCACCATGTTCAGTAATAGCCTCACATCAGGCTTTGTGCCCACTGAATGGCGCACAGCAACAGTTATCCCACTCCACAAAGGGGGAGCCACCACTGATCTGGGGAACTATCTACCTATTAGCCTGCCGAGCCTGGCCTGCAAGGCCATGGAATGTATCATCATGGAACTCGTAAACAAAGACATTGGTAACCTCCAAACTCTGGATCCCACCCAGTTCAGGTTTGTGAAAGGTAGAGCATGGCTCCTGAACCTGATCGACTTCTATGAGGCAGTCACCAAAGCCGTGGATGAGGGTAATGTGGTTCACACAGCCTATCTTGACCTCGCCAAGGCTTTCGACACAATCCCCCATTTTGAAATTATAGCTAAACTCACTAAACTAGGTATAAATCCGTACATCACAAGATGGGTTGCCAACTGGCTCACTGACAGAACCCACACTGTAAAAGTTGCAGACTCCAAATCTGACCTCAAAGCAGTGACAAGTGGAGTGCCCCAGGGTTCCGTCCTGGGACCTCTCCTGTTAGCCTGTATTTCAGAGAAGTAGATACCAAACACAGAAGGCCTCTGGCTGACAGTTTGCAGATGACTGCAAACTAGGAGCCATAGTCAAGTCCCCAAATGATGTGGACATCCTACAGAAGAGCCTCACTGAGACAGATGCCTGGTGTCCGAGCCATGGCCTCAAGCTCTATGCCAACATGTGCAATGTCATCCCCTTTGGTAAAAACTCTGTACCCATGAACTACCACATAGGCAGCAATCTACTTAACACCGAATGCGTGATAGAGACATTGGGACCCCAGGTGGATAGTAGTCTCTCCTTTGATAGTCACATTGCCACAGTATTCAGGAAGTCCTTCTACGTGGCACACCTCATCATAAAAGGGTTCTCATCCAGGAAAAAAGAGGTTATTGTTCCCCTCTACTCGTCACTCATTAGACCCATTATAGAGTACAACGCCCCTTTTGGAATGTACCTTACAAGACATCTGCAGCAGCTGGAAAGGCCACAGAAGTACCTCACAAAGAGGATTTCTGGCCTCAAACAAATGCCCTACACTGACCGCCTCAAAAAACTCCAGCTTTACTCTGTAGCATATTGCCTACTCCGAGATGATCTCTACCTAACATATAAAGCTATGTCAAACCCAGAGCTGTTGGACATGCTACACCTAAAGAAATCCCAATCCCTCCAAGCTACATGCTCTAGGGACCTAAACCTTGTCACCACAATAAACAGGACACGCTGGAGGGATAGATTCCTGTCCCAGAGACTTCTTATACTCTGGAACAAGCTACCCATCTAGGTCGAGCAAAGTTCTTCATTGGCATTCTTCAAGAAAAATCTTGATGAGTGGATGGGAAATAGGAAATACACCCCGGGTATCACTTCTGTCTCTCTGCTGGACAGTGGCACAGGAAAATAACTTTCTTGGGTGGCGTAAGCTATGGTACCTTACTGGCTAGGCTTACGTAGGCCCTTGGGCCGATAGCCTAGTACCTACCTATGAACCTAGCTATGACAGTTCTATAGAGCATTTAGACTATGTACTAATAATTAATGCTTTAAACAAAAATCAATGGAATTAATGGACAATTTTAGCAAAAGAGGGTACATGAAAAATGTTATGCAACGTGTATATTCCATAAGAGCAATAGAGAGAGAGCACATAGGGTACAACCATGGTTTTCTGAAACCAGTCCTATGGATCATAGGAAAATGAATGGTTTGAATGGGCAACCATTACGTGTTAGTCTAAAATATACCAACAATATAAGGGGTGTATGTAACATTATCCGACAGAACTAGAAAATTTTGTTAGGTGAAAAATTAAAAGATCTGGTCACCCAGCAACCATTGTTTTGCTTTAAACATAGTGATAATTAAAAAGGACTTGTTATGTAATGACCAGCATATAGTTGGACAATCTCGAGTAGGACGTCAGGGCACCTTTCCTTGCAGACACTGTAAAGCCTGTCAATATATCAAAAGTGATAATTTATTTACTCATCCAGTAACTGAGAAGAGATATTCTTTGATGCAATATGCAGACTGTCACACTAGTGATGTTATATAGGAATGCCGCTCATTTTATATAGGAAAAATTAACTGTAAACTAAAAGAAAGGATATTAAAACGTATGTCGGCTATACGTATAGGCAATGTCTGTAATGCCCTGTATCAACATGCCGATAGTAACAGTGAGCATACATTTAATTTTATGGTGTTAGATTATTAGAATGTTTAAAAGAGGGGGGATATTTGTGCAACTTAAGAATGCAATGAGACAAAATGGATTATTGAGCTGGGTGCTGATAAAGCCCCAGGTATGAATGGTGTCATTCCCATTAAACCCGCCCTAAAAAGGAGAAGTGTTCAGTATTGAATTTTAATTGGATTTTGTGTATTTTAAAAGTCTTTAGTGATGTGCATGTTGTCTGAAGAAGGGTTTTAACCTGAAAGCGCTTACACATTGTCTTAATATACTTGAAGTACTATCAGCGTGGTGGTTCGGATATTTTTGTTCTGCATTTTGCTGGTTGGAATTCCGGACCCTACATGTGAAGGTTTCATTTTATTCTTTTCGTTTTAGCAGTCTGCCTATGAGAAGGTTCTTCACACCCTGGATTTGCATAGACAACTCAGATATATTATTTAGATAAGACCTGGGCTGTTTGCTTGTCTTAGCAGCTTTTTATTTCATTTCATCCCAGGTCTTTAGTCTCTAAACAAACCATTTCTTCCTGGATTTCAAATGTCTTTTCTTGTAATGCTTTATCTCCTGTAAAGGCTCATTCAACCAGAGTTTGTTGCTACTTCTGGTACCTTTGCCAAAGGACTGGGTACCAGTTTCATCTTTGAGGCTGCTACATAGACTTCTGTCCATACCTTCACTAAATCAAAACCACTGTAGTCTAAATCCACCGTAAAACGGAAAAACAACCAGCCAGTAATCCCAAAGAACTTTTACTGTCTCTTCATACCCTCTTTCTTTATACCTTCACTAAGCACTGCAAGTTGAATTTTGTCTCCAGAGCAGCAGCTGGCTTTGCCAGGGCTGTCCTGCATGGGATTGTAGAGGGCTCTTCAGTGCCTTCCTCATCCCAGGTTTCCTGTTGAGCTTTTGTACTCCCTCTTACATAAGGAACAGTGATATGGAAGGATATTGTACAGTCGTGTAAATCTTACCATTACAGTAGATGTCCTTCTCTTTACTGTTTCAGTATTCACTCTCTCCCTCCTACCCCCTCTGCTCTACCCTATTCTCCTTGCCCTCTTGGTCAGGGATTTTTTTCTTTTTTCCCTCCTCCTGGATGCATGTTTCTCCTGGTCCTTAGGGACATTCTGTTCATGCTGGGGCTTTTCAGTTTTGAAATGTGTGTGTCTGTACATCAGCTTTATGCCTTACTCCTTACACAGTGAGCATGCATGTGATGTACGATGCTTGTAAACACTAAAGGCTTTGTTATACTGGCCAGTCAAGCTATCCTTGGCAGGAGGGACATTATGTAAGGAATACTACAACAGTGAAGAGAAGAACATCTACTATTAAAGATTTTACACAGTTGTACTTTCATACCTCTTCCCTTTTCCATACATAACTGACTTTCATGGAATCATCTCTGTCTTGAATATTGGTTACTTCATAGTATTGCTGTTTTGTTTTTTTTGGCCAGAGTTGTGCCTAAAAAGGGCCTGGACTATTGAACCTACCCAGTTAACAAATCTATAAATAAATAAAAAAGCCTTGTAGATCCATCTGATGTTCTTTGTTTCACTGTTGCAGTCATCACACTTGGGTCATCTGCCAGCAGGTAGCCCTCAGTCGGCCCGAATACCAGCGACTTAGTATTTCTTCCTCGGTTGCTGTCGCTTCAAGACTGACATCAGGTCATCAGGGGTATAAAAACAGGCAGCCAACACCATTACATCAGTCTTTCTTGCCGAGGAGCCCGAAGCAGAAGCAGTTCGAACGAGTGCCGGTCGGCCGCTACCTGAATTTTCGTTTCCAAATTGAATCATCCTGAAGTCTTCTAAAGCTAAGTACCCTGTTGGGGATCCTTTTTTCTTGCTCTAACTGATGTCAGAAAAAGTTAACAATTGTCTCGCCTGTGGAAAGCAAATACCACACCGAGGTTTCCATTCTTACTGCGTCACCTATTTAGGCCCAGACTACGACGTATCTCGCTGTCAGTTTTGTGCTTTATTCAGTGCCCGAACTAATCTTCGTCGGGCCCTTATTGTAGACAAACACTTTCATTCTTGATCTCCGTATTCAGGAAAAGGCTTCGATAAGCCATCCTTCTACAGATCTTCCAAAAAAATGTAAGGATAAAGACAGAGACATACCGCACAGGTCCAAAGCTGCGACGACACTTCCGTTAAGCTAGTCACCAGTTTGCCGGTGCTCAGTGAGGCACTTTCGCAGCCCCTGATGCCCGCTTCAGTGGATTCGCAGGCCGCTACCAAGACCCGTTTGGAGTCCGGTATGCCTCAAGACTCTTCTTTGACTATGAAATCTGCGGATGTCTCTACCATGGATGGGTCCAGAGCCACTATGCAGGCACCGGCTTCTGAGGAAGTTCTTCGCATTACCGATATTCGCCACAAACCGACTTCTTTCACGTCTTCACTTCTTTCTAAAACTACTGAGTTTCTAAGGCCAAGAGTTCGTAGGTTCATAGGTTAGTACTAAGATAACTGCTCTTGCGAGCCATTTTAAGCCTAGCCAATTATCCCTTGTGAGACTCAAACCTCACACCTTGCGTTTGTAAGGCAAACACCTTAACCATTAGGCCACCCTCCCAAACCCCAACGAGCTACGCCTAAAAAACCGACGAGCCAACCTCAAGCTCCTGCTTCCTTGCCACAATCTCAAATGCTTAAAATGGCAGAAGACCTGATTATGCTGATGAGGGGAAGCCAGCCTTCCCCTGCTAAGAGAAAAAGAGACCTGTCCCCAGCAGCTTTAACTGACCAAGAGTCCGATGACTCTGAGGTTTCCAAATACGAAGACATGCCTTTATTGGCCTATGAGGATTCAGATGCAGAGGAATACATTCCTTCTGCTTCCCTCCAGAGGATTTTTCTTTCGGTGAAATCCTGCATACCTTGAGAGAGAATTTCCACTGGGAATGCCAGGAGTATCCTCGGTCTAAAGAGACGCGGGGAATTTTTAGATTTACCACAGCACAGACCCCTAGCTATCCCTCCTGTTCTGGATGTTGTGGATGATGTCTTTATGGAATCCAGTCTAACTCCTGATACTTTACCCCCAGCTCTAAGGAAACCAGACAGGTACTGTAGAGTCCCTGACTCTCACAAATTTATTTTCAAAAATCCTACTGCTGACCCAGAGAATATCTCCCAAGGGCCTAAAGGAATAAAAGCAAATACAGCTAGGAATCTCACCCCTTCTGACAGGGATTCCCAAGCTTTAGACAGATGGAGTAAAAATGTATACACCTCTGCAACTATTGCCATTAGAGCATTGAATTGCCAGTTCAACATGCTGAAATATCAGCAACATACTATGGAACTTAAGCAAACATCATCTACCTTTCCTGACTGTGCTTATGCTTTCTGCAAGCCAAGTCAGCAAGCATACCCTGCAATGTGGGTTTGATGCCTAAGAAGCATCCTGCAGGGCAGCAGTCACAGGTTCTGTACTTAGAAGGCATGCTTGGCTTAAGGAGCAGATCTTGCCAGACCGTGTCAAATCAAAATTACTGGACGCTCCTTTGAACAAGGACAATCTGTTTGGCACCAGAGCAGAAGAGATTTTACAATGGAAGAAAAGGCCCAAGTCTATGCAGACAGTCAAAGATTTTTTGCAAGTGCAGCCACCAAGATTCTGTAGGCATTACCCCATGAAAGCTTGATCCTTTCCAGCCCCCTCAAGGCCATCTCAAACTAGACCCAGGGGAAATGGACCCCCCCAGATTACAGTCTTGGGGGTGTGCAGAGATCTAAGCAATGGAGTACCTCCACTTTTAAAACAGGGAGTGCTAAGCCACGCCCTCACGGAAAGAATTCACAATGACTTTTCAACTCACTCCTCACCTCTGCCCAATTGCTCGTGCACCTAGGAGGAAAACTTGCCCACCATGCAAAACACTGGACCTCCATCACCAACGAATGATGGGTCCTCAACATAGTATCCCAGGGTTACAAATTTTATTTCCACACACTGCCAACCCCAAAAGGGTTCCCAAGCCTTCCTCCAAACTAGTGGGCAGAGGCACAAAACCAAGTCCAATCCCTGCTTTCCATAAGGGCAATTCAGCCTGTTCCTGCAGAACAGATAGGCCAAGGTTTTTATTCCAGACTTTTTCTGGTACCCAGAAAAGAGGGCACATGGCGCACAATCTTGGATCTATCCATTCTAAACTTCCTTCACTACCTTCCTGGTGGTACCAAAATTCAAAATGCTCACCCTACAGCAGCTTCTCCCTATGCTGTCCAAAGATGCCTGGTTAGCCAGCCTAGACCTAAAGGAAGCCTATCTGCACATCACTGTCAGGGACTCATGCAGGAAATATGTACGTTTCAGGGCAGGATCTGTGCATTATCAGTTTTCTGCAGTTCCTTTTGGCTTATCCACTGCTCCCAGAGTATTCACAAAATGCCTGGCTCCAGCCATTGCATATTGCAGACAGAGTAAGATTCAAATATACCCTTAGTTGGACGATTGCCTGATTCAGGCAGACAGTCAGGAAAAGCTGTTGCAGCACCTGACATTTGTAAAGGACCTTCTAACCTCCCTGGAGTACACTATCAACAAATAGAAATCAAAGCTAGTCCCCATTCAAAAGATTGTATTCCTGGGAGCAAGCTTGGACACAGCATCCCAGATGGCATTCCTTACTCCAGAAAAACAAGCCTGTCTGACAGACTACACTCAAATGGCCACCAGAACCCAGCTATCCGCAAGGAAAATCCTGCAGGCTCTAGGGTTCATGGCCTCCTGCATTCTACTAATTCCATATGCCAGACTGCATATGAGGAAACTTCAATGGTACTTAAATAGTCTTTGGTGCCAACATTCTTAATACCTGGTTCATAGGTTGGTACCAGGCTATCAGCCCTAAGGCCTATACAAGCCTAGCCATAACAATTCCCTGGCTATTTCTTCCCACATTATTTACTTTCCTGGACCCATGTCTAGCAGGGCGACTGACATGATCCCTGGGGTGAATTTCCTTTCTCCCATCCAATCGTCAAGGTTCCTCTTGAAGAGGTCCAAAGAGGCACTCTGCTTGACATGTATGGGCAATCTATTCCAGAGTCTGGGGAGTCTCTGGGTCAGGAGCCTATCCTTGCAGCATGATGTCCTTCAAGGATGCATCTGCAGTCATAACATATGGGTTGTCCTGCCTCAGGCAGCCCTTCGGTCGGCCGGATTCCAAAGTCTGGGTCTGGCCTCGGCTGATGTCGCACTTTCCCCGACGACGTCAGAGCGTCTGGGGTAAAAAAGCATCAGCCGACGCCATTTTCCTCAGTCTTTCTTGCCGCGCGGTGCCCGAAGCAGAAGCAGTTCGCAAGTGCCGGTCGGTCAGTTCCTGTGATTCAGCTACCGAAGACTTCGAAAAAGCTAATACCCCGTTGGGGACTCTTTCTTGCCTCAGCCGATGTCAGATAAAGTAAATAATTGTTTAACTTGTGGGAAACAAATACCTCATAAGGATTTCCACTCTTACTGCCTCCCTTGCTTAGGCCCAGACCACGACGTCTCGGCCTGTTCAGCCTGTGCTTCCTTCAACCGACGAACTCTTAGACGTCGGTCGGAGTTTGCAGAGGACTTCTTTGGGGCTAATTTTGCATATAAGATGCCATCGGAGACTCCGACATCGCATTTGGTGAAAAAACGGAATGACAAGGACAGACTCTCGCAGCCCGCGGTTTCGGCTGAAACCACTGTTAGGCCTACCGCGAGTGTCTCGGTTTCGGCCGAAACAGAGTCCTCGGTACTTCCTTTAACCGAATCCACTCAACCGACCACCGCAGCCCTGGAGGCCCCAGCTGAGTCGGCTACTGAGCTACCTACTGAAACCAGTGTCCAGGAAATGTCCGACACCATTCCTTTGGACAAGTCTACTCCTGCACGTGGTGCAGCCAGACCCCCTGCATCCATGTCCATTAAGGCTTTTTCCAGGGCTAAAGCTGCTAAACTTGCTAAAGCTTTGCCTCCCAAGACTACCTCTCAGAGACCTTCTTTTAGTTCTCAGATCCTCAGCCTTGCAGAGGATCTTATCTCTTTAATTAGAGGTTCTCAGCCTCACCCGGACAGGGGCTCTCAACCACCACCAGACAAAAGGCCCAGGACTGAGCCCTCTGACCAACACTCTTCAGATGAGTCTACGGATGGATCTGTGTTGTCAGATCACCAGGAGGAGGCTTATTCGCCTCGAGGATTCTGATGCTGAAGAATCTATCCCTTCGGCCTCCCCTCCTGAAGAGTTTTCCTTTGGTGAGACACTACACTCTGAGAGAACATTTTCAATGGCAGGGTCAGGAATTTTCTGATTCGAGAAAGAGATTAAGGACCTTTTTACATTTACCTCAGCATAGGCCCTTAGCTATACCTCCTGTTTTGAATGTTATTGATGTGTACAATGATGTTAGTACAGCCCCTGATTCTCTCCCTCCGGCTCCTGCCAAACCTGATAGATACTACAGGGTCCCGGATTCTCATCTACATCTGTACAAGGCCCATTCTGCAGACCCAGATACTATTTCTCAGGGCCCAAAAGGGGTTGCAGCTGCCACTCCCAAAAATCCTCTACCTTCTGAAAGGGAGTCTAGAGCTTTAGAGAGATGGGGAAAGAAGGTATATACTTCTGCAACTCTTTCCATGAGGGGCATTAAATTGTCAATTTCATATGATACAGTACCAAGAGTATTTGTTAGATGAATTGCATAAGAAGCTTTCCTCTTCTGAACCCCTTGACCGTAAATCCCTTCAGGATCTGGTACACAACTCACAGCAGGTTAGTAATCATTTTTTGCAGTGTGGTTATGATGCACTGGAAGCTTCATGTAGGTCAGCTATGACTGGGGCAGTTATTCGTAGGCATGCCTGGTTGAAGGAACAATCTCTTTACCAGACCATGTTAAAGCTAAACTCCTGGATGCTCCAATGGAAAAACAAAAATTATTTGGTTCCTCGGCTCAGGAGGTCTTAAAGAAGTTTGAAGAAAAGGCAAAATCTGTGCAAACAGTTAAGGACTTTCTGCAAGTACAACCACCGAGATTCAGCAGAAACTGTCCTACTAAGAATTGGTCCTTTCCAGACTCGGACAGACCCCAGAGGGGCAGGAACAGGCGTCCCAGAGGTAGAGGGCAAGCTAGAGGCTCCTACAGAGGCAGTCAGTGGCAGCCTACCAACCAGAGAGGTAGTGCAGGAACAGCAACAACAACTACTACACCTGGACAGACTCAATGACTTTCCTTTGATTCCGCCGACCAGGGCTCAATTGGAAGCACCATTGGGCGGAAAGCTTTCTTTATTCTCAAAAAACTGGCATTACATTACAAGGGACACATGGACACTGCAAATAATAGACAAAGGATACAGGTTCCACTTCCACACTTTGCCAAGAAGAAACGGAATGCCAAACCTGCCACCAAATCAGAGGGCAGAGGCTTTAAAGCAGATCAACAACTTAATACAAATGAAAGCCATAGAAAAGGTACCTCTTTCAGAACAAGGCCAAGGATTTTTCTCCAGATCATTAGAAAATCAATGGAGGCCTATTCTCGACCTGTCCGCACTGAATACTTACCTCATTGTGCCAAAATTCAAGATGCTGACCCTACAGCAACTTCTTCCCATGCTGGGCAAGGAGTCTTGGCTGGTGACTCTAGATCTCAAGGAGGCATACCTGCATGTCCCTATTCGGCAAAGTTGCAGAAGACACCTCAGATTTCTTGCAGGATCAGAGCATTATCAATTATCAGCATTGCCCTTTGGCTTATCTACTGTGCCCAGAGTATTCACGAAATGCCTGGCATCAGTAATTGCACACTGCAGACTTCAGGGGATTCAAATCTACCCATATCTGGACGACTGCCTTATACAAGCGGACAACAAGAAAAATTTGATAAAGGACTTGGACTATGCCATCCACCTATTACAGGCCTTGGGATACACAGTCAACATCCAAAAATCAAGACTTGTTCCATCCCAAAGGATAACCTTTTTGGGTGCAGATCTAGACACAACCACCCAAATGGCCTTTCTCACAGAAGAAAAGCAAAAACAACTTCCGGAGTACTTCATGAATCTGACAAGACAAACTCAGCTTACTGCAAGGAAATTCCTGCAGGCCCTGGGTTACATGGCATCCTGCATAATTCTGATTCCACAAGCTAGGCTGCATATGAGAAAATTACAGTGGTACCTAAGGAGTGTATGGTCTCAGCACAGTCACAGTTTGGAAACTTTGATACCAATCATTCCTTGCCTTCAAAAGGAATTCCTGTGGTGGGCTCAAGCCTGCCAGTCCAACAGAGAGTTGCCTTTCAACAAACCAAAAACAAAACAAACCATCACCACGGACGCTTCAGACCGAGGATGGGGAGCACACATGGAGGGCAAATGTATCCAAGGCCTATGGTCTCAAGGACAGCTGCGCATGCACATAAACCAAAAGGAAATGCTGGCAGTGATGCACGCAATCGAGGCCTTCAAACCTTTCCTCCATCAAGGCCACCTGTTAATAAGGACAGACAACACCACAGTCATGTGGTACATAAACAAGCAAGGAGGCACGCATTCCTACCCTCTATGCAGGCTGGCCATGAATCTATGGGAACTATGCTTGAAACTCAATATCCAACTACAGTCCCAGTTCATGCCAGGGAAAGAAAATGCACTGGCAGACAGCTTAAGCAGAACTACCATGGATGCTGCACCCAGACATCTTTCTACTCATAACACAAGCATGGGGAAAGCCGGAGATGGATCTGTTCGCCTCGCCCCACAATCATCAACTGAAGACATTCTGCTCAAGGACATACCACCCACAAGCTTGGAGGGTGGACTCTCTCTTTCAGCTGGAAAGCTGTAAAAGTCTATGCCTTCCCACCTCTCCCATTAATGTCCAAGGTTTTACTGAAGATCAGGGCAGAACAGCCAAGAGTGATTCTGATAGCTCCAGACTGGCCAAGGCAGCACTGGTACCCACTATTGAGGAGCATGTCACAGACGAAACCGTGGCCTCTCCCCCTATGGCCACTTCTTCTGACGCAGAACAATTTCAAGATCATGCATCCCAACTTGAAAACATTGCAGCTAACTGCCTGGAAAATTCCATAAACCCCCCTCAAAATAACCTATCACAGAGAGTAAAGGACATTATTATGGAAGCTCGACCTTCCACAAGGAAGACATACTCAGCAAAATGGAAAAGATTTCTCATTTGGAACACAACAAAAGGCTTAGATGTGACAGTGGCGAGCATGGCACATATTCTGGAATACTTAGCAGAATTGTTCCACAATGGCCTGTCCTATTCTTCCATTAAGATTCATGCCTCAGCAATTTCAGCAGAATACAGTGTTGATCCACCTATCTTCTCGCATCCTCTCCTCAGGCAATTTCTGAGAGGAATCAAAAACATCAATCCTCCAAGGAAACCCCCTTTACCTACTTGGGATCTCAACTTTGTGCTGGAGAAACTAACACTCCCTCCCTTTGAACCAGCAGCATCGGCGGATCTCCAGTTTCTGTCTTCGAAAACTGCATTCCTTCTGGCCATAACTTCAGCAAGAAGAGTATCTGAGTTACAAGCTTTAATGGCAGTACAGCCATTTCTTATCTTCCATCAGGACAGAGTTTCACTGAGAACCAATCCTACTTTTATGCCAAAGGTGGTATCTAGGGTATCCTTGAACCAAGCTATTCACTTGCCTACATTCTTCCCAAATCCACAAAATAAAGGGGAAAAACTTCTACACACTCTGGATATACACAGACAACTACGCTACTATTTGGACAGAACTAAAAGTTACAGAATGACTGACCAACTCCTTGTAGCATATGCTGCTGGGGTACAAGGAAAAGCAATTTCCAAACAGACAATTTCAAAGTGGATAGGAAATTGCATTCGATTTTGTTACTCCTTTCATGGAAAGACGGTTCCTGCAAACATTAGGCCTCATTCCACGAGGGCCACAGCCACCACTACAGCCTTCCTAAGAGGGGTGGCTACCAAGGACATTTTAGAAGCTGCTACATGGAGCTCCATGCATACATTTGCCAAACATTACAATTTACCTTTATACTCCAGATCCAGAGCAGGTTTTGCTACAGCAGTCCTGCAGGGTATCTTAACTACACCATCCTTTTCTTAGTACCTCCTCCCCCAGATTGGCTATGGTATTCTACCCATATGTTATGACTGCAGATGCATCCTTGAAGGACATAGTACAGTTTTGTACCTAACATAAATGTAGATGTCCGATAGGTATGCATCTGCAGTCCTTCCCCTCTGTGGTATTCCTAGGGTGCTTACCCCTCCATTAGCTAGCTGGGGGATCTATTATGGTGTATTTGTTTGTAGATATATGTATATATTTTGGAAAATGTTTGAAATTTATTGCATTCCTTCAAATTTGGCCTTCCTAGAGGGCACCTGGCATCTGGGGCAAGAAACACTGAGGAAAATGGTGTCGGCTGATGCTTTTATACCCCAGACGCTCTGACGTCGGGGAAAGTGCGACATCAGCCGAGGCCAGACCCAGACTTTGGAATCCGGCCGACCGAAGGGCTGCCTGAGGCAGGACAACCCATATGTTATGACTGCAGATGCATACCTATCGGACATCTACATTTATGGTAGGTACAAAACTGTACTTTTTGTTTATTGTGATGACAAGGTTTAGATCCCTGAAGCGTGTAGCTCTGAGGGATTGGGATTTCTTTAAGTGTAGCATGTCCAACAGCTCTGGGTTTGACATGGCCTTGTATGTTAAGCAGAGATCGCCTCTGAGTAGACGATATGCGACAGAGTATAGCTGGAGTTTTTTAAGGCGGTCAGCATAGGGCATCTGCTTTAGGCCTGTGATTCTTTTAGTGAGGTATTTCTGAGGCCTTTCCAGTTGTTGCAGATGTCTTGAGAGGTACATACCAAATGGGGCGTTGTATTCTATAATGGGTCTAATGAGGGATGAGTACAGTGGGACAATGACCTCCTTTTTCTGGATGAAAAGCCCTTCGTGATGAGGTGTGCCACATAGAAGGATTTCCTGACTGTTGTGGTGATGTGGTTATCGAAGGTGAGACCACTGTCCACCTGTGTCCCCAAGTCTCTTATCACACTTTCTGTGTTTAGTGTACTGCCACCTATATGGTAATTCATGGATACATGTTTTTCCCAAAGGGATAACAATACATTTCTTGGCATTGAGCTTGAGCCCATGGCTCTGGCACCAAGCATCTGTTTCTGTAAGGCCCTTTTGTAGAGTATCCACATCATTTGGGGATTCAGTAATGGCTCCCAGTTTGCAGTCATCTGCAAACTTTGTTAGCCAGAGTCCCTTAGTGTTGACCTGTACTTCAGCGAAGTAGATGCCAAACAAGAGCGCCCCAGGACTGAACCCTGAGGTACTCCACTTGTCACTTGTCTGGAGCTGGATTTGGAGTCGGCTACTTTTACAGTGTGGGTTCTATCAGTAAGCCATTTAGCAACCCATTGGGTGACATAGGGATTAATGCCCAACTTAGTAAGTTTATCTATGATTCCAGAGTGGGGGATGGTGTCAAAGGCCTTGGCAAGGTCTAGATAGGCTGTGTGGACCACCTTACCCTTGTCCATGGCTCTGGAGAATGATTCAAAGAAGTCAAGTCAGGTTCAGGAGACAAGATCGGCCCTTCACAAACCCAAACTGGGTGGGGTCCAGTGTTTGAAGGTTGCCAATGTCTTTGTTTATAAGTTCCATGATGATACGCTCCATGGCCTTGCAGATAAGGCTTGTCAGACTGATGGGATGGTAGTTTCCGGGATCCAAGATGGATCCCCCTTGTGGATTGGGATAACTGTAGCTCTGCGCCACTCAGTGGGCACGAAACCTGAGGTGAGGCTATGATTAAACATGACACTTAGGTGAGGTGCCAGTTCATATTGTAGTTCATGTAGTACACAGCGCGGGATGTCATCTGGTCCCATGGATGCTGTATTCTTGGCTTTAGAGAGTGCGTTTTGTACCTGTGTGGCCGTTATTACTGGAATTTGGCAATCTTCCGGTATTGAGATGGGCCATTTAGGGGGTGAGAGGGGGGTGAAGTTGGCACTGAATTGATCTGCCAGGATATTGGCAATATCCTTCGGATCAGTATATTTAATGCCATTCTGTTTTAGCTCAGAGCAGATCTGAGCATTGCCATTTAGATTCTTGACATAGTTATAGAATGCTTTGTGGTTGTCTTTGGAATCTTTGGCAATTTTATTTTCGTAACTAGCTTTGGAGGATTTTATGAGGCATCTCAGTTTCTTACTGAGGCTAGTAAGGGAGTTTTTTGCATCCTGGGATTTTCCTCTTTTCTGCAAAAGTTTCTTCCTTTTGTTGTAAAGTTTGTTTATGGCAGGGGACCACCAGATTGGCTTCCTTTTTTTGGATGAGAGCATTTTGGTTCTATTTGGGATGGCACGATTCATGCACGAGTAGATGTGCTCGTACAGTGCCTTAGTGTAGGATTCAGCAAGTTTGTCACTTCTGACTTGAGTAGCATGAAGTTGGCTTTGGAGAAGTTTTTTATGGTGGTTTCTTTACTGGGGGGTGGGGTGGGATGTGGATGTTAAGGGTGATTAGCTTATGGTCAGACCTGACTAACGAGGGGGTGACCATAGGTATGGAGCATTGATTTCCCATGTTGGTAATGACCAGGTCTAGGATATTGGAGCCCCTGGTGGAACTATGGATTAGTTGATCCAGGGTGTTGGAATTTATGAATTCCAAGAACCATTGCGCAAAGGTGTTGGGACATGAGTAGTTTTCCCAGTTAATGGCAGGGTAGTTAAAATCACCCAGTATTAGGGTGTTTGGTTCTATCTTAATATTTTCCAGTATGTTTAGAAAGGTGTAGTGAGAATCTTGGGGTATGGTGGGGGATCTGTAGCAAGCTACAATTTGGATTGCAGTCTTACCTAGTGTTAGTTGCACTTGGAGAATTTCAGACACATTGTGTTGGCTAACTAGCCTGGTGGTGTGAATATCCTTGGTGAATATTGACACCCCTCCACCTTTAGTGTTTCGGTCCTGGTTTGGTGGCCGAAAAGTGTGGTAAGAGTTCTAGCCTGGTATTGCAGGGGTGCTCTCTGGAGCCTTGAACCAGGTCTCAGTTACTGCACAGATATCGATGTTCTCCATTTTTAGGAGTGCCTCGAGGGAGTGCATTTTGAGGTTTAGACTTCTAGCATTGAGTAGCATTACCTTCAGATTTTGCATGCTTGTACCTGTTACGGTGGTGGTTTTGTCCTTTGAAGTTTGCCTAAAAAAGGCACTATTGGGGTGGCAAGAGCCTTAGCCAGTAACCTGAATCCCAGGGGCGACAGGTGCAGACCATCTCTGGCAAAGCATCGTGGTCTGTCAATCATGTCATCCCAGGCAGACAGATACTGGATCCCCTTTGAATGACACCATAAGCTTAGCCAATTGTTGAAGTCAATCATTTTATCCTTATATTGTGGTGGTATTCTGGGCGAAGGCAGGATGCTACTCAGGGCTAGGGTCATACCTGCCTGGGCCATATGATCCGAGAGCTCTTCCATGTCTCTTTTCATGTAGTCCAGGGAGGTACGTCTCAAGTCATTCACTCCAACATGGACAATGACAAGAGTCATATTTGTACTTGTTGTGGAGTGACTTGAGTGCATGCGTTATGTGGCGGATCCTGGCACCCGACAGGCAGTTGACTGTAATTTTCTCCTTATTCAACCTGGTGAGAGGGACATCAGTGTGCCGGACTATAGAGTCACCTATGACTAAAGTGTTATGTACATTGTCTTGCCTTAGGGGCTGTTGCTGGGTGGCACACTGGTGTTGTGAACTATGTGACACACTGGTTGTGATTTGTGTTTGCGTTTCAGCTTCAGAGGTCTTTGTTGCTTGGGCAGGTTACAGTTAAGGGCCTCTGCATATGTGGATTTAGTGTTGTTATATGTGGGTGTTGGTGGTGCGGGTTTAGAAGGGCTATGTGTTGCTTGAGGTGTAGTGTGGGTGTTGACCTTCTCCACTTGACTGTTTAGCACAATCTTGGGTGGAGAGAGCTTTGCTTCCATTTTGGCTATGTAAGTGCATCTCTCACAGGTTGTAGTGTTGGGTGGTAGGAGGAGAGGGCTGTCTGTGTACATGAGGCAATTGCTGCATTGCCCCAGTATGCCCAGATTCACCAGGTGGACAGGAGAAATCACCGGAAGCTGAACCTTGGACATGCCTGGTTTGGGGCTTTTTTTTTTTTTCTTTGTAAAGTATAGGAGCTGTTTCCTTAACAAGGTACTTTGCAATTATAGGCTGTTTAGTGCCTACTATTAATTTCTCCTTGTTAACAAGGAGAAGGAGAGTTCTGTGTTTGTATGAGTTTAAGGCTTCCTAGTGCTTTCCAGCAGGTATTAGAGAAAGTGCTAGTCACAGGGATGCTTAAAGGTAAGATTGAAAAGAATGCACTCTGCAGTGTGCACTAGAGAAGTTAGATGTGAAAGTAGGTAACTGAGTTTTACCTGTTTAAAAAGTTAAGGTTTAGTGGAGAGTTACTATTTTTAAAACGGCAAGATTGATTGAAAGGGGTGGTCACTTTTGTATTTTGGTACTATGAAATACTGTAGGATGGCCAATAAATTTAAATAATTGAAGGGGTGGGATTTCAAAAATGATGATTTTGTGATTACTCACATAAGCCAGTGAAAGTAGAGAGAAATGAGATATATGGTCAGATTAACATAAGAGGCGGGCAACTAGAAAGACAGTGGTATTTAACAAGACAAATTAAATGGGTAGGAGGGCGGGAAAAAATTCTGCCTGACTCAGAACAGAGAAAGCTGTGGTCTCTTTTGAAGTTTTAATATGCTGTTAAAACAGAATGCAAGCAAAACACAAGGTAAAGAAAACAAACTACAGTATTCAAAATATAGAAAGGCAATACAGTAATACAAAAAATAAAAGCAAACTAACCTTTCCTTCACAGCAAAGTGTAGCAGACTCTGGATGAGCCTTTCTGGTAAAGCTATCAAAACTATCATATCTTGCTTCAGGACAGAGTTTCCTTGGTTGGTAGCAGCATGCAACCACAACAACAAGGGACTTTCCTTTACACAACCCCACGTCGCTCAGACCCTAACCACAGACGCATCAGACTATGCCTGGGGGGGCTCATCTGGATGGCAGGTGCATTCGGGGCCACTGGAGGCCAAACCAAATTCATTTGCACATCATCCAAAAAGAGATGCTAATTGTTTGGCATGCTCTGACAGCTTTCAGATCCCTACTCTCACCAGGGCCCCTTCAAATAAAAAACGACAACACCACAGTGATGTACATCAACAAGCAGGGGGGAACCCACTCTGCAGGCTAACCATGACCCTGTGGAACATTGCCTTGGCTATGCCTATTCACCTGCAAGCTCAATTCCTGCCAGGCAAACAGAACTCTCTGGCAGACAACTTAAGCAGAAATTCTCCTAAACCCACACGGGTGGCGATTAGACCTCAACACCTTCAGCTTTCTAACCCAGAAATGGGGTACCCCGATGGTGGACCTATTTGCCTCCCCCTACAATCACCAGCTCAGCAAATTCTGCACCAGGGTACCTCACAGCAAGGCCTGGAAAGTGGATGCCCTATCCTTCCAGTGGGTAAAACTCTCAATCTATGCATTTCCCCCTCTGCCTCTTCTTTCAAGATTACTACTCAAGATAGCAGGAAGGACCAATGGCAATCCTGATTGCCCCAGACTGGCCACGCCAACACTGGTACCCACTATTCCGCAGTCTGTTACCGGTGCCACCATGGCACCTACACAAGATCCCAACCCCCCTCTCTAAGCAGGAGGGACAGATCTTGCAAACCCTGAACCTTGCAGCCTGGCTTATTCCTTGAATTCTCCTCCAGTGGTCAGCCTAATCAAGCAGGTGCTGGATGTCATTCATGAAGTCAGAAGACCCAGTACAAGGAAATCCTGTGCTGATAAGTGGAAAAGGTATTGTTCCTGGATTCACTTTAAAGGAGCGAACTCTGCACAGCCCTCTTTACCTCTCATCCTGGATTACCTAGCAGACCTACTCCACAGAGGCCTATCCTTCTCTTCCATTAAGATCCATGCCTCTGCCATCTCTGCTTATTACAGCACTGAGTCGCCTCTCTTCTCTCACCCTGTCATCAAACAGTTCCTGAGAGGGGCTAACAACTTAAGGCCACCAAGAAAAGCCCCCACCCCAGCTTGGGACCTTTACTTTGTGCTGGAAAAGCTCACTCTATCCCCCTTTGAGCCTGCAGTGTCAGCAGAGTTAAAATTCCTTTCTTGGAAAGCAGCCTTGCTTCTGGCCATCACCTCAGCTAGAAGACTGTCTGAACTAAAAGCACTTATGGCTGTGGAACCCTTCAATGTGAAGTTGTTAAATCTCACCGTTTATTCTCACTGATGGGTTCGGAGCCAATCCTCGGCTCCGACACGGCCAATAGCAAAGCTCAAGGTTTGCCAGTAGCTCGAGACAAAGACCCTTATCCCACAATGCACTGCTGGAATTACCCCAGATCTTTTGCCACGGCAAGAGAGGTCTCGGTGATCCAGTTAGCTCGGACTATTTTGACAAATCGCAAGTTTAAAAAAACTTTTTTTCTAGTTTTTTGGGTGATTGTTACTGTTTAGTGTGTTTCTAGTTTAAAATAATAATAGTTAAGTAGATTAGTTTTTGTAGAGATCTACCCTGTGTGTAGTTTTTGTTTTCTTGGTGTTAGACCCCTTCTTGGCCCTATTTAGTCTTACTATTAAGTGTTATTAGTTTTCTAAATGTGGGCTTAGTTAGCCCTGTATTTAGCCTTTACAGGTATTTTTGTGCTGTTCTGAAAGAATGTCGGATGAGAGAGAGAAATCTCACCCCAAATCGGGTGTCCAGATTGTCGACAGAAAATGTCCGTTATGGACGGACATGTCCAATGTGTTTATTGTCTGGGGGCTAAACACCTCCAAGACTCCTGCAGTATATGCCATTCCTTTTCATCTAGGGTTCTCTTAGAAAGGAAGAGAAAACTAGTAGATAGGGGGTTACTGCAGCATTCTTTTTCTGAAGTGTTGGGTAGCCAGGAAAGTGCCAGCACTTCGTCATAATCTTTGAAGTCTTCTGACTCCAAACAGACCAGGAGGGCAAAGAGATCAGAGGGTACATGGTCATCGGCTCCACAGCTCTCAGAACCGAGTGTCCCTTTGGTTCGGAGCCAGCTCCCAGTCTTGGAGCCGGTCTCCGAGGTCCCCTCATCTCCTCTGCTCCAGTTAGCACCTTCGGTGCATTCCTCTAAGTCTTCGGTCAGCCTATCTGATTTGGATATGGATTGGCTAGTGCAGAAGCTTTTAAGGGCACCAGGACTTACTAAATTGTTGTCGGCACCGACCACTTCGGAGCTGAAGACCATTGAACCGGATTTGACTACTCCTCCGAGCCGTACTGGACCCTCGGTTCCATCTACTCGGGACGTCCTTGGCGCCGACCGAGGACTCTAGGAGCCGACGCTCTCCTGTCGGGTCTGGGGAGGATAGTCGGACCGATATGTTGGTGCCGACTCTTCCTCTCGGGGCTTCGACTCGAATGAGCTCAGCTCCTACCTCAGGCTCGGAGCCTATGGTTTCGGTGCGGGAGGATCAGACGGTCCGTTCGGGTCCGTCTACCCCTTCCCATCGGAGCAATGGCACTTTCGACGCCATGAGGAGAGTCATGTCTCCTAAGACATCGTCAGCATCGGTTCGGCCTTCCCTCTCCCCTCAAGTTCCTGTGTCCTCTTCTTCATCTACCGGTCCCCCTGCGAAGCGTAGAGACCCTGAACTTCAAGTACCCCCACAGGGTGTTCCCTGCTCTTCCGAGACCTCCCCAGATCCCCCCACTGAGGAGGTACCCAGGAAGAGATTGTGCAAGAGGAGGCATTTGGACTCCCCACAGGAGTCTTTGACATCTGACACTCACCTGCATGAGCCAGAAGGGTCCCCCCTCGATCCCCCTCTGAGGATATCTCCTTTGCAGAGATATTAGAGATCCTGAATCAGAGGGGCGGTTGGCAGTCCAAAGCCCTTACAGAGGACGAATCAGTGCTCTTAAAGGCTTTTGGATCTCAACCTTCCACTTCTTGGGTGTCTCCGCCTTACGATGAACTCATGAACCTGATCTCTCGTAAGGCATGGGAGTCGCCGGAGGCCATGGAACCTGTCCCTCGGAAGCCGAACAAGTTTATCTCTGCCCCAGTGGACAAAGCCTTTTTGACCAAGGGAGTGCCTGTTGATGCCATGGTGGTAGCTGCAGCCACCAAAAAGGAAGTGTCTGAAACATCCACATCTATCCATCCTCCTAATAGAGAGTCTAGGATCATGGATAGATATGGGAAACGCATGTTTAGTTCAGCGACCTTTTCTCTTCGATTGCTAAACTATTTAATCCATTTCACGAGACTCCAAAGAGATCTCCTGAAAGAGCTAGGAGATGCTCTTCAGGGTACAGTAGCTGCAGGGGTGGCCGACAGAGTCAACACACAGCTTGCTACCCTAAATTCGGTTGTGAACTCGTCCTGCGTCTCGTATCATATGCAGCTGATGATTCGAGTAGCGCAGCTAGTTCAGGCATTGCTCTGCGGAGACAATCCTGGATGCGTCTTTGTTCCTTTGTGGAGCCCTTTAAGTCTTCCTTTATTAACACCCCGTTTGACGGCTCATCACTGTTTGGGCCTAAAGTAAAGGAAACATTAACCAGGTGTGAGCAGGAAGGCAAGACCCTATCTGCCGTTGGAGTCTGTTTTTCTACCCCTACTCGGCCCTATCCCAAGGGTGCTAAGGGCGGAAAAATGCGGTTCCGGAAAGCACAGGGAACTTTCCAGGACACACATGGAGAAACTCGCTTTAGAGGCAGAGGAGGGGGTTATAATGGAAGACGCTGCCTGCATGGCAGAGGGGGTCCACAGCAACAGGGTGACAGAGGACAGTTCTCTGGTCAGCCCTAGCAGCGCCCCTGAAGGGAGGCCCGGCTGTCCGTCTCTGGAGGCAGTCGGGTGTCGCTTATCTTTGTACCCAGAAGCCTGGCTAAACATAACGTCGGATACTTGGGTACAAAGTATCATTTCCAGAGCATATTTCATACCGTTCTCTACCCGTCCCACTCCTGTATACAGAATCCCAGATGTTCCACCCAGTCTCGGGGAACAAGCAATCATAGACATCCACAAATTGCTAGAAAAAGAGTCATCCAACCAGTCCCAGCAGACCAAGTTTGATTCGGAACTTACTCGAGATTCTTTTTGGTACCAAAGAAAACAGGGGACTGGAGACCTATCTTTGACCTCAGCAGACTCTATCAGTTCGTAAAGAAAGAGAAGTTCCGAATGGTCACGCTTCAGTCAATTCTTCCTTTCCTACGGAAAGGCGATTGGATGTGCTCCATAGATGTCAAGGACGCGTCCTATCCCATAAAGATGAACAGACACTCCTGGGATCACCTGCGTTTCCGGCTGAGAGCCAATCATTACCAGTTTCGAGCCCTGCCCTTTGGTCTCACTACAGCCCCCAGAGTGTTCACCAAATGCATGGCAGTGGTCACGGCTCACCTGAGGTGTCTAGGATTCCAGGTGTTTCCATACCTAGACGATTGGCTCCTCACCGCTACCACCAGGCATCAATTGACTCAGGCAACACAATACACTCTGACACGCTGCCACAAATTAAGGCATTACAGTCAACTTCGAAAAGTCTGCCTTATCGCCATCGCAGCATACTGTTTTTATAGGAGCAGAGTTAGATACCTCAGCCACCACTCTACGTCTTCCAATCGAAATAGTCTCACTTCTCCGCCAACACATCAACTCACTGGTGTCCAAGAACAAAGCTACAGCAGCAGAGGTCTTGAAGGTGCTAGGTTTGATAGCAGCTGCAATCCTGGCCGTACCACTCGCAAGGATGCATATGCGAATCCTTCGATGGCTCCTCTTTGCTCAGTGGTCTTACCAGAAACTGCCGATGCACCACATAATTCTCATCACAGATACCTGCAAGAGAGACCTTCGGTGGTGGTTGATGTCTCTTCATGTCACAATCGGAAGGCCCTTTGTCCCCCCCCCCCCCAGTAGCCACTGTGACCACCTGATAGGGTGGGGGGGCATTTTAACGGAAAGAGTGCCCATGGTACATGGACAGATCAAGAGTCACATCTGCATATCAATGTTCTGGAGTTGAGAGCGGTACTTCTGGCGTTGCAGTACTTTCAGGACTCTCTTTCTCTAGGAAATATTGCAATTCAGACGGACAACATGTCAGTAGTCTGGTACTTGAACAAGCAAGGTGGAACCAAGTCTTACCCCTTTTGTCGAGAAGCCCTCAGGGTCTGACAATGGGCTGTGTTGTCCCAGCGTTTTCTGTTAGTAATGCACATCCTGGGGAAATCAAACTTGATAGCGGACAAGCTAAGCAGGGCGATATTGCTCCCTCATGAGTGGTCTCTCAAACAACAGGTTGCAGAGTTGATTTTCCGCAAATGGGGCCGGCCTTGCTGCGACCTCTTTGCCAGTCACATCAATTCAAAATGCAGAAGCTACTTTTGCCATACCACCACCTCTGGGACATCCCCCAAGAGATGCACTTGTACACGATTGGCCCCCGGGTCTCCTTTATGCATTCCCACCCTTTCCATTGATACCCAGATTTTTACAGAAAGCAAAATCGCTGGGAAGGACTGTTATCCTCATAGCCCCCTACTGGCCTCGACAGATTTGGTTCCCGTTTCTTCACCATCACCTGTTGGAAGATCCATGGATCCTGGACCCAGTTCCGGACCTTCTGACGCACCCGTCAGGGGACCTCCATCCTTCCCTGCTGTCCCTGAAACTGACTGCTTGGCTGATCCACTTACCCTAATTGCCAGGCTTCATTCAATTTCAGAAGATACAAGACAAATTCTCTTGTCGTCTCACAAGCCATCCACCAGGAAATTATACTGCAGTAAGTGGAAAAGGTTCTCAATTTGGGCCATCACACAGAAAATTGACCCGTTCTGAGCTCCGCTAGCGTCCATTTTAGAATTTTTGACAAAGATTTTTAAGGAAGGGGCAGCACCTGCTACAGTTCGAGTCCAGTTAGCCGCCATCTCAAATTTCCACCTTGGATTTGATGGCTCGAATGTTATGGGCCATAAGTTATCTAAAACTTTTCTTAAAGGTGTTCTTCACGAGACCTCCTGTGAAAATTCCTTATTCTCCCTGGAATTTGAACTTGATGCTGTCTCAAATTATTCTCCCCCCTTTTGAATCAGCATCTTCTTGTGATCTCAAATATTTATCCTGGAAAACTATTTTTCTAGTGGCCATTACTTCTGCCCGCAGAGTGTCAGAAGTCCAAGCATTATCTGTCAGACCACCTTACATGATCTTCCATGCTGATAGAGTATCTCTCGGAACAAACCCCTCATTTTTGCCTAAAGTCTATTCTGAATCCAATATCAATCAGGTCATTGAGCTGCCAGTCTTTTTTTCCCAACGACTCTAACAAATTGGAATACATGCTGCACAAACTTGATGTACACAGACAGCTCAGATTTTATCTTGACAGAACTGAGGATATTAGAAAATTGGATCAGCTTTTTGTATCATTTTTAGAAGCCAGAAAAGGTAATCCAGTGGCTAAAACAACTTTATCTAAATGGGTATCAGATTGTATATCCTTTATGCGAATGCTAGCATGCCATTGGCACACAAACCTAAGGCTCATTCTACCAGAGCCGTTTCTACGTCTTCTGCCTTTCAAGTTAAATTGCCCCTTGACAATATTTGTGCTGCAGCCACGTGGTCTAAGCCTCATACCTTTATCACACATTACAAAGTAGATAAGGCTTCCAGGGACAGGTCTTCCTTTGGTTCCACGGTACTGAAAAACATACTTCCATGAGCCACCCAAGATTGAGGGTGCTAGGGACGCTACCCATCAGTGAGAATAAACGGCGAGATTTAACAACTTCACATAAAGAAGTTATGTACTTACTATAACGTTCCATGTAAGTTGTCTATCTCACCTTTATTCTCACGTCCCTCCCTCCTTCCCCCTCCTGGCTGACAGTAGACTTAGAGGCTAGTACTATCCTGGCTCCTCAGTACTTCTTTCCTTTGGAAAGAGTTTCCTTTTTAGAGTAGGGTAAAGGTATATGTATATAGAAGTATGTATATGTGTGTGTGTGTGTGTGTGTGTGTGTGTGTGTGTGTGTGTGTGTGTGTGTATATATATATATATATATATATATATATGTATATGTATATGTGTGTATATATATATATATATGTATATGTGTGTATATATATATATATATATATATATATATATATATATATATATATATATATATATATATATGGATTCACTTCATAACACTGAAACTTCAAAATACTGAAAATGACAAAACTTCATAATACTGAAACTCAAAATACTGAAAACACATATTATGCGTAAACTCAGCTTAAACAACATAAATCATAACAATTTCTACCAAATATATGCAGGGGGCAAGCCCCCCTGCACTCCTCACCCCTGCTAATTATATATATCTACTCCAAGATTGCACTTAACTACACTATGTGCAATCTTGGAGTTGATATATTTAATTAGCAGGGGGTGTGGGGGTGCAGGGGGGCTTGCCCCCCTGCATATATTTGGTAGAAATTGTTATGATTTATGTTGCTGAGTTTCAGCATTTTGAGTTTCAGTATTTTGAGTTTCAGTATTTTGAGTTTCAGTATTTTGAGTTTCAGTATTTTGAGTTTCAGTATTTTGAGTTTCAGTATTTTGAGTTTCAGTATTTTGAGTTTCAGTATTTTGAGCTTTCAGTATTTTGAGCTTTCAGTATTTTGGTTTCAGTATTTTGAGTTTCAGTATTTTGATATTTCAATGTTATGAAGTGAATCCATATATATATATATATATATATATATATATATATATATATATATATATATATATGGATTCACTTCATAATACTGAAAATGACAAAACTTCATAATACTGAAGACCAAAATACTGAAAGCTCAAAATACTGAAAACACATATTATGCGTAAACTCAGCTTTAAACAACATAAATCATAACAATTTCTACCAAATATATGCAGGGGGGCAAGCCCCCTGCACTCCCCATGTGGGGGCAAGCCCCCCACACCCCCTGCTAATTACATACATCAACTCCAAGATTGCACATAGTGTAGTGAAGTGAATCCATATATATATATATATATATATATATATATATATATATATATATATATATATATATATAATATTTGCAGCAAACAAGATCTGAGGTAATTCCAGCAGTGCATTGTGGGATAAGGGGCTTGGTCTCGAGCTACTGGCAAACCTTGGGCTTTGCTATCGGCCGTGTCTAAGCCGAGGATCGGCTCTGAACCCATCAGTGAGAATAAAGGCGAGATAAACAACTCACATGGAACGTTATGGTAAGTACATAACTTCTTATTTTTCAAGCTGACATGGTCTCCCTCAGGACTAACCCTACTTTTATGCCTAAAGTGGTGTCCAGTGTGGCTCTCAACCAATCCATCCATTTGCCCACCTTTTTCTCTAATCCTCAAAATAAAGGGGAAAGGATACTGCACTCTTTAGATGTGTACAGACAGCTCAGATTCTACCTTAATAGGACTAAGCCCTTTAGGAAATCTGACCAGTTACTAGTCAGCTTTGCACCAGGGGCAGAAGGCAAGGACATGTCAAAACAAACCATCTCCAAATGGGTAGCACACTGTATCAATTTCTGTTACGAACACCATGGGAAACCACCCCCTCTGGGGGTCGGAACGTATTCCACTAGGGCACCTTCAACCTCTACAGCATTCCTCAGGAGAGTCCCTACCACCCTACCAGGGAAATTCTGGAAGCTGCTACTTGGAGTTCTGTTCACACCTTCACCAAGCATCACCACTTGCCTATCTTTTCCAAATCCAGGGCAGGTTTTGCAACAGCAGTCCTGCAGGGCATACTAGCCAGCCCCAACTCTTCTTGACTGCCTCCACCCATTCTTCAGCTTTGGGAATCAACCCAAGTGTGATGACTGCAACAGTGAAACACGAAGAACATAGTACAGTTGTGTACACTTACCATAAATGTAGATGTTCGAGTGTATTCACTGTTGCAGTCCTGGTTTCCCACCCTCCAGCCTCCTTGTCTCTCTCCTTCTCTGTTTCTGTTACTCACCCCTTGCAGGGCTATTGGTATTTACTTTTTACTGGTGGTGTTTTTTCCACCATAACTTAGCTCCCTATTTGGGGGCTTCTGACATCTGGGGCAAGAAAAACTGCTGTAATGGCGTCGGCTGCCTGTTTTTATACCCCTGACGACCTGACTTCAGTTCTGAAGTGACAGCAACCGACGCAGTAATACTAAGTCTCTGTTGTTCGGGCCGACTAAGGGCTACCTGCTGGCAGATAACCCAAGTGCGATGACTGCAACAAACATCTACATTTATGGTACATGTCCACAACTGTACTTTCTGCTGGTCTACCCACTCTTACCTTCATCTATGTACCATTCTTGCCCATATCACTTCTCTGCACTTTCTTAGGCAAACACCACACTTCAGCCTGGTACTTTAACCAATCCTAGTCTTGCATGTTAGTTTGCTGTACTCCCCAAATCCTTAAACTTGCCTGGATTACCCTTTTCCCTTAAATACCCCACATTTCAGACCACCTCTCCACATCCTCTTTATTTTTCTCTCCTTAACACTTGTGATAATGTGCCTTCCACTGCTAATACACGAGTTTTGCTGCACCCCTCTGCTCACTAATCTCAGACATATATAGCCCCTTATTTTTTGTTACAGTTCTTATCAAACACTTACCTTGCCATACTGGTCCTTGTTCCACTCTGCATATTGTAATATGCTCCATTCCCCTAATCTACTGTGTTTTACTATTGTGTACCTCTTTAAATCTAGCATTCATCACCCACCCTGCCCCTTCCACTTGTTTAATCTTGTATTTTACAGTCCTTATCTTTTTCCAACCCTGTTCAGGTCTGTCACAGTCAATTTTCAGTTCCTCGGTACTGTTGTCTTGTAGACTTGCATTGGTACTCTGGTACATAGAACCACTACAGAAAGAGAATCCTTATCCATGCCACCTCAATCCTTCCCATTAAGGACTCCCACACTGTCTTAATTCTATCAATTTATTTCCCTCTTGCACAGAGGGAAAAGCCTTACTACTCAATTCTTATCTCGCCTGTTGAAATGTGTAGCCCACCCAAGTTTTCCCATTTCTTTGTCTACCATAATTACTGTTTACTTCTGTGAATGGAACTTAATTCCCTACAAAATAAACAAATCCCATAAACCCTGTGAGATTTCAACCAGTTATCTGCAGAGACTTGCATTGCTGCTTTTCCCCAACACTTCCCACCCCTCCAAAATATCCTCAAACTTTGTGTCACTTTTTTTACTACTAAAAATATCAAAATAGGTGATGAACATTCCTGCTTTGTACCCAATCCCAGGTAAAACACAAACACTGTTAACAGTGACCACAGACAAATCCTCAATGGAGGTGGGTCATTATGAAGGGAGAATGATCTAAGGTCTTTGGACCGAAAACAAGGCCATCTCCCCATAAATGTCCTAAAGTTAAAGGCAGTTTGTGTGGTGATGTAGAAATTTCAAGACTGCATACTTCAGAAGATGATAACCATACAAACAGGTAATGGGACAGTAGCCTGGTAGATCAAAAGTTAAAGGCAGTTTGTGTGGTGATGTAGAAATTTCAAGACTACATACTTCAGAAGATGATATCCATACAAACAGGTAATGGGACAGTAGCCTGGTAGATCAACAAACAAGGGGGAATCACTCCGTGGACTGGTAGGAAGGCTCATCTGGAATTTTCTATTGCCTTAGGAGTGGTCCCTCAACCTGGTGACAGCCAGGAAGGTGTTTAGTCACTGGGGAATCCCCTGCTGCGATCTCTGTCACCCAGTACAATACAAAATGCAGCAGTTACTTTGCTGTGATCCCTCCCCGAGGACAACCACCCTGGGATGCACTTTCTCCACATTGACACTCCCAGTTTGCTTAATGCATATCCACCCTTCGTCTAATGTCCAGGTTCCTGCAGCAAGCTTTAAGGTGCAAGACAACAGTCATCCTGTTGGCTCTCTATTGACTTAGACAGATTTTGGTTTCCCCTTTTGAAGCTTCATCTGAAGGAAACATCCTAGCTTCTAGATCCGGTTCTGAATCTGATCATTCACCCCATCCAGGGAGCCTTATCTGGATCTTCCTAAGCTGAAGTTAATCTCCTGGTTTCTTCTGTTCCATTAATGGCAAGGGATGGTTCTCTCAAGTAGTTTCCTCTCATCTTTTTTCCACTCTGGCTTAAACTTCTGTATTACCAGAGTTCTGTAGCTTGAGATTCTGGCTGCACACGTAAGATCAGATGGATTGAATGCATAAGACATGAAAGTTATGTGCTTAGCATAATAGATCCTTTCTTTCCAGTCTGTCTGATATGACAACCCTCCCACCCTCCTTCCTCTTTTTTTTTACTTCTAAGAATTGAAGGATTAACACTCCATAGTCATTTGGTCCAAGTCAGTACAGATTGGTAATGTCTGGTGTTTCTTCAGGCAGCAGACTAGATATGTGATAACTAGGGAGATAGGAGCATTATGGGGTCAAAGAGGATTTCTGAATGTTTATCTGGAATCCTGGATTGGTCAGAAGAGATGAAAACAAAAATAAAGGTAGAACGTTTCATTCCAGTCTATCTGCTTCTATGTGTGGGTCTTCGAGCCACTGCTAGGATATGATCCAAAATTAGTTTTCAAACCCCATCACTCAAGACTGCCTTTCTAGGATGACTATAGGTATACTGCAGCAAAAGGATTCTCTGATGCAGGAGTAGGTGAAGTTTTATCTGGATATGTTTCTGAGCTTCTCCGCTGTCTCTGACTTCAGTCAGTATGTTTGTCAGGATTCTGGGGTTGATGGCAAGTATGATGCTCATGATTCCTGTCACCAACTTACACATGAGAAAGATTCAATGGTTTCTAAATAACATATGAACCCTTGTAGGTTTTCAGATGCTAGTCTTGGGCTTTGTAAAAATGTTAGTCTTGGGCTTTGTAAAAAAAAAACTGCACTGGTGCATCCTGCAAATGCAGGTCTCCACTTAAGTCTGTAAGTAAGTACAGATGCCTGATTTTGCTTGGTGAAAGCTTCTATGGTGGTAAAGGTGCAAGGCATATGAGATTCTTCAGACAAACCAAATGAGAGATGTCTGTGATTCATGTCTTAAAATCTCTTTATCTGTGGTCCCCATGACCTTTCAGTTGATTACAGAAAACACTAAAGATGTGGTACATCAACAAACAAGAGGGCACAAGGCTGTACCCTGTAGGCAGGCTGGCTGTGATAGCTTTAGAGCTGACTCTTCAGCACTCTTTAACTCTCCAGAAATCTTGCATACCATCAGAACAAAACATAGTGGCATACAAGCTGAGCAGGATCAGGAACAAAAACCCTCTGAGGAACACAAAGTAGATCCATTTTGGGGGGGGGAATACCTCAAGTAGATCTTTTTCCCTCCTTTCAAACGAGACAACGATTCTGCTCCAGGATTCCATGCAGACAGACCTGGAAAACAGAAAATTTTGCATTCCTTTGGATGGGAATTTTCTTTACATTTCCACCCTTTCCCGTGATATCCTAGGTAATTCTGAAGATTCAGAAGGATTCTTTGAAAAGTAATTGTGGTGATTCTTTTATAGCCTGGACAACATTGGGTTCTCCCTTCTTATGGAAGTGGCAAAAGGCAGTTACTATGTATTTCTTAAACTGAACCTATTCACACAGATGGGACCTATTCACATGGGAGAGGGGTTGATGCACCTCAGTCTGAAACCTCTTCAACTAACTGCCTTGGTGATTCAATTCTAATAGCTTTTAGGTACATCTTGTGGTCATGGATTCTCCATTTTCTTCAATGGTTTTTAATAAAACAGCTTTTAAAGGAGTGCCTGACCTAAGACCACACCAGAAACAGGTTGTTTCTTCCAGGATCTTAACTTTATGCTGGAAAGGTTAACCACATTTCCATTTGAACCTGCACATAGAGTATATTTAAGGTTGATTACATGGAAAACTGTAATACTGCTCTGACATCTGCAGAGTATCTGTGTTGCAAGCTGTCACGATGGCTGAACTATGGGCATTCGTAGGGATAAAGTGTCATTAAGAAAAAACTCCCTCATTCATGTCCAAGATTGTTTCAGAGTTTACTGTGAATCAGGTCATCAGTCTCTGTGTTCTGTCTTCTCCATCAGAACTCGGTGGGGGGGGGGGGGTGATTCTACGTACTCTGGACATGCATAGGCAGCTCGGGTACTAGCTTGATAGAACCAAACACTGTAGAAAAGCTGATCAGCTACTTATTTCTTGTGCTGGGGCTAAAAAAGGACAACCAGGTTTGACACTCTTTCCAGATGTTGTTGCCATTAGATCCAATCTCTTTTCTGACCTCCTCACTCTGTAGGTTATTGGATCTGATCCTAGATTGGCACTTCAGAATCTTTGTTAGTTCCAAAGCTCCACCTCCTCTTGTAATGCTCCTCATACTTTAATTTTCTCCGATATCATTTGTCACTCTCTTCATTGCATAATGCATTCTTCCAAAGCTCCAATGTAGGTAAATGTTAGGCTTTGCTACGTATTTGATACTATTTATCATACCCTTTCATCATAGTTTTCTTGCTATTAAATAACTCTTCCTCTTTATATAAAAAAAAAAAAAAACTTACTTCATACTGTCTGCTTTAGTGGTTGTCTGAGCATGTGAGCTGTGCTGCCACAGGCCATCTCCCTCTTTTTTCCCTGTTGCCTACAGCTGTGGTTAGAATTAATCTACACTACTGCTGCTTTCCTTTTTCCTTAAGAAAATTGTTGAATTACATCTGTGTGCTATTAGTAAGTCTGGATATTTTGTACTTCCTGCTTTGCTGTTCCATGTAGTAGTCCTATTTATGTGCTGTACTTTGTTGCTCTGTCATTGGTAGGTCTTTGGGTTTCAGAAAGTATTTGGGGTCCAGTCATACATTGCCCTGTCAGAATTCATATGACCACTGTCTATATTGTCTGGGGTTTCCCATATGGATGCTAACTGCCAGGCCTGCAATTCATTAAGGTCCAGTGCCTCTCCTTTTCTTAAGACAAAGCTAGTTAGAAAATGGATGCTTCCCACCTCTGCTGTAGTCACCAGTCTTCTATTTCATCTTCTCTTTTGAAGAAATCAGTGGAGAGAGAGAGAGGCAAGGAAAAATGGATTAGGAGGAGGGAAGAAAGGAAAAAGATAAGGGTAAACAAAAAGAAAAGGTGGCCAGGAAATGGCTTGTTGACTCCCGTTGTTGACATATTGTCAGTGCTCTATTAGTACTGATCACTTTGATGGCTCAAGTGTTGGCGATGCTGAGATCTCTGAAGTTTGACACCATAAGCCCTTTTTTGTCTGCAGTGCCAGAGTCTTAGCCCCACTCCACCTTCTCGGCCATTGTTCCAGATCAGGCATTCTCCCCAGAACCTTCTCTTTGATGTTCCCTTTTCAGGGTCCAAGAAGTTCAGAAATCCATGTTTTAACCCATCAGGCTGTCATCTATGGCTTTTTCTAGGTCCATAACATCCACCAGGAATATTTGGAGGCTGATTTGGACAAGCTGATACAAACCTTTTTGAAGGCCTAGATAGGCTTGGGGATCATTCCTTCTCCCAAGTGAGCTGCCTCACTCTGCTCTGGTTCTTGTTGCTCCTTCTCTGGTCCTTCCTTCAGACGTAATGACGCAGGATTCGTTGCCCGCCTGTGGTGTTCCTTTGGTGCATTCGGTTTGGCTGACTTTGGAGCTAACCACAGTCTTGATGTATTCTACTCTGGCTCCATCTTTGCCATCTGTATCCCAGAGCCATAGGGCTGGAGTAGACTCAGAGGTTGTTGGTACCGTTCATGTCCCTGGGTGCCTTGGCGCTGGATAGAGGCTGTAGTGGGGATTTCTCCTAGGTTTGCAGATGCTGAGATTGGTCTTTTTCCAGTAACACAGCCTTGGCCTTTTCATTCATTGTTGTGGAGAGAATTTTGTCTCGTGCAGAGATGGGATCATCACACCAGGTGTTTGAGCCATCACATAGGGTCCTTTAAATCCTTTTGTGATAACACCTTCTTTAGCAATCATCCTTAGTTGAGATGAGGGGTTGGACTACTTAATCGCTTTCCTAAAAAGAGTTGTCTGTTTTGAGGCCGTGGGTGCAGAGCCTGCCCATGTCTTGGGTGTTACCCCCTCTCTAGATATGCTCATTGACCTTATGTCCAGGAAGGTATAGAGAGAGCCCAATTATGGTGGATCCATTACTGTGCAAGCCTGAAAGTTTTGGTCCCACTTAAGAATAGGCACTGCTGTAGCAAGGGTCGTGCTGTTGCAGTTGCTTCAGCCATGAAGAAATGTCTCCAAAAACATTGCATCTTTTCATCCCTAAACATAAAGTCATGGGCGTTGGATCGATTTGGGAAGCACACACATGCTTCAGCCACATTTGCTGTGTGTGCACTGAACTGCACTGCACACTTGTCTTTCCTTCAGAGGGATGTAATCACTGAAGTTAATAAGTCAGAGGCATCTCAACCTTGGCGAGTCAGTTGGGCACCATGTTAGCCATTCTGAGGGTCTCCATGTGACTTATGTAATACAGTGGATAGTATGGCATGTGTGGCAGGCACAGACATTTTACTGCACCAACTTACCTGGATTTGTCTGTATAATTTTGCAAACTGCTTCAAAGTGTCTTTCCTTAACACCCTTTTTGGCACATTTTGTTTGGACCAACAGTTAAGGACACCCTGACTAAGAGCAAACAGGATGGCAAGACTTTGAGGTGGAAGTTCGGTGCCCCCCCCCCCAAGCAAAGGACCTTCTGTAGAAAGGGAGGTGGGTGGGGATTGGCTGTTCCTTCTGTAAGTCGCAACAGTTTCCTCAGTACTGAGACAGATGAGGAACTTTAGGCCTCCATTAAAGTGGTAGGGGTGGTCCACAGAGTCTTGGCTCTAGAGGATCTTTCTCTGGCTAACCATGTCAGTGCTTCTGAAAACTTGCTCAACTACATTTCCAGAGGTTAAACCATTCCCTTTCAATTTACTCCAGGTTTAAGACAGTTGGATATTCAAAGGCTGCTGATAAAATGAGTCATCAAAGAGGACTTGTGGAAGGGGGGGTGTCTATTCAGGATTCTTTTTGGTACCCAAGAAAACCAAGGACCTCATGATCATTTTGGACACAAGCAAATTACTTGTATGTTCATAGGTTCATAGGTTCATAGTTTAGTACTAAGCTAATTGCCCTTGTGAGCCATTTTAAGCCTAGCCAATTATCCCTTGTGAGGCTCAAACCCTGCACCTTGTGTTTGTAAGGCAAACACCTTAACCATTAAGGCACTCTCCCAACCCCTGTCAAAACAAGTTCCAGATAGATGCATTCCATTCTGCCTCTACTGAGGAAGGACAATTGGGTATGCTTAGTGGACCTCAAAGATGCTTATTACCCAAAGTTAGCAAGGTGTTCCATGAGGTTCTTGCATTTAAGGGGGAACCAGTTTCTACTACTGCCCTTTGGCCTCACGACAGCTCCCCAGGTGTTGCTGTAATGCATGTCATTGGGATGGGCTGCAGGGATTTCAGGTCTTTCTGTGCCTGGGTGACTGGCTGCTTACTTTGACTTTAGGGACATCACTGATCCAGGTGGGAGACTCCTTGCTCCATCTGTGCCTGTTCTTGAGCATTACAGTCAATTGCAACAAATTCAGTCTGGAACCTGTTCAAGCTCTTTATTTTATCATTTCCTGTCTGGACACCACAACTCATTACTGGACTCCTTCGTCAAGATTGCTTTCTTGTGACTTTAGGCCAATCAAATTTTGCTGCTTTAGAGGTCTCCCACTTACTTGGTTCTTTGCAGCGGCCATTAGGCTAAGAAGATGGTCCCTCTTGTTTCTCTAGCTGGGTTCTTCAGTGGACTCTCTCAGTTCAAGGGTTTATCTCAACTCGCCCAATGAATTTTCTAGTTTGTCTCAACATTTGTCGTCTTCACATCTCATGTTGGCTGACTCTGATCACATCCGTGCAGGATCCAGTTTACTCTTCCCCAGGCCACAGCCCGAGTAGCCATAGATGCTTCCCTCCTGTGGTGGAGAGACATAATGAAGGGAAGATGTTTCAAGGTACCTGGTCCCAGTCAGAGGCCTATTTACACATCAGTGTATTGGAGATAAGAGCAGTCCTCCTGTCTCCTCAAAGGTGTGATTTCAGTCCCGACCAGCAACACGAGTTTGGTCCATAAACAAGGGGGGATCCTGAGCCTGTCCGCTGTGTCTTGAGGCTATGGGGATATGGCAGTGGGTTATGTCCTTGCAACTCTTTCTGATTGCAGTACATATTATGGACATATTCAGCATTCTAGTAAACAGTTTGACTAAGAACATTCTGATGCTTTAGGGGTGGTCACTCTCAATACATCAGTGGCTGTGCAGATTTACCCTCTGGGACCAGCCATGCTGAGATATGTTTGTGACCTGTCTCAGCCACAGATGAAGAAGCTGTTTTGCCCTGATCCCATACAAGAGGCAGTCCCAGATGGATTGTCCATTGTACACTTGTCCCCAGATGCTTACCCTCCAATTCTGATGATCGAGGGTCTGCAGAAAGCAGCTTGTTGTAGAGTAGCAGTAATTCTCATAGCTGCCTCCTGGCTCAGAGAAGTGTGGACCACCTTAATAATTTTACCCTCCTTTGTTCAGGATCATATTCTTGATCTGCTTTCCAACCCTTCGAGCCAGCCTCACCTGAATTGGAAATCCCTCTGGTTGACCTTTTTGTTCCACCAGTTTCAATGATGACCAGAAACCCCAAGCTATCTGAAAGAATTGTGCATACCCTTTCTTTTTAAACCTTTCTAGTAAAAGGCTTCTATGTTAGTAAGTGGAAAAAATTTACCATTTGTACCATATCCAAGTGGATTAATTCTTTACCCTTCTAGGCATAATCCTACATTTCTTTTAGCTGGTCTTTTCAGTCTAGGGCTACTGTACTCTAAAAATTTAATTAGTGGCCATTTCAAATGTTGTGGGTCAAGACAAAGCCTTTTTGAAGGGTATCTCCACCTGCGGTGTCGGGCCTCACAGCACCCCTGGGCAGGCATTAATTACACATTAACACACACCCTGTCGGTCATTATTACTTGCTTATTTAGCCTTTTTTCTTGCTAATAGCTATTCATTGTAGTTAAAACTTCTGCATACTTCCCTTATTCCCTCCCAGTTGTTTTGCTGCTGCTAGGAAACTTCTACCTATTTCCATTCTCCTGCTTTTCTGGTATCACATGGGGTGCTTGGGCCTGTGCAGCCCTTATAAATCTGTACCTTTCCTATTACATACAGATTTTCTTGTTGGAAAAAAAAATGTCTATTAGTGTAGGTTTAGTGTTACTCTGCAGTTTCAAATTTTGTGGTTCTTAACTCCTTTTCCAGGGGTTACTTCTAGTTTTTCTTTGCTATGTCTGATAAACCTAACAAGCCTGAGAAACCAACTGGTTTCAAAAAAGTGCACTGCTTGTGGGCATAAGATTCCAAATTCTAATGCCCACAAGAAGTGTGAATACTGTCTGGGAGCTGCCCACCTTGATTCACCTTGCATTGTTGGTGCAACATTTAATCCCGGGGCGCTGTTCGAAAAAAAAAATGATTTTTGAAAGGGTTTATACCAGCTGATTCTGGGGCACAAGCCCCCTCCAAAGTTTCGCAGTCAACCTCCAAGTCTAGGAAGAGGCCCATTCCGAGATCTCAGAGGGATTCTTCAGAACCCACTGATAAGTCAAACTCTGTTTTGATACCTTCTGATCCAAAGACATTTGGCTGACCCTCTGATCATAGCATTCTTCAGATCTGATTGGTCCAGCACATGCTACTAGCTCTCCAGCTCATTCTATTGGTGGTTTCCTTTTCTGATCTGGCCTGCGGTTTTGGAGTCCAAGGATCCAAGATCCCTGAGATTTGGCATCAGATCTGAGGAAGCTCCCTTCTTCGACTCCGGTATCCCTGACCAGTTCTGCTCCAATACCTTCAGATCAGAGCAGGTCTGGGATCCGAGAGGTCAGTGCCAGGTCCAAGGGGTTTGGTTTGGCTCCTGCTTCGTAGGATCCTTCACCTCCCCCCAGTGCCTCGGCCCTGAACAGCTCAAGTCTGTTTCTCTCCAGAGGGCTCTGATCTGAGATTTGCCCCAGCCTTACTTCCTTCAGCTGCTTCGGCTCCCAGGGGGGGGGGGGGGTAAGAGTTCTCCACAGGTCCGTCAGTTTTCTAGGTAGTAGAAAGGGTCTCTTCTTTGCATAGAGAGCCTTTCTCTCTAGTTTTGGATCGTATCCCTTGCCCCTCATTGGGTCAGAGCTCTGTGCCAATCATCTCTGCTCGTCAGGGTCAGCCAGCTCAGGGAAGCTTCCACTTGTGCTAATCAGAGGGCTTCCTCCTCTCTTCCAAAACCTCTCCCAAGCATTCCATGAAAGAGGTTCCAGGAAGAGAGCATATTAAGAGGGGAATCTGTGTTAATAGAGACTTTCAGAGCTGGCCCATCTACATCTTGGGTAACGCCACCCCCCCCGGCAGATGAGCTTATTGACTGGGTTTCTCTCCAGGCTTGAATGGAACCGGACACTGAACTCATCCCCAATGTCCAGATAAGTTTTTGGTTCCTCTTTCAGCCAGATTTCACTGGAGTGAGGGAATCCCAGTTGATGCTTTGGTGGTGGTGGTGACCACTAAGAAGGAGTTTGTGGAACAAAGCTCCTCTGTCCATCCACTGAACAGGGAGTCCAAAGTGAGGGACAGATTTGGAAAGTGCATGTATGCCTCAGCCACATTAGCTTTGAGATAATTGAATTAAATGACACTTTACTCATCTACAGAGAGATTTGATGGAGTTCTCGCTCCCTGTTTTCTCTCTCTTTCACTCTCTTTTTCTTTCTAGCTCTTTCCTTCTCTCTCACTTTCTCTCGCACTCTCGCTGTCTTGTTCATTCTTGCTCTCTCTCTCACTCGTTCTCTCTCTCTTTCACTCTTGCTCTCTTTTTCTCTTTCTCACTCTTTTGCTCTTTTTCCTCGCTCGCACTTTCTTGCTCGTGTGCTCTCTTGCACTCTTTTGCACTCACTCTCTCGTGCTCGCGCTTTCGCTCTTTCTTTCTCGCGCTCTTTCTCACTCTCTTTTTCTCACTCGCAGTCTCTTGCATACGCGCCCTTTTGCACTCGCTCGTGCTCTTTTACTCTTTCTTTCTCGCACTCTTTAGTTCACATGCACGCTCTTGCTTTTTTCTTTCTCTTGCTGTTTTTCTCTTTCTGTCTCTCTTGCTCTTTCTTTCTTTTTCTGTTGCTTTTCTCTCTCTCTTTCACGCTCTCTCACTCTTTTGCGCTCGCTGTCTTTTGCTCACTCTCTCTCACTCACTTTCACTTGCTCTCGCTCTTTCGCTCTCTCCTTTGGCTCCTCCTTGTTCATGCCATCAGTGAGGGATATGCTTACCCGCAATGAGCAGGAAGGAAAGTCCTTGTCTGCCATGGGACTCAAGTTTTCTACCCCTCAACATACCTTTTCCAGGAATTGGCGAGGGGTTAAGTAAATGTGGTTCCAGAAAACTCGGGGACCTTTAGGACTCACACAGGGATTTTTCATCCAGAAGCAGAGAAAGAGGTTTCAACAGCAGATGTTACCGCAGAGGGGGTTCCCCAAAACTAGAGCTTCAGAGTCTCCTTCTCTGATAGGCCCTATCAGCGCTCCTGAAGTGCTGCCCAACTGCCCTCCTCTGCAGACAGTCAGGGGTCATATTTCCCTGCACCTGGATGCCTGGACAAATATCACAATCGATGCATGGGTCTTTTTGCTAAATATAATATCCAGAGGGTTACTACATTCCATTTTCCCTTTCCCCTCCTGTCATAAGGAAGAAAAACTCCCTGATGTTTCACCAAGTCAGTTCGACTACGCAGCTCAAGACGTTCAAAAGGTTCTTCAAAAGAGAGTCCTCCAGGAGGTCCCACCTGAACAAATAGGATTTCGAGCATATTCACGCTTTTTAGTGCCAAAGAAAATGGGGGACCTGAGACTAGTTCTGGAAATAGGCAGTTTAAATCGGTACATAAAGAAGTCAAAGTTCTGAATTCGTACGGTTCAGTCCATCCTGCCCTTTCTGTGCAAGGATGACTGGATGTGCTGTATAGATCTCCAGGATGCGTGCTATCATGTCAAAATAGACAGGCATGCTCCAGGAGACACCTGCACTTTCGTCTGAGAGCCAGTCACTACCAATTCAGAGCACTGCCCTTTGGACTCACTGCAGCCCCCAGGGTGTTCACCATATGCATTGTGTTCATGACAGCTCACTTGGGAATCCAATGATTCCAGGTGTTTCCCTATCTCAACGACTGGCTCCTCACTGCCCCAACCAGGCATCAACTTCTACAAGTCAGGGATTATGGCTTCAGATCTCCAAATCTACAGGCATTATTGTCAGCCTTGCCACATCGAAGCTGACTCCTGCACAGACTGTAGAATTTATAAGAACTCATCTGGATATGACGACTCAAGTGGTGTCATTGCCTATTCTTTGCATCGCGTCGTTGAGAACTCTGGTGCGGGACATACTGTCTCAACCGTCCCCTCCAGCAAAACTAGTGTTTCAAGCTGTTGGGTCAATGTCAGCTGCCATTCCTCTAGTTCCTATGGCAAGATTCTTTATGCAAATCCTTCATTGGGCATTGGCAGTTCAGTGGTCCATTTTTACCAGCCTCCGTCTTTTCCCATAAAACTCACTCCAATTTACAAACATCATGTTCATGGATGGACCCAGTCAGACAACCTGTTTCTGGGCAGACCATTCTCTCTCTCCCCATAGCAGTAGTGACCACGGATGCTTCCCAGCTGGGGGGGGCATTTCATGGGAAAGATGGTCCAAGGCACATGGTTCCCCTCGGAGACCAAGTTGCATATCGGTGCCTTGGAAATGATAGCAGTCCTCTTAACGTTGCACGCCTTTCAGGATGTTCTCCCTCTAGGGACTATTGCAGTCCAAGTAAAAAAGCAGTCCACAGCCACGAGCTTCTTCAGGCAAAACTGTTCAAAGAATAAAAAACATACCTCTCAACTGTACTGAATTCCTCAGTATTTCACAGTTTGGTACTAATTCCTGATTGGCCCCTTTAAATCCCTATTTCAGAGCGCAGACAAGGGAGCTGGAACCTAAGAGGCTTCAACAGTAAATTAAAAGAAAAAAAAAAAAAAAAAATTCTGTGGTGGCAAGTACAGTTAACAATGTCATTGATTTCATAACCCATGTGTAGATAATGCTGGAGGAGGGGTATAAGGACTCCGATTCAGGCATCTATTACTTTAATTCATTTTACATCAGTATGTATTCTGAGAAATGGGATATATTGAATTGTTGAAATCCTCAACAATTTAACATAAGTTAAGCATTTGCCAGAGGCAGGGCAAAAAACTACAGCAAAATCAGGAATAATCGGTAGATGCGATCGCATATCATCCCACTGTCTGTATGGCGGATGTTAGTGAGTTTGTGTTTCATATGTCTCCCAGGTGTAAATAAATGCAGTTTAAGAGCTGGTAGCCCACAGAACACATACCGATCAGCTTCTTATTACCAACAATTTTAAACAAAGACAAAAAATAATGTGTGGAGGGGGACAATGGTCTGAAATCACTGACAGATTTTCAGTAAGGCTCTTATAAACTTAGAACATTTTTAGAATGACACGTTTTGTGTTAGTTTCATTTTCTGAAGGACATCAAGAATTGATTAAAACATTTTTGAGAGAGTAATACACTGGGTCTGCACTTGACTAATAATGATAATAATTAGAGTTGTACTTGACTGTTGAAACCATAGAATTCTGCACAAGTGTTGTGTTGCTTTAAAGTAATGTAAGTGCAGCTCATACAGGTTTCACAAACTAACGGAGCCACCAATTCTTTCTCGGTCTTAATAGAGCAGCTGCAGGTTAATAAGTCCATAAATAGAATGGGAAAATATTTTAACTGTCCTCTACGAATGTACATGTACCTGCCATAATTTAAAGTTTGTAAATACTATGTATAGGACTGAATGGCACCAACTTCAGTTCCACTGTGATTATACTAATGCATGCTTCAGATGCATGCAGGCCAAAGCGGATGTAAACTCAGTCTGCAGTTACCATGGAACTTTAACAGTGCTGAGTAAGTGTGAGTGATGGTGTGTGTGTTAGTTAAACTGGCAATTCATTTCTCTGTATGAAAAAGTGTGTGTGTGTGTGTGTGTGTGTGTGTGTGTGTGTGTATATATATATATATATATGTGTATATATGTATATGTGTATATATATATATATGTATATGTGATATATATATATATATATATATATATAATGTATATAATTTAAACTAACCATTCATATGAGAGCTAAAGTGCATGTGTTACTGTGTGTGAAAGAGTGTGGTTGTGTGAAAGCAGAGAAAAGGTAGGTGTGTGTGCATGTGTGTGTAACACCTCAACTGTCTAGATTTAACCTCAAAGTTTTGGTCTGTCTCAAAATTTGTGGTTTTCAGCTAAATCAATGAGGACTGAAGTCACTAAATAATGACATGTATATGAACTTCAGACTTCATATCCTTCATAAATGCAGACTAACGCAAATCCTGTTATTCTATCAGCTTTCTAAGTTAATAAGAGTAATATTTAAATTCTGTCCCTATTTTTGGGCCTTTGTTCCCCCATTATGCTAGTCTTTGACGAGATTTCTTGCACTAAGAGATGTGGTTCACTTGAGTAATACTAAATTAAAAGCAACATCAGAAATCACCTACTGTAACTATCCAGTGAACAGTTCTGTAAGACTGTAAGCAAAAGTGTGATTTTTTTTTAAAGCAACTTTCTGTAAAACTAGCAGAGACATATGCAGTATATTAGTTAACCTGAATGTTTAGTAGAAACTCCTCTTTTCCAACCCATCCCTTACCAATTTCGTCATTCAGGGCAGGGTTTCCATAGTAATCACACGCTGCTTCAGCCTATACTCCATGGCCTGGGTGATGTCAATCTTTTCCTTGCCCCCCGCCCCAGTGTTTTTCCTGACAGCTCCTGAAGGGCTGATAAATATCCAGTGGTAGAATGGATGCCATTTACTGCCTCTTTGGCTGCTTTTGGTTGGTTGCTGCATACAACACTGGATAGTTCTGAACAATAAGATTTTGATTGGCCAGTGTCCTATGCCCACACTCTACGTTTACAATAATATATGACGTAAAGCTATTCAGAAATTGGAAGTTGAGCTAGTACTGGTAAGTTTGACAGTGATGAAGAAAAGCAGTTTTAGCATAGTGAAATAGCATCTTAAACACTGGTAAGTCAGGAAGTCAAAATGCGAGGTGATGTCAGTCGAGCTAGGGAGCAGAAGCAGAGTCTGAGCTGTAACTGCGGCAGTGAGGTAAACTCGGGAAATATCACTGGGATGTGGTTTACAGTATAACATCAGTTACAGGACAGTTATTAGTAATTTATGAAAGACTTTCTTAGTGCAGAATTCAGTCACTTATTTTTTTTACTTAACTGGTAGTTGGAAGAGGCAATGCCATTGAGCTCCAGGCAGCGTCCATCTGGAGTAGCTAAGACAACTGTACAAGACAGTAACATTGAATAGTTATCTGCAGAAAGAATGCTGTTAACATCAGTGGATGTCTGCTATTGTAGAGTGTATGGGTAAGTACAGCAGGAGTCAGGAGCGTAAAATGTGACAGGGACCGCAGATGGTTGCACTGTCAGCACTTGGAGCAGAAGTCGCTTAACGCCAAGTGGCATCCCACAGGGCTCAGTCCTGGGACCCCTCTTGTTTGGTATATACTTCTCTGAGGTGCAGGCAAGTATGGGAGGACTGTGGCTGACCAAGTTCGCAGATGATTGCAAGCTGGGAGCCATAATCGACTCTCCGGCTGACACAAGCATCCTCCAGAAGGGTCTTACAGAGATGGATACCTGGTATCAAAACCATGGCCTTAAGCTAAATCCAAAAAGTGCAGTCATCCCTTTTGGGAAAAACAAAGTGCCCACAAACTACAACATAGGAGGTAATTCACTAAGTACGGAAGAAGTAATTAGGGATCTGGGGACCCAAGTAGATAGGAACCTCTCCTTTGACAATCACATTGCCAGAGTGGTTAGAAAAACCATATAGCTCATCTAATCACAAAAGGGTTCACATCTAGATCAAGAGAGGTCATTGTGCCCCTCTACTCATCGCTCATCAGGCCCTTACAACGCCCCATTTGGGATGTATCTTACCTGGCACCTGCAACAGCTGGAGAGACCTCAAAAGTACCTCACCAGGAGGATCGTGAGCCTCAAACAGATGCCCTGTGCTACTCGACTAAAGAAACTCCAGCTCTATTCAGATGCTTACCACCTACTCAGAGGCGATCTCTGCCTGACATACAAGGCTATGTCTAACCCGGAATTGATGGGCATGTTCCACCTCAAGAAAGCCAAATCCATTAGAGCTACACGCTTCATGGATTTAAACCTCAGCGCAACAATAAATAGGACATGCTGGAGGGATAGATTCATATCCCAGAGGCTTCCCTCTCTCTGGAATAGAATCCTGGTTCATGTTAGACAGAGCCCTTCGCTGACCCTCTTCAAGAGGAATCTTGATGAGTGGATGGGAAGTCGTAAATTTACTCCTGGGATCACTTCTATGGCCCTGCTGGACAGAGGCTCGGGAATCTAGTCTAAAAGGGTGGTGAAGGCCAACACATTCTGGCTAGGCTTATAAATGGCCTCGGGCAGATAGCCTAGTACCTACCTATGAAATTAAGTGAATTTGTACAATTATATGTAGAGGAGGCATACACCAGTAATCTGCTTGAATTATGGAATAAGCAAGTGCAAGATAAAGGTCGTTATGTAGAAAATTATTTGGATGGCTAGAACGGGATATTTACAGTTGACAGTTTATTACCTGGGTAGTAACAGCATGAATCAGAATGGTTTATTATTTATTTAACGAACTGTTGTGAATGCTGGGTTGGGTGTAAAATTTCAAATATTTTCTGGTTATATTTTGTGTGTAATATTTTGTCTGTTCAATTTGTGTTTAAATGATGATATCCCATAATTCCAGCGAGGTGGGTAGGGTTATATACTTGTGTATGCAAATTGTGTTAACCAGCTTCCAGATTGTGGGACAGGTATATCTATTTTTCATGGGTTTTTGTCCAGATTTTTGATGTTTCCAGGATGAGAAGTATGGTAAAAACCACTTATTTATACAGTCAGTAAAACAAATAATTAGAAAAGCAGTAAAACAATGAAATAATAACTAGACAATAATTCTTAAAAATATAGTCATTTTATTCTATTTTGCATTTCTTTCAGTACTGGCTTAATGATAAAGGTTTAATTCAGCCCTGGTGGTTATTGTGCCTTAAAGTGCATGATCCATTTGCTTTCTTTTTCTGTTAAATTCTTCAAATCTCTGTCTTGTATTCAGGTACTTGCATACAAAATCATGAATACAGGTATTTGCACTCAGTGTTTATAATATATGCTTATGTAGAGCATTAATTTCCACTTGTGCATTTGCCACACACAGCCATGTGTACAAGATATTTTGTTTTACATCTGCCATAAGCCTTCAATGTAAAAAACAGTTCCGTGTAAATCTTGTGTACATAGCTAAGTGTTGCAAATACAGTGCTTACTATGTAGGTAACACCAACCAGAAACTTAAGGAAAGAATATGCAGCCATATGTCTGAAATCATATATTAGATGGGGAGATTTGTTTTGCTTGTAGATGCATTTTTTTTACATGCAATAAAATTCTCTTTTTACTCATGGCTCCGGATTGCTTATTTTGCTTGGACATTTATTGAGTGAGTCCAGACTTGTAAACAGAGTATTTGTATTTTTGTCTTGACTATTGCTGTCCATACAGACAGCATGTCAGTAGTCTGGTGCATCAAAAAAACAAGAAGAAAACTGTTCCTACCTTTTGTACACACAGGCCACGAGGGTCTGGGAGTGGGTGATCTCTTCTGTCTGCTTTCTTATTGCAACCAACATACCAGGAAACAGCAATATACTGGCAGACAGTTAGCAGGTCCATCTTGATTCCTCACAAGTGGTCCCTCAATCAAACAGTAGTGAATATATCTTCAGCTGCTGGGGCCAGCCTTGCTATGACCCATTTACCTCACCCCTCAACAAGCATTAAGTACTTCACTCTGATCCCCCCCTCTGGGAGTCACTGAGAGACACTGATTAATTGCCCCCCTGGTCTCCTGTACGCTTACTCCCCTCTTCCCTTAATTTCAAAGTTTCTACAGAAAGCAAGCAGGCTAAAGAGTTCAGTCATCTTCATTGCCCCCTTTTGGCCACAACAGGTATGGTTCCTCTTCCTCCGGGCTCACTTGAGATGTCCTTCATGGATGCTTGTACCCACTCTGGATCTCTCATCTCATCCACCAGAAAGTCAACATCCCAATCTTCATGCCCTCAAACTGACTGCATGATTTCTTCACTGTCTATTTTAGTAAGCTGGTCCAGACTTGCTTCCCCAGTTCTTGACATCATCTTGGCCTGTCAGAAGCCCTCCACCAAGAAGGGTGTACAGAAGCAATTGGAAAAGATTTTTTATTTGGACATCCAGTCAGAATAATGATCCTTTTTCAGAATCCACTTCAGCCATTCTTTTCTAACTCGTTTATTTAAGGAAGGGGCTAGCTTTTCTGCCGTTAAACTTCAGTTGGCAGCCATATCCAACTTTCATGCTGGGAAGGAATCAATATGTCTTGCATCTTCCAGACTATGCAAGGCTTTCATAAAGGGAGTCTCTTCCATCATAGACCTCTGATAAAAGATCCCTCACCTCCTTGGGATTTGACTGTGGTTTTTCAAAGTTTAACTGACAAACTTTCAGAATCAGCGGACAAATGTGATATGACATTTCTTTCTTGGAAAACAGTAGTCTTAGTAGCTATCACTTCAGCAAAAAGAATTCCTGAGCTCCAGGCCTTGTCGGCTAGGCCTCTTTATTATTTCCCATAAGGAGAGTGTGTCTCTTTGAACCAACCCATCCTTTCTGTCTAAAGTGGCTACTGAGACCCATATTAACCAGTCTGTTAAATTACCGTTTTTCTTCCCCAACTTTGCTAATAAAGGAGAATATGTGCTGTATCTGCTTGATGTTCACAGGCAATTACATTTTTATATTCACAGGACAAAGCAGTACAGGAAGTCTGATCAGCATTTTGTGTCCTTTTCCTTTAATTGCTTAGGTCAAGCAGTTTCCAGAATTACTCTAGCCAAATGGATCACTGATTGTATTTCATTGATTTTTTTCTCAAAAAGGTTTGTAGTTGCCTTGTCCTCCTAGAGCTTACTCCATTAGATTTATGGCTGCTACTTATGCTTTTTCCTTAAGAACTTCCATTGACGACATCTGAGCTGCAGCCACTTGGTCAAAGACTCGTACCTTTTTTACACATTACAAAATTAGATATTGTCTCTAGAAACGGAGCTTCATTTGGTTCGACAGTGCTCTGGCATATCCTTCTTTGAGGGCCTGTCAAGAGTTAGTAGCTGTGGACTCTGACCCATTTGTGAGGAAGAATGAAAAGGACAACCACAGATTTTAAAGTTCTATAGTTAACATAACTTGGTATCTGTGTTGTCCATTTTCATTCTTCCTCGCCTTCCTGCCTAGCCATTCCTGACCCTGTCACTCCTAGAAGGATCTTTGGATGATGTAGAAACCCTCAAGTTCCTCGTTTGAGCTTCCATCTTTCTGTGTGTCTGTTCTATCTCTATAATGTAGGGGTAAGGCAGCAAACTCGCTCGGAGGAGTTGAAGATGGAATGGGACATTATGGGTAGAGGGAGGAGCTCGAGTTTCAGATCCAAAGTCTGGTAGATGAGGCAGAGTCCGATCTGATGGTCTGATGCTAGACCCATTTGTAAGAAAGAATGAAAATTGACGACATATATACCAAGTTATGGTAAGTACATAACTTCAAATTGCTAAACTCTGCCCGGTACCTTCTATGACTTTGCTAAATGCAAAACAAAATGACTGTTGTAGGTATCATTCACATATAGTCCAGTTTACAGCAAGTAAAACAAGCTTAATTCCAGACTGCCTAAATCCTTGTTATCAGTGACCTTTCATCATGTGCAAAAAAATGTGCCGTCATATCCTTGCATATTCCTATGCCCCTTCAAATAAACAAGCCAATAACCTGGGCATCATAAGCAACCATCAAGACAGATTTAACAAATGGCCTAGTCTTTATCTGCAAAGGAGTGCGTTTGCTGGCTCTGCATTCCCAGGTGATGCATAGACTTTAGTTTCTTGCTTTCCTGATTACTTCCACATACTTTTAAGCATGACATGACATCAGACTACAGATCCAGCACATTTCACTGTTAATCATGAAAACAGATGTTTCTAAATGCAGTTTTTTTTGCAACAAATGTTCTTAACATTATGAATAGTTTCTTACATAATCTTTATCTAAAATAACAAATGTGCGACAGCCAAGAAGTGCACGTTTAGTAAAACAGTATAAAATGACACATTTGGCCTTGCAGAAACACTGAATTTGTAACCATCACAAATTGCAGAGTACATCACTGCACATTATTTTTTCTAGATCTGATAGTACAAATTCCAGGACCAAGCACCATCACAATCTAGCCTTTCTGCTGTCTGAAGTAGAGACAGAAAAAAAATGACTGCAATTGTTGTAAAAGAATTCAGTCTGAGGTTACAAAACTGGAAGCAAAAATGAGCACACAATACAATCTTTGACAGACTAGCTGTACCGGCTTATCCTGTATCATGGGACATGCGATTCTGACCATTTGAATGTATTATAGCATTACTTGAAGTAATGATGGGATTTGAAAACAAATTTTCTGTACTCTTGCTAGTGACGCAAATTGAGTTGTACTGTGGTTTTGTTGGGAGAGGGGTTAGGGTTGAATTTATGGCTGGGATGCAACTAGCTGTCCATATTTCTTCAGGCTTTTGTTTACTATTCTGAAAGTTTTATCATCATTAATTTGCTTTTTAGTACAGTTATGAAGCATTATGAAGTTTTCAAGATATTGTGGTGTGTTATATATTTGCCATTCTTTGCATGCTTTTTCTTTATCCCACTTTGACTAGATTGCATTATTTTTTAGTCTCTTTCTTCTGGGATTTGCAAGGCTATTTAAGATAATTGGGGAAAGCTGTATTGAATTCATTAATAGCATATAAGGGGAGGATTTTGAGGAAGTTCCAGTTAATAGATGATCGGTTAATAATGAACATTTCTGGACTTTTGAAAGGTTACATGTTTTATAAACATGCTGTTTAAGTGGATGTGCGAGATCTGTGGTTGTATAGATTGGGAGATATCACCGAGACAAATTGTACTTGAGGTGATGTATTTGCTAGGGCACAATACTAAGATCCAGTCTAAAAGGAATTTGATGTTACTGTAATGTGTGGGGCTATTAGTTAATTATATGAAACCAAATAAGTTCACGGTAGATGTAGGGGAGTTGAAATTTATGTCCATCCAGTTGGCATTCACATCACCTAGTAGTAGTATTTCTTGTGGAATTGTTATAGGTATCCAGTGTAGGATATCTTCCAGTGTAGCTGTCCATTTTCACCAAGAGGGATGTAAAGAGATGCATATTTGTTTATAATTGTTTGAAATCTAAGGAAAGCTATAAGAAGCTCTGGTGAATTGAGTTTTGGTACTGGTTTATTCTAAGGTGAAATGTAGCAGTTGGGAAATACAAAAGCAGTGCCACCAACTTTTCCTCTTTATGCAGTCATTATGGATGATATAGCCAGGAGGTGTAATTTTTGAGTTGTTTTATGCTGGGTTAAAATCAAGTGTCAGTTACAGTGAGAGTATCAGGCTTGTATTGTGTAGTCCAGGCAACAATTTTATTTCTTATCCTTCCAACTTTGATAGCAGCAGAAGTTAGATTACTGGTGTTGGGGGTTGGTTTGTTGTAGATTTAGACTAGTGTGTGAAGGAGAGTTGTCTTCATGTTCATTGTGATAAGTGGGGGCAGGATTAAGGTAAATGTATCCTCCAAGAAGGATTTTAGTGTTTTGGGGATTATTCATAACCGTTTGAGAGTTTTTCCCCAGCTAATTTTGTTTGAGTTGAATGGAGTGAATCTGTCTCTATTTGGAGTAAAGGTGAGGGGAGAAAGACTTTTTAAGTGAGGGGTGTCATTAAATAAGTTTAGTGCGATGTGTGGAGAATGTAGGGAGAAAGTATGAATTGGTGGTTGGGACAAGCTGGAGATATGTTGACAGCTGTTAGGGTCATGGTAGAATAAAAGATGGCCCAGTAGCAGGAGAAGAATAAAGGATAAGCATAGGAGTACCATGATTAACCAAAATAATCTGTATATTATAGTTGTATGGTAGGGGAAAGTAGGGAGCAAGAAGGAACAAGTTGCAGGATAGACAGATCTTTAGTGGTGGTGGAGTCTGAAAGATGATAGTGTAGGCAGAAAAGAAGTATTTTCTATGAAGGAAGAGTGTTAGGTTGTTCCAGTATCTTCTCTAGAATGCAAGGAGTGGAGTTAAAAGAGTTTGAGAATGTAGGTAAATAGGAAGATGTGAGGGTTTATTTGGGAAAAGTCAAATACATAGGTGGTGGTAGAGAGGGGTGTGACAGTAAATGTAATGTAAAGCAGTATGGGAGGGGGAGATGTAGTTGGGAATGTTGCTAAAAGATTAAATGGAAGTTGGGAATTAGAAACAGGAATGTATGTATGATAGGTCATCTGATGGTAGTAAGGTTGTCTCAGAGGTTTATGGAATATGAATCGCAAGTGTAATGTGTGTATGGGAAGTATAATAGAGTAAGAGGGGGTAGATGGGAATCGGGGGTAGAGTAGTGGGCATCCACCCTGAGGAAAAATTACAAGAGTCATCAGTTTATAGCCACTATAGAGCAATTAGCAGAGAGGTACCAAATAGAACAGGTTTCTTTTCATTTCCTGAATGCAGAAACCTGTTAGCCAGGAAGACTAAGTAACTGACATATACAGTATAATCTGTTGATCAAGAGGAAGGACAATGGCCAACTTAGTAAATGGTCCTTAAAGTGCAAGAACAACTCTGTTTTTTTAACCCCCCCAACAATTTCCAGCACAGACAGGTGCAGGTTTGATTTAGATGAATTTAACACACAGCAAGGTTCTTCAAGTTAAATTTGCTTTTTGGAGTTGGGCCTTATGGCAGAGCTTCAGCAGTATCTGGGTGAGATGCACTGACTGCAGGCTCTGAAAGGAAAGAAAAGAAAAAAACCTACTCAACTTGTCATTTTGTTTGAGATGTGAAACTAATGAGTTCAGTCTTCATTCCAATAACACATTTTTGTATTGAATATTGGCACTGATCCAGACTGACAAAAAACACAAGATGTTATAGAGCCTCTTCAACAAGTGATGCTTTACATTGAAGAGGTTGTACATACAGATATACATCTAATTACTTTAATCTTTCAGTAGAGATAGACTAACAGGTGTCATATAAAGTGTAGCACAGAAATTTAGCTGTGATCCTTTTGTATGACTAACTTTAGACCCCCTATTATACATCTCGTTTGTAGAATGTGCATTTATTTTAATATGTGTTGAATTTCTGTTTGTAGGATGGAGTCGCAAGAGGAGGGCAACTGTTGTAAGGTGCTTATATTGTGGCCTTTCTAAAACCTTCATCAACAATCCAAATCACAAACTGTGGTGTGAACAAAAGGAGGCTCAATTGCAAAACCAGCCTGTGACAGGTACTTCATTTCAGTTCTCTGTAAATGGTTTACATTGAAGGACAGTTATGAGTCAGCTTTTTGTATTGTACATTATGGCTGAGAATAAGTTGTAGTTAATAAATTAACTTGCAACAAAGTACACTGGCATTCAGATGCCTCCAGCATAATTTGTGGTGTGGGGGATGGGGTGTCGGGTGGTGTGTGTTCCCTTAGCATGAACCAGTTTGCAGGTAGCATGAAAACCATTTCTGCATTGTTTTCCCTGTGTGTCACTTCAGGATCCAGCAAAAAACTAGAAAGCTGAGGCCTAAGTGGCACATTGGACCTCATAGGAAGTGTGATGCCTTCATTAACAGTAAGGTGAGGGATAACAATTCCTCGTTCTAAACTGTTTTTGTAAGTTAGTTCATCTAATGTATGGTAGCTGGCTCCATGGTGATAGCTGGATCTCCTAGAGAAATGAGGCTAGATTAATTTTTTAATGGTCAGAATTAGTTTGTGTATTTGAAGTGCTGGAGGGGGAGGCACTTTGGAGGCATAGCTTGTTTACATTCCTTAAGTGTCTTTGCCCCCAGCAGTGTCCCTTAGTCATTTAGAAGATTGGCTTTGTTGTAGCAATCATCACAAAAGACCACTGGATTATGAACATGGTCATGAATGACCATGTTTGATGAATCTTATTTTTTCTGCCAGTGGGGGTTGTGCTGTGAGAAAAGCAGTCTCCTCAGTCCTCTTGGGATAGGCACAGACTACTAAAAGGAGCCATAGATGTTTCCTTTCCTTTTAGAAGGAAGCCAGGGGTTTTCCTGACACTTACGTATGAAGAGGATGGGAGGGTTTCTTTCTTATCTTCAGCAACTTCATTGAGCATTTGAAGGTGTCAAGTTCAGGAATGGTGACTCTTCAAGGGTTTTGGCCCTTGCTGTCCAATGCACTTAGATGATGTTAGTAGAACTGAATACTTCTTGGACATCAGTGTCTGGGTCTGCACAAGACACTGCTTAGATTTACTGTGGATAGTCGGCACTGTCTTTATCTAGTGTTGCTGTTTGCACCCAGAATATGTAAGATGTTTTTAGTGGTAGAGGCCTTAAGCACTTTACAAAAAGAATCCAGCATAATAAGGTAGAATGAAGAATACAGAGTAATACAACAATGCTGACATGTTCTCAATGTGTACTGCTTGCTGAATTAAAAGATAAAACTTAAATAATTAAATCAAAAGGAACAAATGTCAGCACTATTCCACAATCCTTTTGGTAAACAGTGCAACTATCAAAGATCCATGATGCAAGGTGGAGTTCTAAGCATATGGTCACTGAAATACAAACGTGAAATCACAAAATTCCAACCATCCATCCTCAACCCCTTTTTCCATTTTTGCAAATGGGGTAGGGTGTTATCTCAAAAGAGGCAATCATATAGAGCCAAGGTTCACACAGCTGGGTGGCTAGTCTTGCCACGACTGTTCTTCCATGCCACACACTAACACCTATGGACAATTTATAGTGTCCGATCCACCTACTGCATTTCTTTGGAAAGTGGGAGGAAAACAGAGCACCTGGATGAAACCCACACAAGCACAGGGAGGACATGCAGATTCCACACAGAAGGCTTCTCAGAGAACAACTTGCTGTGAGGTGAACACATTAACCATTGCACCACTGTGCCTCCATAATTACTGGTTTGATATGTCTTCATTATGCTCTGTTGACTCCTCCACAAAAAAGAAAGTGCTTCATTAATTTTTCTGTATCAAGAAGCTTAACTTGAAAATGCCTGAAAGCAGGTTAGTGGGGCAATGGCATAATTTCATATGGGGAGTTTGTTGTGTCCAACTAAAAGGGTCATGGAATACAAATTCTATGGTCACACAACAGTGGGGAAAAGTGAAAAACCCTCTTGTGTTGCACCACCAGCTCACACAGTAAGTCATGCAATTTTGACAAACCTTGATTAAAAGAAATTGAAAAACGTTGTTTGAACATACTGTCATTGGACAGTAAGAATGCCATATCAGTAGTAGTTACACAACACAAAGTCTGTTTCTAAGACTGAATTTTGTTACAAAAACAATAGCTGGGAAAAAAGCATCAGGTAATATACAGAGATAGAGGGAGAATTTAACAGGTTCAAATTTAATACGGCTTAACCCATGAACAGACACCATCCTAGTTAACAGGAAAAACAGTACTCCTTAAGAGTGAACCTGCAAGCTATCCTAAAAACTAGACCAATAACTTGCCTTTCGATGTGTAAACTATACACTGGAATTGATGCCAATAGAGTTTGTAGTCATTTAGAAGAAAACTCAATTTGGCAGTAGAACAAAAGGGTAACAAAAGAGTCTCCCTAGAGCAAAGGATCATTTGTCATAATGGAGACCTGCAAAAAGTGGAAGAACCTAAGTATGGCATGGAAAACAGCATTTGATAGCATTCTACATTTGAGTGCTTAAAATGTATACAATACAGCCTACACTGATCGATTACATTACATCCACCATGAAACAGTGGCGGACCACTTTGCACATAAGTCATGATAAAAGACAAATTATTCCAGGAATAAAAATTTAAAGGGGAGGATATTCCAGGGTTACTCGGTGACCGGTGCTCTTTTCTTCTTGCCCTTAACCCATTAAGCTGTCTACTTAAAAAAATCAGATCACGGCTACAATTTGGCTCCCAGAAAACAACAAAGTGTAAAGACTTCCCATCTTTTTTTGGATGATTTAAAACTATATAGTTTGTCAGATGAAGAGCTGAATGCACAATTGCAAGTGGTCAAGACTTTCTAAGATGATGATATAAGAATGTCATTTAGTCTTGATTAATGTGCTAAAGTAAGAAAGCCGCAGCACCAAAAATATCAGTCTGGGACAGGAATGTGATATAAAAACTTTTGCAAGAGGAAGTGTATAAATGTTTGGAAATTGATGAAGGATCAACAATAAAACATGGACAAATGTGAATAAAACTTGGTAAGGAATATTTTAGAAGACTAAAATGAATAATGAAAACAGCTTTGACATCCAGGAACAAAGTCCAAGCTATAAACCAGTTTGCAAATGGGAATGAAAATCAGACCAGAAGTAGATAAAAATTGGGCAGCTAAAAAACAAGAGAGAGAATATAAAGTGAAGGATCAGATGAGAAGACAAACATGGAAAATGCTTAAATGTAGTTTCAAGTATAGAAACCTCTTGGAACAACCTCATGTCAGTCAGGACCAAACTCATGACTGATTAAGGAGATATGAATTTAAACCAAAAGACAAAATGTTAATGGCGGCCCAGGATAGTGGATTATGTACATGGTGGTTTACAAAGTCAGCTGTACATGTGGAAAAAACAGACAAATGCAGTTTTCTTTTAAAACAGAATTGGAAACTGTTGCATGTATTTTTGCTGGGTGTGATATTGATGGCCGAAGGACTGTATATTGAAAGGCATCATAATGTAGCAAGACTGTTGCATTGGGAATTGTGCAGACATTATAATGTTGAAGTAGCTGGGAAGCATTGGAAACACGAGCCACAAAGCATTATACAAAATTATGTTTATATCATATGGATAACCTGTTGCCAAATGTTAAAGTAAATGCGAGAAAACCAGATGTAGTCCTTGAAAAGAAGACAGAAGTAGCATTGATCTTTGGAATTGCAACACACACACTGACTACAGTGTCTTGCATACAGAGAGCGAGACTGTAGTAAAATACCAGGATGTGCATGCAAAAATGAGGGTAATGTGGAAGGAAAATACTCAGGCAATTTCAATAGTAGTAGGAGCAGGGGGGGGGTCATATTAAAAAAAATAATTTACAGTCATAGTTAGAAATATTACTGATATATTTTATGACATACGAATTGCAGAAAGAGTCAATTCTAGGCACATTGTGGGTGCTATGATATTTCAATCTTTGATGTTAACCAGAAGTGCGCAATACTAATTTCAAACTTTGACTTGGGAATGAGTTCCATTCCTGTCATGGTGTGACATATTTTGAGGTGTCATTTGCTGCAGAATCAACACATGCTTTATAACTCTTTCTGTGTTAAACTAATGTGGAAGACCATTGACTGGTGTGCAGACCCAATTGGCCTAAAGGTAGGCTTCTTTTTTTGCAATCTGTCCCTGTATTTAGTTCTTAATGATGAATGCATTGCCTGCAGGGTGTGGATGTCCATCCAGTGTCGTTTGCCATTTAGTGGAAGTGGTTAACCCCCCCCCCTTCCAAAGATGAGGCCGAGCATCTGCCATGTGAAGCTATATGCAGTATTCTTTGCATTGAAGGCTATGGATGTAAGGCTGCTTCTGCAGTCTCTCTTGTTCTTGTCTAAGAACTAATCCATCACATGGCTTAAGAAATTTAGAGGGCACATGGATTATAGTCACTCATACTCCCAGTATGTAAAGCTGCTTTGGCAGTGAGCCACAAACAGAGGGATCACTCTGAAGTTTACATGCCAGTTTAAGTGGAGTTACTAGTAAGTTCCCTGAGCCCTTCCTTCCAGTTCTTTCCTGCAGCTGAGGAATCCAGGAGCTTTGCTTGCTTGGTTCACCAGATGTAGGACACAACTTTGACTTATTTGCCACTCAGAATACCATTCCCTCTCCCTCTTCTTAGTACAGCAGGTCAAGGGGAGATTGATTCATAGATGTATGTATAACTTCATACCACAACTTGTTTTAGTCACCGTGCTTGTCAAGAAGAATGTGATTTTAGACTTGCATGTCTGGTAGCACAGCAGTGCATACCAAAAAGTCATCTTTTAGCTTGACAACAGAAGACATCTCTTGGGCTTAGCTGCATTGATTAGATCATTCTTTTTCTATTCCTAAAGAAAGATATCCATTTTATGCAGTACATTGTTCTAGTAACTTCTGTTATGAAAAAAGAGCCTTTAGATGTTTATGTAGTACTACATACTGGAGAAAAGGATACTGAGCAGGAAGATAGCTTCTTTTTTCTACTAATTGTGCCCATTGTTGTGCATACAGTTTTGCAAGTCTACTTTACTGTTTCTATCATCGCTTGCTTTACTACTTGTTTTCTGTTGTGACCACAGTACCTTTCTGGTTTTGATGGCTGCAGTAATTTTGCCGTTTTTTTGTTTGCTTGATTTTTTTTTTCTTTTTCCTTTGCTCCCCTTTGCAAACGTGAGCTTTCCATTCTTATAGCCCTGCCTAACTTTACCCTGTACGTCACCTGTCCATCAAATGTAGTTTTGACTAAAGCAGGTTTCAGACTTCTCCATTGTCTATCTTCATGTACAAAAAGGACTGGACCCAGTCTGCATCTTTAATTTCTAGCTAACCTGTTTCTTCAGATTAAACCACCCATATGCGTACTCCTGTTTGACTTTTAATCACCAGTCAACCCTCCTACACCAGAGCTACTTTAATATCCTCAACTTTTGCACTTTGTGTCCCAACTCCTACCTGGAGACCCAGCACCTTAAGTGCATTGCCCAACGAAGATGGCAGAACTTTTCACCCCAAACATACCATCCATTCAAAAAAAAAATGTTGAGGCCCAGGCATGACACCACTACTGCCCAGTTGGAAAGTGATATACCCACTGAGGTATCAGAACCAGCAGTAAACCAGCCAACTCTTGCAACCCTGTTGGTAGTCAATATGGAGTCTGAGGTTCGCATGTCCGAAGTGACCGAAATTACTGATTCTAGTAAGAAAGGGGAGCCCTGTTTGATTATTTCTGAGGGGCCCAAGAGTATGCAGCAGATCCTTTGAGGAAATACCTGGGTTGCATATCGAGGTATGTTGGGGGTTGGAACATCTGCGATTTAGTGAAAGCGGGTGTTACACCCAGAATGAAAAAAACAAAAAAAAAAATGCATGCTCTTTCAACTCAGGCATCCAAGGGAAAGGAGTGGATGAATTTCTCACAGTCCTCTTTAAGACCATTAAGGTACTCGGGCCGTCTTCCTTTGCAGAGCCTATTCCTGAGCCTATCACTCCCCAGAAGAAACACTAATGATTATTCATTGGCTTATTCCTCACAGATGCACTCTCCTGGCCAAGAATTTTGATGATGACTCCCTTTCCCCAGACTTTCCTATTGAAGAGCGTCTTTGTTTAGGGAAACCGTAATCAGTATAATGAAAAATTTTGAATTGGAATCTAAGCAGATTCCCTGGTGTACACAAAAAATGATGTATCCTCTTGGAAGTGGGCACTGCTGTCCCTGCACCTCCTGTTCTGGAAGCTTTCTTTAATGCTTATGCATCCACCTCCAGCGGTCCTGACTCTTGGTCACTAGCCTCTAAAAGGCCAGATAAATTTTACAAAGTACCTGAGGAATTAAAATTAATATAAAAGATTCAAGTGGCAGAGCCTTTTGTGTTGTCCATGTCAACAGACAAGCCCTCTAAGCTACTACCTGCTTCTAACACACTTCCATCTGATAAATACAGCAGAGCAGGTGATGCATTGGGGAAGACTTGTTATACATCCTCCACTCTTTAGAGCTCTTAATTGTCAAAACTCAGATGACTAAATACCTGCTATTGTAGGGAAACTAAATAAATGCTAATCCACTATGGAAGAGCCAGGCAGTAAACATCTGGTAGCTCAGGCCACCCAGGTGTCTATACATACCATAAATTGCAGCTATAATGCTGTGGAAGCTTCCTCAAGCATAGATTGTGTGGTAAGATATGCATGGTTGCATTTGCAACCCCTTCCAGAGGACATTAAAGCTAAACTACGTGATTTCTCCCTTAAACAGGGGTGTTGTGCTTGGCCTGGATGCAGTTAGCTTATTAAAAACTTAAGGAGCAAGGTCAAGTCATGAAAAACTGTAGACAGATCTTTAGTGCCCAGATACCAGAGAAATTACCCTGCAAAACTCACATCCTGTGCCCAAAATGAATCTAGACCTTACCAAAAGAGCAAGAAAATGCATAGAAAAATCTCTAGAAACCAGACAGGGATTCCTACCCAGGATAAGTCAGCCTGACTACCCTCTGCACACACCCTCCCACCTCATTCCAGACTGCCCTATATCAATGTGGACTTGTTCACACAACAGAAGTGCTTATTACATCACCCCAACCAATCATCCCTCAAACTAACAATGTGAGAGTGTTCAATCTCGCCGTTTGTTCTTACACATGGGTTCGGAGCCGATCCTCGGCTCCGAGTCGGCCGCTTAGCAAAGCTCTGTATCGAGAAGAAGCTCGAGACCAACCTATCTCCCACAATTCCCTCTGCCCTTACCTCCGATCTAGTTTGCCGCTGCAACGTTCGCATCGTTTTCGATGAGCTCAGACCAACTGGCAGATAAGATACTCTTTTTCTAGGATTCTTAGAAAACTCTTTAGTATTTCGAATTTGAGATTATTAGTGTGTGTGTGTGTGTGTGCGTGAGTCAGGGGTTCCTTAACTTTCTATATATATAGTATATAGATTTTTAGTGAGGTTTCCCTAGGGGCCTACCCCACCCACTAATTCTACTGGATTTGACTGAATCATAATAGCTTTTTTTTGATTGCTATTGGTTTTGTTAGAGTTGAATAAACACTAGTATAACCTGTCGGTACCATCCTTAGTGTTTTTGACTGTGACTGCTTTTCAAGTTTGTTCAGGCTTTGACAATATTATCTGATTTGACTGTTTTTTGCTTAAATATGTCTGAAAAAGCAAAGTCAGGGTTCAAAAGGTGCCAATGTGGACAGAAAATGTCTGTCACAGATAACCATAGTTCCTGTGTCTACTGTCTTGGCCCTCTCCATCTGCAAGAAGACTGCTCTATTTGTCATTCTTTCAGTGGAAGGGTCATGACAGATAGGCGCAGGAAGCTGATGGACAGGGGCCTTTTGAAGCCTGCCTTTCAAGAGGCTCCTGATAAATCAGACCAGGCATCTAAATCCTCGAAGGAGTCGAAGACGTCGGAGCCCATGTCATCGGCTCCGAGCTCTTCATTTAAGGTTCGTTCACCGGTTCCACAGACTTCGGGGCCGAGTGTCGAACTCCTGTCTGTCACCGAGCCCTGAGTCTTGGAACCGGTGACGGAGCTTCCACCTCCTGTGCTTTTGAGGTCGGCTCCGTCTTCGATTCCTTCGACTCCTTCTTCCAGACCCCTCTCTGACTCCGACGTAGATCGTGTGGTGCAGAAGTTAATGGAGAATATGGCCTTGTCCAAACTCATCTCAGTCTCCTCCCAGTTGGTGTCGAGACTTGAAGGCCTTCCTTTATCCCCATCTGTTCCTCCTCCGAGGCCTATTCAGCCTTCGGAGCCGGGAGAGGCTGATCTGATGATCGTGGAGCCCTCGGTGCCGGAGCCGTCTTTCTCTCGGTCGGCCCCATTCACCTCGACTCCGACGGATCCATTACCGGAATCGTGGAGCCGACGATCTATCCTTGGTTCCGGGACCGAGAGTCAAACCGATGTTTCGGTTCCGACTCTCCCTCTCGGTGCCTCGGCACGGATCACTTTGGCTCCGTCCTCGGGGTCGATGCCCTCGCCCCCCACCTCGGGGATCCGTCCACCTTCTTCAGAACCGGGGGATTCCTCGACTCGGGGCCCGGGGGCCTTCGACCTTATGAGGAAGGTGTTGTCGACTCAGACAACCACTTCAGCAGAGACGGCTTCTCCCTCCCATAAAGGCCCATTATCCTCTTCTGCACCTATGGCTACTCAAAAGCGTCGAGCACCAGTGTTTCAGCCGCTCCCAGAGGGAGCCCCCTCTTCCTCGGAGGCTTCATCGGATGCCCCCCCCCCCGAGGAAGTCCAGAGGAAAAGATTGTGTAAGAGGAGGCACTTGGATTCTCCACAAGAGTCCTTAACATCGGACACTGACTTGGATGAGTCAGAAGGGTCCCCAAAATCACCCTCAGAGGATGTCTCCTTTTCTGACATCCTGGAGATCCTAAAACAGAGAGGTGATTGGCAAGCCCTACCCCCTTCTGAGGATGAGTCAGTCTTGCTGAAGGCATTCGGTGCTCGCCCTTCCTCCTCCTGGGTCACTCCGCCCTTCAATGAGTTGATGGATTTGATTGCTCGAAGGGCGTGGGAGACACCTGACAGAGTGGAGCCAGTCCCTAGAAAGCCTAATAAGTATATTACCGCCCCTCAAGACAAGGCATACCACACAAAGGGAGTTTCAGTGGACGCTATGGTGGTGGCAGCTGCCACTAAAAAGGAGATGTCTGAATCTTCCTCATCTGTCCATCCACCTAACCGAGATTCTAGGACTATGGACAGGTATGGGAAGCGCATTTTTAGTTCAGCGACTTTTTCCATGCGATCGCTGAACTATTTGACACATTTCACACGTTTACAGAGGGATCTAGTCAAAGAGTTGGGAGATGCCCTCCAGGGTACTACCAGATGCTGCTGTCGCGGAAAAGGTTACAGCACAGCTCAATACCCATACATCAATTGTGAACTCGTCCATGAGGCTCATCTCGTATGCAACCGAAGGATCGAGTAGGGCTGCGGCTTCAGCAATTGCTCTTCGTAGACAATCCTGGATGCGCTTATGCTCCTTTGCGGAAGCCTTCAAGTCTTCCTTTACTAACGTCCCATTTGATGGTGCCACTCTCTTTGGCCCCAAAGTAAAGGAGACCCTTACCCGGTGTGAGCAAGAGGGAAAGACTCTATCTGCTGTCTGAGTCCGTTTTCCACCCCATCTAGACTGTACCCCAAAGGGCAACGAGGTGGAAAAATGTGGTTTCGAAAACCCCAGGGTTCTTTCCCAGGCACACAGGGTGATGCCCCCTCCAGAGGCAGAGGGGGGGGGGCGGCAGAGGGGGTCGGCAAAACCAAGGTGACAGGGATACGCTCCCTGGGAAACCTTTCCAGCACTCCTGAAGGGAGGCCCGACTGTCATGCTCTGGAGGCAGTCGGGGGTCGCTTAGCTTTATACCCTCAGGCCTGGCAAAGTCTTACCTCAGACAAATGGGTAAAAAGCATTATTACCAGAGGTTACAAAATTCCATTTCTATTTCCCCGTATCAAGAGAAAAGATTCCCAGATGTACCGCCCCATCTGCGAGAACCTGCAGCTATAGAAATTTCAAAGCTGCTAGAAAAAGAGTCATCCAACCAGTCCCGGGGGACCAAAGAGGATTCGGAACTTACTCAAGTTTCTTTTTAGTTCCAAAAAAGACAGGGGACTGGAGGCCAATTCTGGACCTAAGCAATCTCAATACCTTCGTCAAGAAAGAAAAGTTCCGGATGGTCACGCTTCAATCGATCCTTCCATTCTTACAGAAGGATGACTGGATGTGCTCAATAGATCTCAAGGACGCATACTACCACATCAAAATGGCCAGAGCGTCCAGGGATCACTTGCGCTTCAGGCTGGGAGCCAGTCACTTTCAGTTTCGGGCCCTGCCCTTTGGTCTAACCTCAGCCCCCAGGGTTTTCACCAAATGCATGGCAGTGGTAGCATCTCACTTGAGACGCCTAGGATTCCAGGTGTTTCCGTATCTGGACGACTGGCTCCTTACTGCCACCACCGAGCGTCGACTGATACAGGCCAGGGATTACACACTTGAACTTTGTGATGTTCTTCATCTCACATTGCTGCAGTCCTTACACTTGGGGGTAGTCCGCTGTCCTCGGTCGGCCCGAATATCAAAGTATTAGGCTGACGTCGGTCAAGGCGCTTAAGACTGACATCAGGACGTCAGGGTACAAATGCGCATGACCGACGTCATATCCTCAGTCTTTTTTGCCGCATGGTCCGATGCAGAAGCAGCGTTGCAAGTGCCGTTCGGCGTTCTGAAATTTTTCGAATTCGGAGTTTCAGACCGAGTCAAAGTTGGCTAAGTACCCCGTTAGGGAATATTTTAGTTTTTTCTTGCCTCAGTGGTTTACCGGATGTAAGAAAAAGTGAATAACTGTATTTCTTGTGGGAAGCAGATACCGCATAGAGATTATCATACTTTGTGTATTCCTTGTTTGGGGCCTGAGCACGACGTTGTTGGGTGTCGCTTTTGTGCTAGGTTTAATAAGCGCACTATTGCGAAGGTTAGATTGTGCCAGGTTGGTCTTCGAAGCGGTGCAATTACAATATGCCGTCGGATGTTCCGCCCGCTTCTTCAAGAAGTGCAAAGACAAAGCAGCTAAACCCAGGCAAGAAGAGTCGTCCGCATCGACACCGGTTCTTTGGAGGTGTCAGTGGAACCGGTGGTTCCACCGAGACTTCTCAGGAGTCCCAGGGGAGACTTTGATATTACAGGATGTGGCCTCTCAGGAGGCAGGTCAGGCTGAAGGGGCTTCTCAGGTTACTGTACTCCCTCCCTTCCTAGGGTGATTAGGCCCTCTCCTTCTGTTTCTAAGGCTTCTCCCAGAGGCAGGCCAGGTTTAGCTTCTGTTGGTGTCACTCCTAGTTCTTCAGGATCTGTGCCCAAGAAGCACATGCTCAAAATGGCAGAAGATTTAATTACTTTGATTAGAGGTTCTTTGCCCCTCCTGATAAGAGGCCTAGGGTGGAACCAGAGTTGGGGAGTTTTGAGCAGGTTTCAGAGGTTTCAGAGTCTTCGGCTGAAGACTTGCAGGAGTATTCTCCTTATTCTGATTCTGATGTGGATGATTCTACTCCTTCTGCTTCTCCTCCAGAGGATTTTTCTTTTCAGAGACTCTTCATTCTATGAGGGAACATTTTAAGTGGGAAGGTCAGGACTTCTCTGATTCCAGGAAAAGGCTTAGGGAATTTTTGCTTTTACCCCAGCATAGGCCTTTGGCTATTCCTCCTGTTCTGGATGTTGTGGAAGATGTGTTTGCAGAGGCTTCACTTAATCCTGATTCTTTGCCTCCTGCTCCTGTTAAACCGGACAGGTATTACAGGGTGCCTGAAGCTCATAAATATCTGTATAAGAGTCCTAGGGCAGACCCAGAAACGGTTAGTCAGGGACCTAAGGGTGTCAAGGCCTCTGTGGTAAAAAATCCGGTTCCTCCAGATAAAGAGGCCAGAGCTTTGGATAGATGGGGAAAGAAAGTCTATACTTCTTCCACCTTAGCTATGAGGGCTTTGAATTGCCAGTTTCACATGTTGAAATATCAAAACTATCTTCTTTCTTAATTGAAGTCTAAGGTAGATGCTCTGGCGGAAGGCATTGAGTGTAAAGAATTACAAGATTTGGTACATGTTTCTGAACAGGTGGGTAAGCATTCTTTACAATGTGGATTTGATGGTGTACAGGCCTCGTCTAGGGTGGCTGCCACTGGGTCAGTTCTTCGTAGGCACGCCTGGCTGAGGGATCAGAACTTATCTGACCATGTTAAGACAAGGATTTTAGATGCTCCTTTACAGTCTGATGTATTGTTTGGTTCACCTGTGGAGGCAGTTTTAAAGAAAATTGAAGACAAGGCTAAGTCTATGCAGACTGTTAAAGATTTTTTGCAAGTTCAGCCTCCGAAGTTTAGTAGGAATTGGCCTGCTAAGGGGTGGACGATCCTTCTTATGATTCAGTCTAGGGAAGATCTAAACGTGGTAGGGGTAGAGCTCAGGGCTCTTTCAGACCTAGAACAGGAGTTCACCTGCACAGTCTTCGGTGAGGGCAGGGGCCAGTCCTTTCGTAAACAGGCCCAATGACCTACCTTTTCAGCTGCCAGAGCCTTCTTGTCTGGCAGCACCTTTGGGAGGAAGGTTGGCACTCTTCAAAGAAAATTGGAGTTTAATTACCCAGGACAGATGGGTATTGGATATTATACACCAAGGTTACAGGTTTTATTTCCATACCTTGCCTCCTTTCAAAGGCATGCCAGACATTCCTCCTCAGCAAAGAATAGAGGCTCACAAACAAATTTCTCTGCTGCTGCAAATAGGGGCCATACAGCCGGTCCCTCTGCCAGAAGTAGGCCTAGGATTTTATTCTCGCCTGTTCCTAGTACCAAAGAAGGGGAACACGTGGAGACCAATTTTGGATTTATCTATCCTCAACACTTATCTGGACATTCCCAAGTTCAAAATGTTGACGTTACAACAGCTTTTACCTCTGCTGGGCAAAGATCACTGGATGGTGACTCTGGATCTCAAGGAAGCTTACCTTCATGTTCCTATCAGGCTAAGTTGCAGGAAGTATCTGCGTTTTCGAGCTGGGACTTCTCATTATCAGTTCTCTGCATTGCCCTTTGGCTTATCTACTGCGCCCAGAGTGTTCACAAAGGTTCTGGCTCCAGTGATAGCTTTCTTCAGGCTAAAAGGAATACAGATCTATCCTTATTTGGACGATTGCCTGATTCTGGCCAAAGGAAGGGACGAGCTTCTTCATCATTTGCAATGTGATAGCAGTGCTAAGATGCCTGGGGTATTCTGTGAACGAAATAAAGTCCAGTCTAGTACCCTCTCAAGACATGTGCTTTCTGGGTGTGAGACTGAATACAGCATCCCAGATGGCCTTTTGACCCCGGACAAACAAAAGAATCTTTCCCTTTACTTCCATCAATTGTCTCATCAGTCCAGGCTGACTGCAAGGACAGTCCTTCAAGCCTTGGGGTTCATGGCATCTTGTATTCTGGTACTTCCCAATGCCAAACTGCATATGAGGAAGCTACAATGGTATCTCAAAATGTATGGACACAGCACTGCCAAGATATGGACACTGTCATTCAGATAATACCTTGCATTCAAAAGGAATTTTTGTGGTGGGCTCAGGAATGTCACCTAAACAAGGGACTCTCTGTGACCCGGCCAGAGGCGAGTCAGATTCTAACGACAGATGCCTCAGACAAAGCTTGGGGAGCTCATCTAAATGGAAAGTGGATACAAGACACGTGGCCTGCCAGACTACAACATCTACATATCAACTTGAAGGAGATGTTAGCAGTCCAATTTGCATTAATAGCTTTCAAGGATTTACTTCTTCCAGGGCAGGTGTTGGTTCTAACAGACAACACAACTGTCATGTGGTACATCAACAAGCAAGGGGGAACACATTCTTATCCTCTATGCAGGCAAGCAATGATTTTGTGGGAGACTGCTCTCAGTTTACAGCTCAATCTTCAGGCAAGGTTTCTGCCGGGAGCACAGAACTCCTTAGCAGATGTGTTGAGCAGACGAATTATGGATCCCCACGAGTGGAAATTGGATCCTCATGTATTTCAGAAATTGACAGTGTCATGGGGAACTCCAGACATGGATCTGTTCGCTTCTCCACTAAACTACCAGCTGCCAAAGTTTTGCACAAAAAGGTTTCATCCCACAGCTTGGAAAGTGGATGCTCTTTCTTTCAATTGGAGCAATCTTCATGTGTATGCCTTTCCACCTCTGCCTCTCCTCCCAAAGGTACTCCTGAAGGTCAGACAGGACAAGCCAAGGATGATTCTAATAGCTCCAGATTGGCCTCGACAGCACTGGTACCCATTACTGAGAAGTCTGGTTCGGGAGCCTCCATGGCCTTTGCCTTCGATTCCACACCTGCTGTCTCAAGAGAACAGTCATTTACTCAATGTCAAACTTCACTCTCTTCACCTAACAGCCTGGCATATTCTGTTTTAAACCCTGGAGGGTCTCAGCTTCCAAGCAAGTTTTGAATGTTATTTTGGAGGCCAGAAGGCCTAGTACAAGGAAAGTATACGCAGATAAATGGAAGAGATTTTTATTTTGGAGTGCAGCAAAGGAATTTGATGTTTCTAAGCCTAATTTAAGTGTGGCTCTTCAATATCTTGCTGAGTTACTGGACAAAGGATTGTCCTTCTCTTCTATTGAGATTCATGCTGCAGCAATTTCTGCTCACTATGACTGTGATCCACCATTGTTTTCTCATCCTTTGTTTAAGCAATTCCTTAGAGGGGCAAAGAATATAAGACCCCACGTGAGCTCCTACTCCTGCTTGGGATCTCAATTTTGTGTTGGAGAAACTCACTCTACAACCTTTTGAGCCTGCAGCTACTGCCGAGTTGAAGTATTTATCATGGAAGACTGCTTTTTTGTTGGCCATTACCTCTGCGAGAAGGGTTTCTGAATTACAGGCCCTTATGGCAGTTGAGCCTTTCTTAATTTTCCATAAGGACAGGGTATCTTTACGTACTAATCCTTCCTTTATGCCTAAGGTGGTTTCTAGTGTGGCTTTAAACCAAACTATTCATTTGCCTACTTTTTATGCAAACCCCCAAAATAAAGGGGAAAAGATTTTGCACACCTTGGATATACACAGGCAGTTACGATGATATTTGAGCAGAACTAAAGGGTTCAGGCAGTCTCAGCAGTTGTTTGTTTCTTTTGCTTTGGGTTCTCAGGGCAAGCCTGTGTCAAAACAAACTATTTCTAAGTGGATTGGGTTGTGTATTGCTTTCTGTTATTCCCATCATGGTAAGGAGGTTCCAGCTGGGATTAGGCCTCATTCCACTAGAGCTACTGCCACTTCTGCAGCTTTTTTAAGGGGGGTAGCAACTAAAGATATTTTGGAGGCAGCTACTTGGAGTTCAGTGCATACTTTCTCTAAGCATTACCACCTTCCACTTTACTCTAAATCTAGGGCTGGGTTTGCCACTGCTATTTTACAGGGCATTTTGGCAGCTCCTACTTCTTTATAGTTTTGCCATCCTCCCTTACCTCTGCTTTGGGATTCTACCCAAGTGTAAGGACTGCAGCAATGTGAGATGAAGAACATAGTACAGTTTTGTACCTACCATAAATGTAGATGTTCGAAGATCCACATTGCTGCAGTCCAATTTTCCCTCCCTCCTTCCCCTCTGTTGTTAGAGGTGGTTGTGTGGTTTGGGTTGTAAATATTTTACATATTGTATATATTGTTCATATGATTAGTGCAAGGGTGGTTGGTTGTTTTTTTGCTGTCTTTTGGTTTTGACCTTTCTGTTTAGGGTCTTCTGACATCTGGGGCAAGAAAAGACTGAGGATATGACGTCGGTCATGCGCATTTGTACCCTGACGTCCTGATGTCAGTCTTAAGCGCCTTGACCGACGTCAGCCTAATACTTTGATATTCGGGCCGACCGAGGACAGCGGACTACCCCCAAGTGTAAGGACTGCAGCAATGTGGATCTTCGAACATCTACATTTATGGTAGGTACAAAACTGTACTTTCAACTCGGAATTTCCATAAATTTCGAAAAATCTGCATTACAACCGTCACAGCATATCTCATTCATAGGAGCAGATTTGGATACCCGTTGCTTGATTCTAAGACTTCCCCCAGAAAGAATAGCCTCTCTACAAAATCACATATCTCTACTCCTGTTGTCCAAGAAATCCCCGGCCAAACTGGTTCTAAAAGTTTTGGGTCTCATGTCGGCTTCCCTCATTGCAATACCCTTGGGAAGACTGCACATGAGAGTTCTTCAATGGCTGCTGTTCGCACAATGGTCGTTCCAACAGTTACCGCTGACACGAAATTCACATCACAAACACCTGCAAGACACACCTATCTTGGTGGCTACAGAATTGCATTCTCACCGGCGGCCGACCGTTTGTGCTACCCACTCCAACAGCTACGGTGACCACGGACGCTTCCCTGATAGGGTGGGGGGCATCTTCTTTCAGGGACAGACAGTCCAAGGCGAATGGACCAATCTAGAGTACAACCTGCACATCAATGTTCTGGAGATGAGGGCAGTGTTCCTAGCGTTGCAACACTTTTCTCCCCTTCTACCTCTAGGGACCATTGCAGTTCAAACGGACAACATGTCCGTAGTCTGGTACATAAACAAGCAAGGAGGAACCAAATCTTACCAGTTGTGCAGAGAGGCCATGAGAATTTGGCAATGGTCAGAGTCCACGGGTCGTTTTCTGATAGCAGTGCACATCCCGGGGTTATCCAACGTCATAGCTGACAGGTTGAGCAGAGCCATCCTGTTACCTCACGAGTGGTCCCCTCAAACAGACAATAGCGGACATGATATTCCGCAAGTGGGGCCAGCCTTGCTGCGATCTGTTTGAGTCTCCAATGAACGCCAAATGCAGAAGCTACTTCGCCCTATTACCCCCGCCAGGGGAAGTCCCCAGGGACGCTCTGATTCACGATTGGCCCCCGGGTCTCCTGTACACCTTCCCTCCTATACCTCTGATACCAAGATTTCTGCAGAAAGCCAAGAATCTGGAAAGGACTGTGATTCTCATTGCCCCATTCTGGCCTCGTCAAATTTGTTTTCCCTTTCTTCAAGCACACCAAATACGGGAGCCCTGGATCCTGGACCCGGAGCCAGATCTACTGACTCATTCGTCAGGGGCTCCCCACCCGTCACTTCTGTCCCTCAGACTAGCAGCTTGGCTGCTTCGCTTCCCTTCTTAGCCAGGTCTGATCTTCTTTCTCCTGCGGTTCAAAATATTCTAGTAGCTTCTCATAAAGCTTCCACTACAAAAATTTACACTAGTAAGTGGAAGCGTTTTGTATACTGGGCAACTGCACAACATTTAGATCCCTTAATAGCCCCACTAAACAAACTTTTAGAGTTTCCATCCATGCTATTTCATCAAGGAGCTTCTCCTGCCACCTTGAGGGTTCAGTTGGCTGCTATTTCAAGCTTTCATGTAGGAGAAAATGGAGCGCCTATTATGACTCATAGGCTTTGTAAGGCTTTTCTAAAAGGGTCCTTTCATATTAGACCACCAGTCAGGTTTCCTACAGCTCCGTGGAATTTAAACCTCCTGTTATCCCAACTAATGCTACCACCCTTTGAACCAGCCTCGTCCTGTTCTTTAAAGTTCTTGTCATGGAAAACTCTCTTTCTAGTAGCTATCACTTCAGCTAGACGAGTGTCAGAACTTCAAGCTCTTTCCATTAAGCACCCATATTTGATCTTTCATCCTGATAGGGTATCCCTACGCACCAACCTGTCCTTTCTTCCCAAGGTTTGTTCAGTCAACAACATTAATCAGTCCATTGAACTCCCCACATTTTTCAAGAACCATTCCAATAAGCTGGAATATATGTTACACAAGTTGGATGTTCATAGACAACTCAGATTCTACTTAGATCACAGAAAAGCAGACCAACTTTTTATAGCCTTTGCGGACAGCAGAAAGGGCATGGCAGTGACAAAGCGTACCCTCTCCAAATGGCCACCTGATTGTATTACTTTTGTTTATACTGCTACTGAGCAGAGTTTGCCCGCCAAACCGAAAGGACATTCTACTAGATCAGTATCTACATCCCTGGCTCATGCGGCCCGCCTACCTTTAGATACTATTTGTGCGGCCGCCACTTGGTCTAAACCACATACGTTCATCACTCATTACAAAGTGGATAGGATTTCCAGGGACAGGGCAACCTTTGGTTCCACTGTGCTCAGGAACGTTCTTCCGTGAGTCTCTCGGGGTCACGGAGCTAGGGACGCTACCCATGTGTAAGAACAAACGGCGAGATTGAACACTCTCACATAAAGTAGTTATGTCCTTACCATAACGTTCCATGTGGAGTGTTCATCTCGCCTTTGTTCTTACATTCCCACCCTCAGGTCAGGAAGAACATCCAGTTTAGAGGTCTGGTTTGGTTCTCCCGCTTCTGATTTCTCTCTGCTGTTACTGCTGGTTTCAGCTACGCCTTGGTATGTATGTTTGTATGTTTTCATTCCCGTTGGGATCTGGTATTGTTTTGCAAACTAGATCTGAGGTAAGGGCAGAGGGAATTGTGGGAGATAGGTTGGTCTCGAGCTTCTTCTCGATACAGAGCTTTGCTAAGCGGCCAACTCGGAGCCGAGGATCAGCTCCGAACCCATGTGTAAGAACAAAGGCGAGATGAACACTCCACATGGAACGTTATGGTAAGGACATAACTTCTTTTTATGGATCATGGGATTCTGATCCTTTTTAGACACCAGTTTTCTGATGACATGCTTCAGGTTCTCCAGGATGCAAGGAAGCCTACTGCCAGCAAAACGGAAAAGATTCCCTAGCTGTTGTCACACTCCTTACCAGGATCCCATGCTATCAAACACCCTAATTGTCCTCATATGTGCATGAGCTACTGAAATCTGGCTTGGCATACTTCTCTAAAGGCACACCTTTCAGCTTTTTCTGCTTGTTTACTCCCTATATCCCCCTCTCCTATCCCAGCTAGAGGGAAAGCAGTTTAAGGGTGTTGTCCACCTAAAACCTCCAATAAATGTTGTTCCACCTCTTTGAGACTTAAACTTACCCTGCCTCATTTCAGTCCAGCAACTTCTGCATCTCTCAAATTCTACACTTGGAAAAAACTTTCTTCTGATAGCCGTTACCTCTGTGGGATGAGTCTCTGAACTTCATGCCCGTATGGCTACGTTTCCATCCCTTTCTTTTCAAAAGAACAGGATGCCTGAGGGCCAATCCCTCATTTATGCCTAAGTGGTCCAATGAACTGCCCCTTAATCAGGCCATTCACTTTCCCACCTTTTCTAACCTACAAATAAGGAGGATTCTACATTCTCTTGATGTGAATAGACAATTCAGATCCACAAGTTGGACTAGTTGTCCATGTTGGGGAAGCATGTCTTAAAACAGACGATTGCCCGTTGAACTTCTAAATCCATTACTTTATGCTGCACTCAGCATTATAAATCCTTACCCTTTCCAGCAAAGGCCTGTTCTTCTGGAGCTGTGGCCTCTTCAAGCGCTTCTCAAGCACTTCATGTAAGGGGACGTATAGTAGATCATCCTAGAAGCAGCTACTTAGTCTTCTGTGCATACCTGTACCAAACATTAGAGTGCATGGTTTTTAAATGCATAACAGCCTTTACCAGGTATATCCTTTCTGGATTACTGGATAATTCTTCAGTATCACATCCAACCAACCCTTCTGTCTTCCCAAGCTTTGGGAATAACCCAACAGTTTGGAATACTGCTACGGAGATCTAATGAAGGACCTAGTGCCATTATGAAAGAATTTAACTTGGTGCATGTGTGTATATGATAAATAATGTGTATGCGTATATAGAAATATATAATTATATATATATATGTATATATATATATATATATATATATATGTGTGTAGCTGTGTGTGTGTGTGTGTGTGTGTATATATATATATATATATATATATATATATATATATATATATATATATATATGTGTATGTGTATATATATATATATATATATATATATATATATATATACACACACACACACTGTATATGTATGTGCAGTGTGTACATAATATGGACATGCACATATTTTTTCATTTTTTTTATATGTTTTGTTTTGTAGAAAATTCTTAACGGCAGAAGTCATAGCAACAGTAGACATATTTGTAGCAATTGACAGTTAAATGCTCCAAACTTGACCGCAAATTCCCCTGATTAGTAGTGAAGTTCCCTTATCTCTGAGTCGAGTCCATAACAGCGATTTGCTCCTGCACAAAAAAAGTGCTCTTGTAGCCATCAGATTTCCTCTCACTGTCTTTCTTTTAAGCTTTCTCTTCAAGTGCCATTAGTAAGTGCACTAATAAAATCAACCAAACCTACATAACACCAAGAAGATTATACTTATCGTTGCTAAGACTGAGACTTGGTCTTGAAAAATAGCAGTAGCAAGGCATAGTGGATTGGCCATTCAAAGAAAAGTACAGTTGTCTAAGAGCTTACCTTAGCAGTAGATGTCCTACTGATCCTGTTAGTATCCCAAACTTTTGGGTTATCTTTCCAAATAACCTGGATGTCCAACTAGGGTATCAAAGTTAAAACCTTTTATAGAGCCATGCTTATGATGTATGACCAAAGGCTGCAGGTGTAAGGGTACATAAAGTGACGTAAATCCCCAGACTATTTCCAAGCCAATAAGCCTGAAGAGGCCCAAGTAGCAAAAAAAAAATGTACAAGTAAGAGGGGAGAGGAAAAAAGGAAAGTGGTTCCCCTTGTTCCATGTAGAAAGGGTAGTGTAGGTGAAAGGGGAAGGTAGGTTGCGAAAGAATACTGCAACATAGATGTCAGGCGTTTAGTGATTGACTGACCAGTGCCTGTTCTGAGTGAGATATGTTTGTCCAATTGCTGTTGAGATTTGTTATCCAGCATTACAGGGTGACATCAGATGTGGTTCCTCTGTTATTAGAATATCATTGTTTCAGCATGGGATTGCTGCAGAGGTAGTAGTACATATACAGACTAATTGCCCAGTTTAAGTCTGCTGAGAGAAGAAAGGATGGGATTTGCAGACATTTGCTGCACTTCAGCATAAACTTTGTGTTGCTCCATGGCAATAGTCAGCAGCACATGGAAACACCAATTATCTAAATTGGTACATGATGAACTTAGGTGACTGTAGCTGCATTTCAGAGTATGTAAATAGGCAGTGTGGCAACTAATGAACGTGAAATACCAATGACAGTAGAGAGAGAAAGAGATGCGAGGAAATTCATGTAAAGAGAAGCACAAACATCTGTAGTGCAGCTGCATACCACATGGCTCTGTTTTGCTAGAACAGAAACAGGAACTCAAGACCAGTACATCTGAAATGCATAACCATACATAGTTAGGCTTCAGATACATGTGCTGCCTTTATTATAACAGTACAAAGCATTACAGATGGTTACAAGGAAGTAAAGTATATGCAGCTGTAATGCAGCAGGAAGTATAAAATTGAGGTCAGATTGTATGTGGGGAAGTAGGCAAAAAGGGGAAGAACAAACGGAGGATAAGCAGAAATACAAGCATGTAGGAGTGTAGGACAGGGAGAAGTGGACACAACATTCCTTCAGGTATAGGACCCTATTTTCATTTTATAGAGAAAATAGGTGAAAACGAAAGTAGAAAAAGGGGCAAGGACAGTCTGCAGGGTAATGCAGACTAGTACAGACAACTGGTGGAAGTACACACACTTGGATGAAGAGACATGGGATGGACATAATCAAGCAGAGATTAGTCATATGGTGATTGGGAGGGTTGGACCAGACATGGGTTATGGGGCATCAAATGAAGAATGGAGCACACCTGTCATCCTATCTCAGAGGGGATGTTACAAAAATCAGGATTAAAAAGGCCAGTGGTGTGGGCCGCACCCATACCTTATGGCCCAGTGTTGCGGTTTGCCAGATGACCCATTCTGCTCAGAAGGCTCTTTGTGTGCCATGCATCTTCCTGTTGCTTCTTTCACTGACCGTCTGTGTAACAACTACAGCTAGGCTACCTGCCAGTTTTGGGACAGATCCTCTCTGGAGAGGCAATCACAGCAGCATCACAATTATGTACTTTAGCTACATCCTCAGTAGGTGGAGATGCACTGGAGGTGCCTGCTGACGAAGAATAATCCATTCAGACCTGCAGTAAGAGGAGATTGTAGGAAGCCTGCTATAAATTACTCTAGACTGATACAGCACTAAATATGATTAAAACATTGGCACTTGTGGGGGTTAACTATGGCTGGGCTGTAAACCTTTTGTAGTAGGAGACATGATTAGACTTGAGCTGTGGCACGTGTTTAAGTACTGTTATCTGTTGTGCGTAAAAGGAGTTCTAATATCTGCAGCCCACTTGCTGTGTGTGCATCTCCCTAAAGGGCAAGGGACTTCCTAACTGGCATTGGTTTGCACTTTTCCCAACTAATTTTGGTTTCGTCAAGGGCAGATCATGCCTACTCAACCTAGTGGACAACTTTGAGAAGGTCAACAAAGTAGTGGATGAGGGCAGAATGGTTCACACTGATTAGATTGACCTGGCCAAGACATTTGACACAATACCCCACTCGGGCATTGTTGACAAACTCAGGAGGTTAGGTACAAACAAGTATGTCATCCAGTGGATAGCCAGTTGGCTCACAGACAGGATGCAGGAAGTTATAATTGGGGAGTCCACCTCAGTCACAAGTGGAGTCCCTCAGGGATCAGTCCTTGGACTACTCCTTTTTGGGATTTACTTCACTGAAGTCAAGGCCAATGTCAGTGGTTTCTGGCTGACTAAATCTGCAGATGACTGCAAATTATAAGCTATCATTGAATCCCACACTGACAAATGTTCTCCAGGAGGGGCTGACACAGAGAAACAACTGGTGTTAGAACCATAGACTAAAACTAAATGCCAAGAAATGCATAATGGTATCTTTTGGGAAGTCATCCTTCCCTGGTAACTATCATATTGACAACACAGCCCTTAGAGATAACCCAGTAGTTGGGGGTGCAGGACACACACAGATAGTAATCTAGCCTTTGGCCATCATGTGTCTATAGTAGTGAGGAAGTCATTCTGTGTTGCATAACTTATAAAACAAAGGTATGGCATCTTAAGTCCAAGGAAGTCAGTGATGTTTACTTAATACAATAAGCACCAGAGGAGGAAGACAACTCAGTCCTTGCTGGGAAATACGATTTATTGCCAATAAGACGACTGGACCACAATGGGTAGGTACAAAACAGTTCCAAGCACTAACGCTATGTCTACACACCTGCGTTTTCGTTTAAAGCACTTCTTCAGATGCAATACAACTCTTCCCAACCATCCTTGCTTATTAAATACACATTCAATTAGTTTAATTAAACAATTAAATAATAAAAATCAATTAATCCCACTTGGAATACATCATTCTCGTTTTAGCTTACTACAGCCTTACATTGATAAATACTGTTAAAAACTCATAATTTCTAACAAAACATATTTATCAACATAAAATCTCCCTATAAATATACAATATCTTTAATTAATTAAATAAATTTCAATTTGCAAAAAACATTCTTTAACCAGCATAATATAAAAAGTTAAAAATGTTAAAAATCTGCCTTCTTCTTACCAAATTTAATTATCCTCTTGCTCCCCCTAGTGTTCATATAGAACTAACACAGAAGTAACTAACTTTGACAAGTTGAAAAAAATTAAAAAAAACACAGCTTCCATCCATGTTCTTCGTGTTTCACTGTTGCAGTCATTACATTTGGGTAATCTGCTGGCAGGTTGACCTCAGTCGGCCTGAATTCCAAAGTTGTGGGTCCTGCATCGGTTGCTGTCTCCTCTTCCATGACGTCAGGTCATCAGGGGTATAAAACATGCAGCCAACGCCATTTTCTTTAGTATTTCTTGCCACGCGGTGCCCGAAGCAGAAGCATTTCGCAAGTGCCGGTCGGCCGACTACTGAAATATTCGCATTTGAGTTTCAGAACCAAAGTCTTCAATAAAACTAAGTACCCCATTGGGGAAACTTTTTTTACCGATGTCAGAAAAAGTTAATAATTGTATTACTTGTGGGAAGCCAATACCTCCATAAGGATTTCCATTTATACTGTATTCCTTGCCTAGGCCCTGATCACAATGTGCCTGGCTGTCGGTTTTGTGCTAGATTTAACCAACGCACTATTAAGCGTCTGTATATTTTTGCATCTAAGTATTTTGGAAACAGATTTAACTACCCAGAGATGTCGTCGGATAGCAGTCCGACTATCGGAGTACATAAAAAAACACAAAGAAAAGGACAGAGAAAGGCAGTCGAGATCCAAAACAGAAGACAAAGCTTCTCCTAAGCCAGTCGCTGGTTCGCCAGTAATCAGTGAGGTGCTTTCGCAGCCCCTGATACCCGCTACCTTTGCGTCGCAGGCCTCTACCGACACCCATGTGGAGTCCGGCATGCCGCAAGATACTCAAGGTATTATACCGACGGATGTATCTCCCTCGGATGGGTCCGGAGCTGCTGAGCAGGCACTGGCTTCTGAGGTTGTATTCAGACATCAACATTTTTATATCAAACCAACGAAAGCTGCAAAACCAAAGGCAAAGACACCTTCTAAGACTAAAAAAACGACATCTGAGCTACGTGCACAGGCCTCTATGCCTAAAAAACTGATTATCAAAATGGCTGAAGACCTTATTACCTTGATCAGGAGTACGCATCCCCCACCAGATAAAGAGGCCTAGGCTAGACACTGACTATAAATATTCAGATCAGGTTGCTATTTCTTCTGATCAGGAATGATCTTTACCACCCTATGAGGATTTTGATGCTGAGGAGTCTATTCCTTCTGCAGCTCCTCCTGAGGATTATTCATTTGGAGAAACCTTCCATACTTTGAGGGAGCATTTTCACTAGGAGAGTCAAAACTTCTCAGAATCAAAAAAGAGGCTCAGGGATTTCCTCCTCCTCCCTCAGCACAAGCATTTAGCCATTCCCCCTGTGTTAGACACTGTGGATGATGTCTTTTCAGAGTCAAGCCTGACCCTTGACTCTCTACCTCTGGCTCCCAGTAAGCCTGACCGGTATTACAGGGTCCCTGACTCTCATAAATTTTTATTTAGAAACCCTGCTGCTGATCCTGAAACTATCTCACAGGGTCCAAAGGGAGGTAAGGCCTCAACAGCAAAAAACCCTACCCCCTCCGACAGAGATTCCAGGGCGCTTGACAGATGGGGAAAAAAAGTTTATACATCTGCAACCTTGGCAATCAGGGCCTTAAACTGTCAATTTTATATGCTTAAGTACCAACAGCATGTTATGGGATTGCTGAAACAGAAAATGATGTGGATTACAGAATGTGCAGAAAATAAATTGCAAGAATTATTGCATGCAGCTGAGAAAGTTGGAAAGCATACTTTGCAATGTGGTTTTGATTCTTTAGAGGCCTCCTGCAGGGCCGCAGTTACTGGATCTGGGATAAGGAGGCATGCCTGGTTAAAGGAAAAAAATTGCCTGGTCATGTTAAAGCTAAATTACTAGATTCACCTTTACAGCATGATTCTCTGTTTGGTATTAAGGCAGAAGAGGTTTTAAAGAAAATGGAAGACAAAGCTAAGTCTATGCAAACTGTTAAAGATTTCTTACAAGTGCAGCCACCAAGATTCAGTAGACACTGGCCTACGAAAAATTGGTCCTTTCCTGTGTCAGACAGAGCTCAAAGGGGGAAATCCAGACGCCCTAAGGATTCCAGGTACCAGGCTCAAGACTCATACAGGTCAAAGCAATGGGGCGCATCCACCTCCAAATGTGGAGGAGATAAAGTGCAAACCTACAGAAAGCAATCCCAATGACTTCCCTCTGCCTACACCAAGCACTTATCTTTTGGCAGCACCCATAGGGGGACCCTTAGGCACTTTTTGCTCAAAATTGGCAGTTAATAAACCAGGACAATTCATTTCCACACTCTGCCAATGACAAATGGTTGGCCAGACCTGCCAATAAACCAATGGGCAGAGGCATAGAAACAGGTTACGTCCCTCATGGATATGAGGGCCATTCAGACAGTACCAGAACATGAAAAAGGACAAGGTTTTTACTCAAGACTGTTCTTGGTACCCAGAAAGGACGAGGCCTGGCGGCCAATACTGGATTTATCGATTTTGAACACATACCTGGACATTCCAAAATTCAAAATGCTCACTTTGTAACAGTTTCTGCCCATGCTGAGCAAGAATGCTTAGCTGGTGACTTTAGGTTTAAAAGAGGCATACCTGCACGTCCCAATAAGACAGTCGTGCAGAAGATACCTCAGATTCCAGGCTGGCTTAATGTATTACCAATTCTCTGCACTGCCCTTTGGCTTATCTACTGCGCTCAGGGTCTTTACAAAGTGCTTGGCACCAGTAATTGCATTTTGCAGACAAAGAAGTATTCACATATATCCTTACTTGGATGACTGTCTCATTCAAGCAGAGAACAAGGACACTCTTCTACGACACCTGGCATTTGTGAAAAGGCTCCTAGCATGCCTAGGGTACACAATAAACGAAAAGAAGTCACAACTGTTACCCACTCAAAAGATAACATTCCTGGGTGCAAGCTTGCATACAACTGCCCAGATGGCTCACCAGACAAACAAAGGCAACTGACTACTTACTTCAAACTGATGGCAACAAAAACCCAGTCTTCTGCAAGACAAATTCTGCAGGCTCTGGGCTTCATGGCATCCTGCATCCTACTAATTCCATATGCAAGACTGCATATGAGGAAACTTTAATGGTACCTAAAAAGTTTATGGAGTCAACATTCACACAGTCTGGAGACAATAATTCCTCTCATCCCCTGCCTGCAGCAGGAGTTTCTATGGTGGGCAATGGCCTGTCACCAAAACATGGGATGGTCCTTCACTCTACCCCCTGCCAGCCAAACCTTAACGACAGATGCATCAGATTATGGCTGGGGGGCCCACATGGCAGGAAGATGCATTCAGGGCATATGGGCACCAAATCAAATGCATCTACATATCAACCAGAAAGAGATGCTAGCTGTTTAAAATGCCCTAACAGCCTTCAAGGATTTACTTCATCCAGGACCACTACTGATAAAGACGGACAACACCACAGTCATGTGGTATATAAACAAGCAAGGGGGCACACACTCATACCCCCTTTGCAGATTAGCCATGGCATCTTCAAGCTCAGTTCCTGCCAGGAAAACAGAACACTCTGGCAGATGATTTAAGCAGAAACCTGATGGATCCTCACGAGTGGAAACTAAATCCACAAGTATTCAGCATGATAACAGAGAAATGGGGGAGCCCAGACATAGATCTATTTGCCTCTCCTCAAAATTATCAGTTGAAATGATTCTGCACAAGGACTTATCACAGACAAGGAAAGTGGACGCCCTATCCTTCAGTTGGAAAAATCTGTCAATTTACCCCTTTCCTCCTCTGTCTCTTCTACCCAAGGTCCTCCTAAAAGTCAGACAAGAGAAGCCAAAGATGATATTAGTTGCCCCGGACTGGCCCCGCCAATACTGGTACCCAATCCTAAGGAACTTGTCTCAGTACCCAGCTTGGACCTTGCCTCAAAGACCACAACTACTGTCCCAGCAAAACAGTCAGATCCTGCACAATCAACTATAGACTCTGAACCTGGCAGCATGGCTAATCATGTAATCATACGAACGACACCTCTCAGTGAAGCTGTGATGGATGTCATTTTGGAAGCCAGAAGGCCTAGTACTAGAAAATTTTATGTTGACAAATGGAAGAGATTCTGTGCTTGGAATCGAGCACAAGGAACTGATACAGCAGAACCACATATTCCTCAGATATTACAATACTTAACTGAGATGCTTGACAAAGGCCTATCTTTCTCATCAATCAAAATCCATGCCTCTGCCATTTCGGCTCATTACAATACAGAGCCACCTATCTTTTCTCATCCTTTACTAAAGCAATATCTTAGAGGAGCCAAAAACCTAAGGCCTCCTAGATCACCACTACTGCATGGGACCACAATTATGTGTTGGAAAAGCTCACCCTGCCTCTATTTGAACCAGCCGCTACCGCTGATATAAAGTTGTTATAATGAAAGACAGCACTGCTACTAGCAATTACTTCAGCAAGAAGAGTTTCGGAGCTACAGGCCCTCATGGCTGTAGAGCCTTTTATCATATTTTACCCAGGCAGGGTGTCTTTGAGGACAAATCTTACTTTTATACCTAAGGTGGTTTCCAGTGTGGCTCGTAACCAAACTATTCATCTGCCAACTTTTTATCCAAATCCGCAGAACAAAGGGGAGAGAATTCTGCATTCCTTGGACGTACACAGACAGCTAAGATTCTACTTGAGCAGGACAAAAGCTCTAAGAAAAACTGAGCAATTACTAGTGTCATATGCTGCAGGATCAGAAGGAAAGGCTATCTCAAAGCAGACAGTTTCAAAGTGGATAAGCCACTGCATCCGTTTCTGCTACTTACACCATGGTAAACCTGTTCCCAAGGGCATTGGGTCTCATTCCACCAGAGCTGCAGCTACTTCGGCAGCCTTTCTCAGAGTACCAACCAAAGACATTCTAGAGGCTGCTACTTGGAGTTCTGTTCACACCTTTACAAAGCATTACCATTTGCCTCTCTAAGTCTAGAGCAGGCTTTGCCACTGCAGTGCTGCAGGGCCTTATAGCCGCACCTAATGCTGTTTAGCTCCAGCCTCCCAACCATAGCTTTGGGATTCTACCCAAATGTAATGACTGCAACAGTGAAACACGAAGAACATAGTACAGTTGTGTACACTTACCATAAATGTAGATGTTTCAAGTGTGTTCACTGTTGCAATCCAGGTTATCCTCCCGCCATCCCCCTGTCATTCTACAGTTTATCTTTCCTTTTCTATCTCCAACAGCCTATGTGGTGTATTTGCTTGTAGATGAAGGTAAAGTTTGTATTGATGCTTGTATATAGATATCTTCTTCTTCTTTCGGCTTTTTCCCAGTTAGGGGTCGCCACAGCGGATCACCTGTCCGCTCATGATTGGCAGTGGAGTTTTACGGTGTCGAGTTGCCAGCCCAGAGCGCAACCTTCCACAGAAGGCACACACATGCACGCACTCACACCTAGGGCCAATTTAGGGTGTCCAATCCACCTACAGAATGTCTTTGGGATGTGTGAGGAAAATGGAGCACCCAGAGGAAACCCATGTGGCCACAGGGAGGACATGCAGTCTCCAAACAGAAGGTACCCCAGCCGAGGATCGAACCGGAGAACCTCTTGCTGTGAGGCGACAATGCTAACCGCTGCACCACTGCAGCCACCCGCTTGTATATAAATGTATTGATATAATATTGCTACCTTTTTGGGGGCACCTGACATCGGGGGCAAGAAAAACTAAAGAAAATGGCTTCTGCTGCATGTTTTATACCCCTGACTACCTGACGTCATGGAAGAGGAGACAGCAACCGACGCAGGACCCAAGACTTTGGAATTCAGGCCGATTGAGGGCAACCTGCCAGCAGATTTACAAAATGTAATGACTGCAACAGTGAATACACTCTAACATCTACATTTATGGTAAGTGTACACAACTGTACTTTCCTCTGTATTCTGCATTCATCAGACCTATCATTGAGTACAATGCCCCCTTTGGTATGTAAAAAAAAAAAAAAAAAACAAAAGACAAGAAGAAGAAAATGTTGCAAAACACAAAAATGCCAAGCAGGAACAGGAGGAAGAACCACTCCACAGTAAATAAATGCACCCATTCAGGCCAAATTCAATAAAACCAATACTGGAGTTTATTGAAGAAAATAAAACAAATGAGCGCATTCGTCCTGACTACTTCAGAACTTCATCAGATAATAAATATAATCACACAATCACTTTATATAGTACAGAAAAACTGGGTAAAAAATCATTAAACAATTAATACATTATTTAAGCTGATACACACCCCCTGTCGGATAAAGAGAGCTGTGAAGTAGCATAGCCTATGTAGATCTGATGATGTCTTTTCCATCCCACTCAATGGACAGGTTATTGGATCTGATCAACTCCTGACTCCTTTGCCTTTTTTTTAAGTTCTTGAATCTTGTTCTTGGGCTCATTCCTTTCCCATAATTCCCTCTTGCTCCTACAATACCTCAGATCTCGCCTGCTGCCTATTGAGTCAAAATGCAATCATGAAAGCTCAACACTCCATGAGATAAGTGGGTTATTTTTGTATTTCTAATCCACCTTTGGAGTTTTTGTTAGTGTCCTACCTTTTTTGTTTTTTTTTTTTTTTTTAAGGTTACTGTTAGCTAAAGTAGCTACCTAGGGACCAAGTTTATTTGAACTTATTTGAATGTTTGGGGAATTTCCTCTTGCTTCGTCCTACTTAGAAGTTTAAAAAAAGATTCCCAGTGTCTGTAATACTGTTAGGAGTTTGATGGTGCCTAGTGTTACTTTTGACATTTTTGGTCTGCTTTTGGTTTTTTTCATTGTTAAGCTAGTTTATTGATGGCAAACCTTTTGGGTTTGGCATGTCAAAAGCTCCTGACGCAAAATAATTCAGTGCACTTCACATGAGCAATAACTACAAAACCAGTGCCTTTGGTAACCTAGGTGTTGGTGATCGCTGGTGTGATACCCAAAAGGTGGTGTGTGTCACCTTTGACACAGGTGTCATAGGTTCACCATCACTGAGCCAGTTGCTCTCTGTTTGACATGACCTCTGGCTGCAAAAAAGTATAGTACCTGCAGGCACAAGATCGTCCCTAAGACCCGCACATCCTGTGTGTCTGTCTGGAGGTCATTTATTTAGATATTGAATACAAAACCTGTGCTTACTTTGGAATTGGGGCTGTAACTGACAGGAGAAGCAACTTGGTCCTTAAATGTCTTCTTCCTACCTAAGCTTCAGCTTCTGCTTCTCTCTCTCCTTCTGAGAAAAAAACACACAAGTCAGCAATGTCTAAACAAATAGCTTGTGAGTGAGGGAGAAGTGTGCAAAGCAGAAACTCAGAGGTGCTCTGCAGATCCTTTGGAACCTTCTGGTCTGGCATCAAAGCCACTCTAATCAGACAACAGGATTGGAACAAACTAAGATCCAGTCTGTCTCCACCTTGCCCTTTTTCATCAGTGCCAACTAGTCCTCTGCTAGCGATGTTCTTCGTGTTTCACTGTTACAGTCATCACATTTGGGTTATCTGCTTACAGTAGCCCTCATTTGGCCTGATTATCAAAGTCTTGGGTCCTGCGTTGGTTGCCGTCTCATCTTCCATGATGTCAGGTAGTCAGGGGTATAAAGCATGCAGCCGATGGCATTACATCAGTCTTTCTTGCCGTGCGGTGCCCGAAGCAGAAGCAGTTCGCAAGTGCTGGTCGGCCGACTCCTGAAATTTTCATTTTCGAGTTTCAGAACCGAAGTCTTCAACTAAAGCTAAGTACCCCATTGGGGAAACCTTTTCTTGCTCTAAACCAATGTCAGTAAAAGTCAATAATTTTATTTCTTGTGGAAAGCAAATACCTCATAAAGATTTTCATTCGTACTGTATTCCTTGCCTAGGCCCTGACCACGATATACCTCGCTGTTAGTTTTGTGCCTTATTTAAACCACAATCTATTCATCATCGCTATATGTACGCTTCTAAATATTTTGGTACTCTCTTCAATTATCCAGATATGGCTTCGGTAAGCCACCCGACTACCGACATTATTGAAAAAACGCAAAGATAGAGACAGGCCGCCTAGGTCCAAAGCTGGTCACCAGTTCACCGGTACTCAGTGAGGCATTTTCGCAGCCCCTGATACCCGCTACTTCAGATTCGCAGGCCTCTACTGAGACCCATTCGGAGTCCGGTATTCCGTGAGATGCTTTAACTGTGGAACCTGTGGATGTCTCTACCTTGGATGGGTCCGGAGCCGCTGTGCAGGCACCAGCTTCTGAGGATGTATTTAGTCTTACTGACTTTCATATTAAACCGACACCATCTTCTTCTTCAAGGCCTAAAACTCGATCCATGCCTAGAAAACCAATGCCTAGACCACATGGTCATGCCTCTATGCCTAAAAAACAATGATAAAAATGGCTGAAGACCTTATTACTTTAATCAGGGGAAGCCAACCTTCCCCCTCTAAGAGACCTAGGACTGAATTTGGTTATGATTTTTCTGATCAGGATTCTGAAGTTTCTGTTTCTTCTGATGACCAGGATGTACCCTTATCTACCTATGTGGATTCTGATGCAGAGGACTCTATTTCCTGTGCTTCCCCTCCAGAGGATTTCGCTTTTGGTGAAACCTTGCATACTCTTAAGGAGCATTTTCGCTGGGAAAGCCAGGATTACTCTGATTCTAAAAAGAGGCTTAGGGATTTATTACTCCTGCCCCAACAAAGGCCTTTAGCTGTCCCCCTTGTACTGGACATTGTTGTTGATGCCGTCTAGCTTGGCCCCTGACTCATTACCTCCTGCTCCCAGAAAACCAGATAGATATTACAGGGTTCCTGATTCTCTCAAGTTCCTCTTTAAAAATCCTACTGCGGATCCGGAGACCATTTCACAGGTACCCAAGGGCATAAAGGCTACTACTGCCAAAAATCCTACCCCCTCTGATAGAGATTCCAGGGCACTGGATAGATTGGGTAAGAAGGTATACACTTCTGCAACCTTGGCCATTAGGGCCTTAAATTGTCAGTTTCATATGTTAAAGTACCAGCAGCATATTATTGGAAAGCTTAAACAGAAAATGTTGATTCCTGACTGTGCTGAAAGTAAGGATTTACAGGATTTAATGCTTTCTTCTGAACAAGTTGGAAAACATACTTTGCAATGTGGTTTTGATTCACTAGAGGCATCTTGCAGGGCTGCTGTTACTGGGTCTGTACTTAGAAGGCATGCTTGCCTTAAGGAGCAGTCTTTGCCAGATCATGTTAAAGCTAAATTGTTGGATGCTCCCTTAAACCAGGACCGCCTGTTTGGCAACAAAGCAGAAGAAGTATTTAAGGAGGAGGAAAAAGCTAAATCTATGCAAACTGTTAAAGATTTCCTGCAAGTGCAGCCTCCCAAGATTTAGTAGGCATTGTCCCTCTAAGAATTGGTCCTTTCCTGTCTCTTCCAGGCCTTCTCAGTCCAAACCCAGAACCAGCAGAACACTCAGGCTTCAGTCCCAAGGTACGCACAGGACCAAGCAGTGGGGGGCTCCCACTTCCAAAGCAGGGAGTAGTAAGACCCCCCCCCATCTCAATGACTTAACTTTAAAACTTCCAAGCCCTTCTCAACTGACTGCTCCTTTAGGAGGAAAGATTGCTCTGCAGGCAAAAAACTGGGAACTCATTACCCAGGATAAATGGGTTTTAAATATAGTTTCCCAAGGATACAGATTCCACTTCCACACTTTACTAACCCCAAACGGTTGGCCAGATCTACCCCTAAATCAGTGGGCAGAGGCTCAAAAGTAAGTTCTCTCTCTAAGTATAAGGGCTATTCAAACTGTCCCAGAAGAGGAAAGGGGGCAATGTTTCTACTCAAGACTTTTTCTGGTGCCCATAGGTTCATAGGTTCATACTTGGCTATCTGCCCTAGGGCATTTATAAGCCTAGCCAGAATGTGTTTGGCTTTCGCCACCCATTTTAAATTAATTTTGCTATGCCCTTTTTCGAGGTTAGTATACTGTGCCTCTGTCTAACAGCGACACAGAAGTGATACCCGGGTTAAACTTACGATCTCCCATCCACTCATCAAGATTTTGAAGAGAGTCAATGAGGGACTCTGCCTAACCTGGACTGGGATTTTATTCCAGAGTGAAGGGAGCCTCTGGGTTATAAATCTGTCTCTCCAGCATGTCCTATTTATTTCAGTGCTGAGGTTCAAGTCTCTCGAGCATGTAGCTCAATGGGATTTGGATTTTCTGAGGTGCAGCATGTCCATTAATTCCGGGTTGGACATGGCTTTATACGTCAGGTACAGATCGCCCCTGAACAGACGGTATGCCACTGAGTAGAGCTGGAGTTTCTTTAACCGGGCAGCATATGGCATCTGTTTGAGCCCTTTGATCCTCTTGGTGAGGTACTTTTGGGGTCTTTCCGGTTGCTGCAGGTGTCTGGTAAGGTGCATCCCAAAAGGGGCATTGTACTCAATTATGGGCCTGATGAGGGATGAGTAGAGAGGCACGATGACCTCCCCTGATCTAGATGTGAATCCCTTCATGATTAGGTGGGCTATATAAAATGTTTTTCTAACCACTTTGGCCACGTGGTTGTCAAATGAGAGACTGCTATCAACTTGGGTCCCCAGGTCCCTAATTACTTCTTCTGTACTTAATGGATTACCACCTATGTGGTAATTTGTGGGCACATGTCCTTCAAGAATGCAACTGCAGTCATAACATATGGGTTGTCCTGCCTCAGGCAGCCCTCGGTCGGCCGGATTCCAAAGTCTGGGTCCAACGTCGGCTGATGTCGCATTTCTCTCCGACGTCAGAGCTGCTGGAGTATATAAGCATCAGCCGACGCCATCTTCTTCAGTCTTTCTTGCCGTGCGGTGCCCGAAGCAGAAGCAGTTCGCAAGTGCCGGTCGGTCATCTCCTGTATTCTTCGAAACCGAAGACATCAAAAAAGCTAAGTATCCTGTTGGGGACCTTTTCTTGCCTCAGCCGATGTCAGAATTAACTGAAAAAGTAAATAATTGTTTGTCTTGTGGTAAACAATTACCTCATAAGGATTTCCATTCTTACTGCCTCCCTTGCCTTTTCCCAGACCACGACGTCTCGGCCTGTACCGCCTGTACTCGCTTCAATAAGCGCATTCTCAGGCGCCGGGCGGAGTTCGCTGAAGACTTTTTTGGCAAAAAGTTTGCTTACATTATGCCGTTGGAAAAACCGACTACACATACTTCTAAAAAACGGAAAGACCGGGACCGACCTCCTCGGCCCGCGACTTCCTCCAACTCCACGCCAAAACTTACCGCGAGTGCCCCGGTTCCCTCTGAGGCGGTTATTCCACCGCTTGGAACCGAAGACACTGCACTACCGATACCTCCGACACCGGAGGCCACACCGACGCCAATTATTGATTTTCCTCCGGATACTGCAACCGAGGAAATGCCCGAGACCATTGCTGTGGATAAGGTTACCCCTGCACGTGGGGCTGCCAGGCCTCCCATGTCTATGTCTATCAAGGCCTACACACGTGCTAAGGCAGCAAGCCAGGCCAAGCCTGCAAGCCAGGCCAAGCATCACTCAGCTAAAACCTTGCCTCAGCCTAACCCTGAAGCTCAAATTATGTCCTTGGCCGCAGATCTAATGTCTATGATCAGAGGCTCCCAGGCCCATCCTGAGAGAGGATCCCAGCCTCCTCCTGATAAGAGGCCCAGGGTTGAACCACCTGACCCCCCTTTCTTCAGATGAAGATTCTGGGGACTCTGTGCTTCGAATCCCAGCAACCTCCTTTTCAGACTTTCGAGGATTCGGATGCAGAGGACTTCATTCCTTCGGCCTCTCCTCCTGAGGATATTTCATTTGGGGAAGTTCTGCATTCCATGAGGGAGCATTTCCAGTGGCAAGGTCAGGAATTTTCTGATTCCAGGAAGCGCCTTCGGACTTTCCTTAAAAAGCCACAACACAGACCCTTAGCTATTCCTCCTGTGCTTGATGTGTTGGATGACCTTTACTCTGACTCCAGTGCTACCCCTGATTCTCTGCCCCCGGCTCCTGTCAAGCCTGACAGATATTATAGGGTCCCTGAAACCCATTCTCATTTCTTTAGGGCCCATGCTGTAGACTAGGAAACTATTTCCCAGGGGCCTAAGGGGATTTCTGCTACCACTTCCAAAAATCATTTGCCTTCCGACAGAGAGGCAAGGTCCTTAGAGAGATGGGGGAAGAAGGTTTACACCTCTACTACCTTAACTATGAGAGCTCTGAATTGTCTGTTTCATATGTTTCAATACCAGGATTCCCTGTTGGGTGATTTACAGAAAAAATTAGCCTCTCCTGACCCTTTAGATAGGAAGTCTTTGCAGGAGGCTGTCCATAACTCTCAGCAGGTTAGTAATCATTTTCTGCAGTGTGGATATGATGCATTGGAAGCTTCATGTAGGGCAGCTATGACAGGAGCGGTCATTCGCAGACATGCATGGTTAAAAGAGCAACCCTTACCGGATCATGTTAAGGCAAAACTACTGGATGCTCCCTTGGAAAAGAACAAACTTTTTGGTGATAATGCTAAAGATGTGTTAAAGACCATTGAAGAAAAAGCCAAGTCAGTTCAGACAGTCAAAGATTTTCTCCAGGTTCAGCCCCTCAGGTTCAGCAGGAACTGGCCTTCTAAAAAATGGTCATTCCCAAATCCTGAAAAATTTCAAAGGGGCAAGAACAGGCATGCCTGTGGCAGAGGGCAATATAGAGGATCCTACAGGGGACGCCAATGGCAACCAACAAACTAAAGAGGTGACACAGGGGTTTCCCCTGTCACTCAGGGACAATCTACATGACTTGACTCTCCGACCAAGGAGCAAGAACAAGCCCCTTTGGTAGGAAAGTTATCTCTGTTCTCAGAAAATTGGCACAAACTGATAAAAGACAAATGGATATTGGACATTATAGATCATGGTTACAGGTTCTATTTTCATACCTTACCAAGAAAACAAGGCATGCCAAACCTTCCACAAAGTCAAAAGGCAGAGGCTATCAAGCAAATTTCTCTGCTGGCTCAGATCAAAGCAATAGAAAAAGTGCCTCAACAAGAACAAGGTCAGGGGTTTTACTCAAGACTGTTCCTTGTTCCAAGAAAACAAAATCAATGGAGGCCGATACTGGACTTGTCCGCTTTAAACACTTTTCTCATAGTACCAAAGTTCAAAATGCTGACCTTACAGCAGCTCCTTCCCATGCTGGGCAAGGGGTCTCGGCTGATTACTCTGGACCTCAAGGACGCATACCTGCATGTCCCTATCAGACACAGCTGCAGAAGATACCTCCGATTTCTTGCAGGGCCAGAGCATTATCAATTCTCAGCATTGCCTTTTGACTTATCTACTGCGCCCAGAGTATTCACGAAATGCCTGGCATCAGTTATTGCTCATTGCGGACTCCATGGGGATTCAAATCTACCCCTACCTGGACGATTGCCTCATACAAGCGGACAACGAACTAACCTTGACAAAAAACTTGAATTATGTCATACACTTGCTACAGGCTTTGGGATACACAGTCAACTTTCAAAAGTCAAGACTTCTACCATCCCAGCAAATAACTTTCTTAAGGAGCCAAACTAGACACAGCCTCTCAAATGGCCTACTTGACAGAAGACAAGCAAGAGCAGTTAACTCATTACTTCAAAAGTTTAGCAAAACTCTCCCAGATGACTGCAAGGAGATTCCTACAGGCCCTGGGGTTCATGGCATCTTGCATTCTCCTGGTCCCACTAGCAAGACTACACATGAGAAAACTTCAATGGTATCTAAAGAGCTTATGGTCTCAGCACAACAACAACCTAGAAGCAATTATCCCACTCATTCCATGTCTTCAAAAGGAATTTCTATGGTGGGCCTCAGCAAGTCAGTCAAATACAGGCATGCCGTTCAAAAAACCTCAGACAACACAGACCATTACCACAGACGCCTCAGACCATGGATGGGGGGCGCACATGGAAGGCAGATGTATTCAAGGACAATGGAATCCAAAGGAAGAACATCTGCATATCAGCCAAAAAGAAATGCTGGCAGTGATGCATGCCATCGAGGCCTTTGGACATCAACTTCATCAAGGCCACCTTCTAATAAGGACAGACAACACCACTGTGATGTGGTACATAAACAAGCAGGGAGGTACTCACTCTTACCCCCTTTGCAGGCTAACAATGAATCTTTGGGAAAAATCACTGAGTCTGAACATACAGCTACAGTCCCAATTTGTTCCAGGCAGAGACAATGTTCTGGCGGACAGTCTAAGCAGGAATTTCCTAGACGCACACGAATGGAGGTTACATCCAGACATCTTTGCACAACTAACCTCGGCATGGGGCAGGCCAGACGTAGACCTATTTGCCTCCCAGCTCAATCATCAACTACAAAAGTTCTGTTCAAGGACAAATCATCCACAGGCATGGAAGATAGATGCTCTCTCATTCAACTGGAGCTCCTTAGTCATCTATGCATTTCCACCTCTGCCACTGATGACCACAGTGTTACTAAAAATCAAAGCAGAGCAGCCAAAGGGAATCCTAATAGCTCCGAACTGGCCGAGACAACACTGGTACCCCCTACTACGGAGCATATGTCACAACAAACCGTGGGCCCTTCCCAAATGGCCTCAACTGTTGACTCAACACAACTTCAGGACAGCTCATCCCAACCTCCAGACTCTACAGCTAACAGCTTGGAAGATCACATAAATAACCTCAATTTATCTCTCTCCAAGGAAGTTCAGCGGATACTAACAGAAGCCCGCAGACCATCCACCAGAAGGGCTTACTCAGCCAAATGGAAGCGTTTCAGCATTTGGAATACCAACAAGGGTCAAAATGCATCAGTACTGAGCATTCCACTCATTCTGGAGTACTTGGCAGAATTGCTAAATAAGGGACTTTCATACTCTTCCATAAAAATACATGCTTCAGCTATCTCAGCTAGATACAACACTGACCCACCTGTGTTCTCACATTCTTTGCTAAGGCAATTTCTTAGAGGGATCAAGAATATAAAACCTCCAAGAAAGGCACCAGTACCAGCTTGGGATCTCAATTTTGTGTTAGAAAAATTGACCCTTCGAGCCAGCAGCTTCAGCGGATTTACAATTTCTGTCCTGGAAGACAGCTTTCCTGCTGGTCATTACCTCCACTAGAAGGGTTTCAGAATTACAGGCACTAATGGCAATACCACCCTTCATAATCTTCCACCGAGACAGGGTCTCCTTAAGAACCAATCCTCCTTTTCTGCCAAAAGTGGTATCTAGGGTCTCTCTAAATCAGGCAATTCACCTGCCTACTTTCTTCCCCAACCCTGAAAACAAAGAGGAAAGACTGTTGCATACCTTGGACATACATAGACAACTTCGCTACTATCTAGACAGAACCAAGATCAGTAGGAAGACCGATCAGCTATTTGTAGCTTGCGCTCCTGGAGTACAGGGAAAAGCAATTTCCAAACAGACAATTTCAAAATGGATTGGACATTGCATCAGATATTGTTATTCCTTCCATGGAAAGAGTGTGCCAGCCAATATCAGACCACACTCTACCAGAGCTACAGCCACCTCCACAGCCTTCTTAAGAGGGGTGCCTACAAAGGATATTCTAGAAGCTGCTACATGGAGCTCCGTGCATACATTTTCCAAACACTACAACCTCCCTTTATTTTCCAGATCCAGAGCAGGCTTTGCTTCGGCAGTCCTGCAGGGATTGCTAGCTACACCATCCTTTTCCTAGAGCATACCACCTCCCCCAGCTAAGCTATGGTGTTCAACCCATATGTTATGACTGCAGTTGCATTCTTGAAGGACATAGTACAGTTTTGTACCTACCATAAATGTAGATGTCCGATAGATATGCAACTGCAGTCGGGTTTTCCCTCCCTCCTTCCCCTCTATGCCTTGGGTCCACTCCTCTCCCTGTTATTCTTAGCTGGGGATATCTGTTATGGTGTATCTGTTTATTGCTTACTTATTTGTCTGGAAACCTAATTTTGTTTCACAAATTTGATTTTAGCCTTCCTTGGAGGGCACCTGGCATCTGGGGCAAGAAACACTGAAGAAGATGGCGTCGGCTGATGCTTATATAATCCAGCCGCTCTGACGGAGAGAAATGCAACATCAGCTGACGTCGGACCCAGACTTTGGAATCCGGCCGACCGAGGGCTGCCTGAGGCAGGACAAACCCATATGTTATGACTGCAGTTGCATATCTATCGGACATCTACATTTATGGTAGGTACAAAACTGTACTTTTGTTTTTGCCAAAGGGGATGACTATACACTTTTTGGCGTTTAGCTTGAGGCCATGGCTTTGGCACCAGTTGTCTGTTTCTATGAGGCCCTTTTGGGGGATGCTTGTGTCAGATGGAGAGTTGATTATGGCGCTCAGTTTGCAGTCATCTGCGAACTTGGTCAGCCACAGTCCTTCCGTGTTGGCTTGTACCTCCGAGAAATATATACCGAACAAGAGAGGTCCCAGGACTGAGCCTTGTGGGACGCCACTTGTAACTGGTTTGGAGTCTGACATGGCTCCAGCAATTCTGACCATGTGGGTTCTGTCCTTGAGCCAGTTTGCAACCCATCTAGTGACATAGGGGTTTATATTTAAGCTGGTGAGCTTATCTATAATGCCCAAGTGGGGTATTGTATCGAAGGCTTTTGCGAGGTCCAGGTAGGCTGTGTGGACCACCTTCCCCTCATCAATGGCCTTGGTGACTGTTTCAAAGAAATCAACCAGGTTTAAGAGGCAGGATCTGCCCTTAACAAAGCTAAACTGGGTAGGATCCAGTGTCTCTAGGTCCCCAATATATTTATTTATGAGGTCCATGATGATCTTTTCCATAGCTTTGCAGACCAAGCTAGTCAGGCTTATGGGGCGATAGTTTCCAGGATCCGTTGAGGCACCACCTTTGTGGAGAGGGACCACTGTTGCTGTACGCCACTCTTTGGGTACATATCCTGTAGTAAGGCTGAGATTGAACAGTAGTTTTATGTTTGGGTTTGGCTCTTCTTGGAGTTCATGTAGGACGCAGCCCGGGACACCGTCTGGTCCCATTGATGCTGTGTTTTTTGCTTTGGAGAGGGCGGCTCTTACCTGAGCATCTGAGATGGGGGGCAGCACTCTGCTGGGATAGATATTTTCCCTTTTGGTGGTGGGGGGGGGGGGTTTGCGCTGATCCTGTCAGCTAGGATGTTGGCAATGTCTGTGGGTTCGGTGTATTTTTTGTCATTTTGGACGAATTCTGCGCATATCTGGGAATTACCACCCAGGTTCCTAACATAACTAAAGAAAGCCTTGTGATTATCCTTAGTGTCCTGTGCAATTTTTCTCTCGAAGCTGGCCTTAGATGATTTTGTGAGTGCCCGTAGTTTTTTGCTGATACTGATCAGAGATGCCTTCCCTTTTTGGGATTTTGCTCTATCATTTAGTAGCTTCCTCCTTCTATTGTATAGTTTGTTTATGGCTGGGGTCCACCAGACAGGACGTCTGCCTTTGGAGGATTGGGTCTTGGTTTTATTTGGGATTGCATGATCCATGCATTCCTGAAGGTGTTCATAGAATGCATTTATAAAGGATTCTGCGGTCTGGGATGTATTTTCCACAAGCCCGGGGGCTTTGAAGGATTCCACCTTGGTTTTGAGGAGTGTGAAATTTGCTTTAGAGAAGTTTTTCACTGTGGTTTTCTGGACAGGAGGTGGGGTCGGGATGTGAATATCCAGTGAGATTAGTTTATGGTCTGATCTTACCAGTGAGGGATACACTTCTGGTCTGGAGCATAGAGTCTCCATGTTGGTGATGATCAGGTCCAGTATGTTTTCCCCTCTTGTGGGAGTGGTAACAAGTTGTTCCATAGCATTTGAGTTTATAAATTCTAGGAACCTTTGGGCTAGGGTGTTGGAGCTAGAGTAATGCTCCCAGTCTTTGTTTGGGTAGTTGAAGTCGCCTAATATAATGGTGTTTGGAGAGACCTTCATATTTTCGAGTGTTCTCAGGAAGGCCGAGTGGGGTTCCTGGGTTTGGGAGGGTGGTCTGTAGCAGGCTATAAACTGGAAGGCAGTTTTACCCACTGTTAGTTGCACATGGATAGTCTCTGATGCTTCATGCTATGCCACCAACCTGGAGGTGTGGGTATCTTTGACGAATATTGATACCCTTTTGTGGTTCGGTCCAAGTTTTTGGGGCCGAAAAGCATGGTATGAGTTATAACCTGGTAGTGCTGGGGTGCTCTCGGGAGCCTTGAACCAGGTTTCTGTTACTGCACAGATATCGATGTTCTCCATGCTAAGGAGAGTTTTGAGTGCGTGCATCTTGAGGTTTAGACTTCTGGCGTTGAGTAGCATTACTCTTAGTTTCTTATCCCTTGTGATACCTATGGAGGTGGGTTTGTCTTTTGAGCCTTGCCTAAAAAAGGCACTATGGGGGTAGCAAGAGCCTTTGCCAATATCCGAAAGCCCAGGGGTGACAGGTGCAAGCCGTCCCTAGTGAAGCATCGTGGCTTGTTGAGCATGTCATTCCAGGCTGACAGGCATTGGATCCCCTTTGAATGACACCAATACTTAAGCCAGTTGTTGAAATTGATCATCTTGTCTTCATATTGTGGCATCATTCTTGGTGAGGGTAAGATGCTACTCAAGGTCAGGGTCGTACCGGCCTGGACCACATGCTCAGAGAGCTCCTCTGTCTCTTTTCATGTAATCCAGGGAGGTACGTCTCAGGTCATTCACACCAGCATGGACAATGACCGAGTCATATTTGTACTTGCCTTGGAGTGACCTGAGTGCTTGTGTTATGTGGTGGATCCTAGCGCCCGACAGACAGCTCACCGTGACCTTCTCCTTGTTCAGCCTGGTGAGCAGGGACATCAGTGTGCCTGACGATAGTCACCTATTACAAGTGTATCAGTTGTGTTGTTTAGCCTTAAGGGCTGTGACTGTTTGGCAAACTGGCTTTGTGAGCTATGTGTTGCACGTGTTTTGTTTTGGGGTAGCGGTTGCTTGGGTGTCTGCTTTGGAGGTCTCTGCTGCTTAGGCAGATTTTTATTTAGAGCCTCCTAGTATGTTTTTGTGTGTTTGTGTTTGGTTTGCTGTCGTGGTAGGTCTATTTGAGACTGGAATTGTAGTGAGTGTGGTTTCCTTCTCCTCCTGACTGGTTACGCCATTACTGAGTTGAGAGAGCTTAGCCTCCAGTTTGGCTATATGGATGCATCTCTCACATGTGTTGGAATTTGTTGGGAGGAGGAGAGGGTTGCCTGTGTACATGAGGCAGTTGTAACATTGCCTCAAGATTCCCAGATTCACCAGCTGGACCGGAGAGGATATTGACAACTGACCTTTGGACATGGTAGAATAGTATTGGGAATTCCTTTATAATTGAAAAAAAAGGGCCAGTGGGGAACAAGGTACTCAAGGAGAGTTTGTGTGGGTGTAGTGCTTTTAATTTTTTAGTGCTGACTTATATAATTGCTTTAGTGAGCAAGTGCCAGGTAACTTAAATGCAATGTGTTACAGGTAACTTAAATGCAAAAACGACAAACAGTAACTTTCTTTTAAGTGAAACAAGGAAATAAGTACAGTAAGCAATGCAGATATCACTAGGGATCCACATAAGTGCTGAAAAGCCGCGTTTTAGGTGGTATTAGCGTTTCAGGGAAATAACAAGCAAACAAACAAACAACAAGCATACAAACAAAGCTAGATTCAGCAGGCCTGGATCTAGTCTACGCTACAGCAAACAAGGTGTACCAATTTCAGTAAGAAGCAGTTCAAATATGCAGGCACTATAAGCCTTTAACCAGAAATTCCCAGCTCAGAAGGGCAGAGTCCAGTCTCTCCTCCCACAAGAGTGCAGACCACGAACCCTTTTAATGTAAAATAACTGGCCTGAAGCCCAAGTGCTTAAACTAAAAGGCTTAGAATGAGTTACACCAAGCAGTAATAAATACAACTGAGTACTTTGACGCAAAAGCAAAATAAAGTAGGAAGAAACACAAATACAGTAAAAGCAGAATTTTTTTTTTTCAGAAAAGTAGCAAAAACAGTAGTAAAAACAATTCACTTGCAGTGCAAGCTGGCACACTTGAGTATGTAGCAATATTAGTCCTCACACAGTTTGAAAAAATGTAATTAAATTAAAAAGGACTAAAAGCAAGTGCAGAAAGTGTTTATTAGGTAGAATGCGGTAAAGAGATGGGACTGGGGGAGTGTCCTAGATCAAATCTACAGTGGGGTGGGCACTACAAAAGCCACCAAATTTAAACTACAACCAAGAACAGGGAGGGGGGTGGGGAAGACGGTTTCAACAGAGATAGATATGAGGGATCACAGTGCAAATTATAACCAAAAAATATATATACTGATATCTGTATATTTTCAGAACAGTAAGACAACAGATATCTAAGTAACAATTTAGCTCTATAATACAGAATAATACAAAAAAATATACTCCGCTCTATATATTTGCAGAGAGTCTTGTAAGGCTGTCTCTCAACAGAAAAGACAACTCCTGGCATCCTATCCTGGATCTCTCTATCCTAAACACTTTTTTGGTGATCCCAAAATTCAAGATGTTAACTCTTCACCAGTTGCTTCGTATGCTAGGCAAGGATGCCTGGTTGGCAGCACTGGATTTAAAGGAAGCCTACCTGCACATCCCAGTCAGGGAATCTTGCAGAAAATACCTACGCTTCAAAGCAGGCTTCATGCACTGTCCGATCTCTGCACTCCCTTTGGCTTATCTACTGCGCCCGTGGTATTCACAAAGTGCCTAGCTCCAGTCATTGCATTTTGCAGGCAAAGAAATATTTAAATATACCCATACCTGGATGATTGTCTAATTCAGGCAGAAAGCCAGGACGTACTATTGAATCATCTGGCATTGTACAAAAAGTGCTAACTTCTCTGGGGTGCACCATAAACAAAAAGAAATCGCATCTGGTACCCTGCCAACAAATTGTATTCCTGGGAGCAAGCTTGAACACAACTTCCCAGATGGCTTTCCTCATGCCAGAGAAACAAGTTCATTTGACAGCTTACTTCAAACTAATGGCCACAAAGACCCTGCTATCTGCAAGACAAATACTGCAAGCCTTGAGGTTCATGGCCTCCTGCATTCTCCTAATTCCATATGCAAGACTGCATATGAGGAAACTACAGTGGTATCTAAAAAGCCTATGGTGTCAACATTCTCATGATCTAGAAGCACTGATTCCTATCCTACCTTGCCTACAGTTAGAGTTCCTTTGGTGGGCAGAGGCCTGCCACCAAAACAAAGGACTGCCATTCACTCTACCCCCTGCCGCCCAAACCCTAACAACAGACGCATCAGATTATGCATGGGGGGCTCACTTGGCAGGGAGGTGCATTCAGGGCAATGGAACCAAAGTCAAATGCACCTGCATATCAATCAAAAAGAAATGTTAGCTGTACAGAATGCTCGGACAGCCTTCAAGGACCACATTCTTCCAGGACAGTTAATGGTAAAGACGGGCAACACCACTGTTACGTGGTACATAAACAAGCAGGGGGAACCCACTCATACCCTCTCTGCAGACTAGCCATGGCTCTGTGGCACACAGCCTTGAGCTACCAAGTGCACCTACAGACTCGGTTCCTGCCAGGAAAGCTAAATACACTGGCAGACGATCTAAGCAGAAATCTCATGGACCCACACGAGTGGAAACTGGAACCAAAGACATTCAACGTGTTGATAAACAAATGGGGGAGCCCAGAGATAGACCTGTTTGCCTCCCCCAGAACTACCAATTGGACAAATTCTGCACAAGGACTCCCCACAAACAAGCTTGGAAAGTGGATGCCCTGTTCTTCACCAGGAAAAATCTATCAGTTTATGCCTTTCCTCCTCTGCCTCTCCTCTCCAAGGTACTACTAAAGATAAAACAGGACAAACAAAGGATGATACTGATTTCAGCAGACTGGCCACACCAACACTGGTACCCCCTCTTGTGCAGTGTGTCACTGCTGGCACCATGGCACCTGTCTCAGACCCCTACCCTGCTTTCCCAGCAGAAGGGCCAGATTCTGCACCCTCAGCTTCAAACTCTGAACCTGGCAGCCTGGCTAATTACCTGATCTCTCCGTTACCATCCCTCAGTAAACAAGTGTCTGATGTCATTCTGGAGGCAAGGAGGCCTAGTACTAGAAAATCGTATGCTGAAAAATGGAAAAGATTCTGTTCCTGGCACTAAACTCAGGGGATGAGCACAGCAGCGCCCAGTTTACCTCAAATTCTTCAATACCTAACTGAGATGCTTCACAAAGGCCTTTCTTTTTCCTCCATCAAAATTCATGCCTCAGCCATTTCAGCTCATTACAGCACAGAACCACCCCTCTTCTCTCATCCACTGCTCAAGCAGTTCCTCGGAGGGGCCAAAAACTTAAGACTACCCAGGAGAGCCCCTACTCCAGCCTGGGACCTTAACTTTGTATTGGAAAAACTTACTCTACCTCCTTTTGAGCCAGCTGCAAATGCAGAGTTGAAATTCCTTTCTTGGAAGACTGCCTTCCTTTTAGCCATCACTTCAGCAAGAAGGGTGTCTGAATTACAGGCCCTTATGGCAGTGGAGCCTTTCATCATCTTTCATGTAGACAGGGTGTCCTCAGGACCACTCACTCCTTCATGCCCAAGATAGTATCCAGTGTGGCTCTTATTCAGTCCATTCATTTGACAACCTTCTTTTCTAATCCACAGAACAAAGGGGAATGGATACTGCACTCCTTAGATTTGCACAGACAACTTAGATTTTACTTGGACAGGTCTGATCCTCTCAGGAAATCTGAACAGCTGCTGGTGGCATTTGCTGCAGGGCTGAGGGGAAGGCCATTTCAAAGCAAACCATTTGTAAAAGGATAGGCCATTGCATTTATTTCTGATATAAGCACCATGGAAAACCTATCCCACAGGGATTAAGACCACGTTCAACCAGGGCGGCATCTACCTCTACAGCCTTTCTCAGAGGTGTCCCTACCAGGGACATCCTAGAAGCTGCTACCTGGAGTTCTGTACATATTTTCACCAAGCATTACCGTTTACCAATTTTCTCTAAATCCAGAGCTCGTTTTGCCACTGCAGTCTTGCAGGGCCTTATAGCATCTAAATTCCTCCTCCCATCCTTAGCTTTGGGAATCTACCCAAATGTGATGACTGCAACAGTGAAACACGAAGAACATAGTACAGTTGTGTACACTTACCATAAATGTAGATGTTCGAGTGTATTCACTGTTGCAGTCCTGGTTACCCTCCCTCCAGCCCCCTGATTTGTTTTGGCTATACCTCTATTCCTTTTTACTATTCTTAAAAGCTTTTTGGTGCATTTGCTTTTTTGTTGGAGGTATAACCTTGTATATATATTTAATTGCTTCCCATTAGGGGGGCACATGACATCTGGGGCAAGAAAAAACTGATGTAATGGCGTCGGCTGCATGCTTTATACCATGGAAGATGAGACCGCAACCGACTCAGGACCCAAGACTTTGATAATCAGGCCAACTGAGGGCTACTGCAAGCAAGTAACCTAAATGTGATGACTGCAACCGTGAATACACTCGAACATCTACATTTATGGTAAGTGTACACAACTGTACTTTCCCTACACTACTTGATGGATGAGATCCATCCATGTCCATTGTGTCCATGTGACGTCTCTCCAGCACAGGTGATGACATGTCCAGAGAGGAAGGCAGTAGCATTGCTGTTCGCTGGCATGCCTGGATGTCTCTTCCCTTTTGCAGAGAGCTTCAAGATGTCCTTTGTCAACACACTTCTTTCAATGATATGACCTTCTTGGACAGAAGGTCAGGGATACACTCATCAGAAGGGAGTAGGAGGACAAGACTGTTTGCCACACTTGTTCGTTTTTCCACCTCCCAAAGGTGGAAAGTAATCGTGACTTTTGTAAAATCTGAGTTTTAACTAAGACACTTCTGCTGACAGATGCCAGTGCTTTCCACCCAAAAACAAAAAAAATCCACAACATTCCATCCAGTCAGAGGGATTAGCAGCAGCAAATGTATCAAAGCTACTAGAAGTGCAAGCCATCCAGGAGGTCACACCAGACCAGCAAGGACCTGGAGTCTATTCAGTATTCATTTTGGTTCCGAAAAAGACTGGGGACCTCACTCATTTAAATCAGTATATGAATCCATTCTGGATGGTCACTGTTCAGTCCATTCTACCTGTCCTGAGGAAGGATGGCTGGATGTGCTTGTTAGAGCTTCAGAATGCCTGCTACAATATCATGACAGCAAGGCAGTCCAGGAGATTTTCTTCATTTTCATCTGTGAGCCAGTCTTTTCCTATTCAGGACACTGCCCTTTGGACTCACCATTGCCACTAGGGTGTTAAACAAATGCATGGCAGTAGTGTCAGCATATCTAAGGTTGCAAGGTTTCTGGGTGTTCCCCTATCTAGATGAATGACTTCTCACTGCACTCAAGGTTTTACACAGAGTTCTGCGGTGGATCCTCTGTCCAGTGGTCAGTGATGCATCATCCCCTTCAGTTCTCCGTATAACACACACCAATATGCAGGCATCACATTCTTTGGTGGTTTACCTCTTCTCTAGTCTTATGGGGTCAACCTTTCACAGACACCTCCCCTCTATGATAAGGAATTTTGAAGAGAAGGTGGTTCAAGGCATATGGTTGACAGCAGAGCCCAAGCTTCATGGAGATGAGGACTATCCTCCTAGCATTGCAGGCTTTTCTTGACTCTCTCTTCCCAAGGGTGTGATATCTATTCAGACAGACATTAGTGGTCTGTTATATTTTTTCACTTCCCACCTGACATGAAGTGCAACAGCTAGTTTGCCCTGCTCTTCTAAGAGGGCAGTCACAGAAGGGTGCCCTAGTCCACAATTGGCCCCCTGGTCTCCTTTTCGTATTTCCACCCATTCACCTTATAAAGTGTCTGAAAAAAGTCATCCAGTGCAAGGCAGCATTGATTCTGATTGCTCCACTCTGGCCTCAGTAGCTGTGATTTCCCCTTCTCTGGCCTTCTCTGAAACACCCTCCCCGGGTTTTGACCACTTTTCGAGATCTTCTGTTTCACTCTTCCAGCCAGCCTCAATGAGACTTGAAAGGCCTGCAACTAACAGTATGATTCCTCTAGTTCCAGTGATGGCTAGAGATACCACCAAACATGAGAATCATTCAAAAAACTAAGTGGAAAATGTTCACCATCTGGGCTTCCTCTAAAGGCTTGGATTCTTTTTAAGCACCCATACAATTTTTATTCTAGATTTTCTTATGGAGTTATTCCAGGAAGGTGCTAGTTTTTTTGAAAATTAATATTCATCTAGCAGCTATATCAAATTTTCAAGTGGGAGAAAAAACAGAACTCCACTGCTTCTTTGAAACTCTAAGGCATTTATAAAGGGTACTTTTCTTAGATCCCTATCAGGGAACTCTGTTCCTCCTTGGGATATTAATTTGACGCTTCAGGCCCTAATTCAACCCCCCTTTGAGCCAGCAGCATCAGCAGAACTGAAATTTCTGTCTTGGAAAACATTTTCCTGGTGGCTGTCACATCAGCTAAAAATGAGTTGCAAGCCCAAACCTCCCTACTTGATTTTTCACAAGGATAGGGTACCTGTTTGGACTAATCCACATTTTCTTCCTAAAGTGTCTTCTGAAGTTGCTCTTAAACTATTAACCTATCAAGTTTCCTTTCCAAATTTCCCTAACAGAGGAGCATAATTTAGAAATGTCAGTGTGTAAAGTTATATTGTCCAAGTGGTTCACTGATTGATTGTATTATTTTTGTCCACAATGAAAAAGGGTTTGGCTATACCACATAAACCCAAGGCTCATTCAGCTAGACCAGTGGCAGCAGCCTCTGCTCACTTTGCTTAAGTGCCAGTAGAGAAATGTGCTCTGGCTACCTGGTCTAAAAGAGATGTGCTTGACTTTAAATATGACCATGGCCCAACCGGAATAAGGATGGCAGGATCATTGTGTCATCTGATAACATGGAGGCTGTCTCAACAAGAAAATTTGACTCAGTCTGATCAGCTGTTAGAGGTACTGCACATTTACTCACTGACTACACCTGTTGCAACTACAGCTTCACAATGTCAAACGAAGACCGTGGTTGATGCAGATATTGATGTCCTTCAAGAATGCAACTGCAGTCCTGACATATGGGTTGTCCTGCCTCAGGGCAGCCCTACGGTCGGCCGGATTGCAAAGTCTGGGTCTGGCGTCGGCTGATGTCGCCTACTCCCCGACGTCAGAGCGGCTGGGGTATAAAGGCATCCGCCGACGCCATCTTCTCCAGTCTTTCTTGCCGCGCGGTGCCCGAAGCAGAAGCAGTTCGCAAGTGCCGGTCGGTCAGCTCCTGTGTTTTCAGTTACCGAAGTCATCAAAAAGCTAAGTACCCCGTTGGGGAACATTTTTCTTGCCTCAGCCGATGGCAGAAAAAATTGAAAAGGTTAACAATTGTTTGTCTTGTGGTAAACAAATACCTCATAAGGACTTCCACTCTTACTGCCTTCCCTGCCTGGGCCCAGATCACGACGTCTCGGCCTGTGCTGCCTGTGCTTGCTTTAATAAGCGAACACTCAGGTGCCAGGCAGAATTTGCCGAAGACTTTTTTGGCGAAAATTACGCTTATATCATGCCGTCGGAACAACCGACAGCACATATTTCCAAAAAGCGTAAGGACCGGGACCGACATCCTCGGCCCGCATCGTCCACCGATACCACGCCTAAGCCTACCGCGAGTGCATCGGCCTCTTCGGAGGCGGTAATTCAACCACTCCAGGCCGACGACACCGCTTTACCGCGTACTTCGGTCCCGGAGGTTACCCCGGTGCCGGTTGTTGATTTTCCTCCCGAAACCGAAGCTGTAGAATTACCTGACACCATACCAGTGGATAAAGTTACTCCTGCACGTGGGGCAGCTAGGCCTCCGGTCTCCATGTCCATCAAGGCCTACACACGTGCTAAGGCTGCCAGCCAGGCTAAGGCCCATCCTCCTAAAACTAGTTCCCAGAGCCTTTCTTATGATAATCAGATCATGACCCTAGCTGCAGATCTAATCTCTCTAATCAGAGGTTCTCAGTCGCACCCAGACAGAGGTTCTCAGCCTCCTGCAGATAAAAGGCCTAGGACAGAACAGCCAGATACCCTCTCTTCAGATGAAGCCTCTAGGGATTCTGAGCACTCAGATACCCAGGAAGAATCCTTCCAGGCCTACGAGGACTCTGATGCTGAGGAATCAATTCCTTCTGCCTCTCCTCCAGAGGATATTTCTTTCGGAGAAGTTCTCCACTCCATGAGAGAACATTTTCAGTGGCAGGGCCAGGAATTTTCTGACTCCAGGAAAAGGCTACATACCTTCCTTAAGTTACCCCAGCACAGGCCATTAGCTATTCCTCCAGTGTTGGATGTCTTGGATGATGTATACTCAGACTCCAGTGCTTCCCCTGATTCTCTCCCTCCTGCTCCTGTCAAGCCAGACAGATATTACAGGGTTCCTGAAACTCACAAGCATCTCTTTAAGGCCCACTCTGTGGATCTAGAAACTATTTCTCAGGGGCCCAAAGGAGTGGCTACTTCCTCGGCCAAAAACCCTTTGCCCGCAGACAGGGAATCAAGGTCCCTGGAGAGATGGGGCAAAAAAGTTTATACCTCTTCCACCCTTGCCATGAGGTCACTTAACTGTCTTTTTCATATGTTTCAGTACCAGGAATGCTTAATGGATGATTTGCAGAAAAAGCTAGCCTCTCCTGAGCGTATAGATAGAAAGGCATTGCAGGATTTGGTTCATAACACTCAGCAGGTTAGCAATCATTTTCTTCAGTGTGGTTATGATGCATTGGAAGCTTCGTGTAGGTTAGCTATGACAGGGGCCGTTATACGTAGACAGGGTTGGCTGAAAGACAGCCACTGCCAGACCATGTTAAAGTAAAGCTCCTAGATGCACCTCTGGAAAAACAGAAGCTTTTTGGTGCTAATGCACAGGATGTGTTGAAGTCTATTGAGGAAAAGGCTAAATCAGTACAGACAGTCAAGGATTTCCTCCAGGTTCAGCCACCTAGATTCAGCAGGAATTGGCCTTCAAAGAATTGGTCCTTTCCAGACACTGACAAGTTTCAAAGGGGAAAAAACAGGCGTGCTCGAGGTAGAGGGCAATACCGAGGCTCCTACAGGGGCCGCCAATGGCAACCTCCAAATCAGAGAAGTGGCGCAGGGAGTTCAGCTGCACCACAGGGACAATCACAATGACTTGACTTTCACCCCGCCAACCAAGGCTCAAAGAGAAGCACCTCTAGGCGGAAAATTCTCCTTATTCTCAAAGAACTGGCACATTTTAACCAAGGACAAATGGATTCTGGACATAGTAGACCAAGGTTACAGGTTCCACTTCCATACCTTACCAACGAGACAAGGCATGCCAAACCTGCCACAAAATCAAAGGGCAGAGGCACTCATACAAGTTTCAAAGCTGTTACAAATAAAAGCAATAGAAAAGGTTCCTCTTCAGGAACAAGGCCAGGGATTCTATTCAAGACTGTTCCTTGTTCCAAGAAAAGAAAAGCAATGGAGACCTATACTGGATTTGTCCGCTCTAAACACTTTTCTCGTTGTGCCAAAATTCAAAATGCTGACTTTACAGCAACTCCTTCCCATGCTGGGCAAGGGGTCTTGGCTGGTTACTCTGGACCTCAAGGAGGCATACCTGCATGTCCCAATCAGACACAGTTGCAGAAGATACCTCAGATTTCTTGCAGGATCAGAGCATTATCAATTCTCAGCATTGCCGTTTGGCTTATCTACTGCGCCCAGAGTATTCACGAAATGCCTGGCATCAGTAGTTGCACATTGCAGGCTCCAGGGGATTCAACGACTGCCTTATACAAGCAGACAGCAAACAAACCTTGATAAGACACTTGGATTATGTCATTCAATTACTACAGGCTTTGGGATACACAGTCAACATTCAAAAATTAAGACTTCTGCCATCCCAACAGATTATTTTTCTAGGAGCCAAATTGGACACACAATCACAAATGGCTTTCCTCACAGAGGAGAAACAAGAACATTTACCAGATTACTTCAAAAGCCTAGCAAAGCTCACCCAGCTGACCACAAGGAAAATCCTGCAGGCCCTGGGGTTCATGGCATCTTGCATTCTTCTGGTACCTCTGGCAAGACTACACATGAGAAAGCTACAATGGTACCTAAAAAAACTTATGGTCTCAACACAGCCAAAATCTAGAAGACGTAATACCACTCATTCCATGCCTGCAAAGGGAATTTTTGTGGTGGGCTCAAGCAAGTCATTTAAACAAGGGCATGTCTTTCAACAATCCTCTAGCAAGTCAAACCATTACAACAGACGCCTAGATCATGGATGGGGGGCGCACATGGAGGGGCAGATGCATTCAAGGGCAATGGACTCCCAGGGAAATGCATCTGCACATAAATCAGAAAGAGATGTTGGCAGTCATACATGCAATCGAGGCCTTCGGAAAATCCCTTCAGCAAGGTCATCTGCTAATAAGGACAGACAACACCACTGTCATGTGGTATATAAACAAGCAGGGAGGCACTCACTCTTACCCCCTCTGCAGACTAACAATGATTCTTTGGGAAAAGTCCCTGAAACTGAACATCCACTTGCAATCCCAGTTTGTTCCAGGCAAGGACAATGTTCTGGCGGACAGGCTGAGCAGAAATTTCTTGGATCCGCACGAATGGATGCTGTATCCACACATTTTCTCACAAATAACAAGTGCATGGGGAAGACCGGACATAGATCTCTTTGCTTCTCACATCAATCATCACCTGGAGAAGTTCTGTTCAAGGACGCACCATCCTCTAGCCTGGAGAACGGATGCCCTCTCCTTCAGCTGGAATTCCCTAACAATTTATGCATTCCCTCCTCTACCATTACTGACCAAGGTGTTACTGAAGATCAAAGCAGAACAACCAAAAGGAATTTTGATAGCTCCAGACTGGCCAAGGCAGCACTGGTATCCATTGCTACTGAGCATAACTCGCACCAAACCGTGGCCCTTGCCTCACTGGCCTGTGCTTCTAACACAGCACAATTACAGGACTGTTCATCAAAACCTGCAAACATTGCAGCTGACAGCTTGGAGGGTTCCATGACTTTCACCCATACCTCTCTTTCCGAAAAAGTACAAGAAATCTTGCTGGAAGCATGCAGACCTTCCACCAGAAAAACCTATTCAGCCTAGTGGAAGAGATTCATCATCTGGAATGCCAACAAGGGTCAAGATGCATCAGTAATGAGCATACCACAGATATTAGAATACTTGGCAGAAATGTTTCATAGTGGCCTCTCATATTCTTCCATAAAAATTCACGCTTCAGCAATCTCAGCAAAATACAACTGTGATCCACCTGTGTTTTCACATCCCTTGCTAAGACAGTTTCTAAGAGGGATAAAGAATATCAAACCTCCCAGAAAACCACCAGTACCTGCATGGGACATCAATTTCGTCTTGGAAAAGTTAACTTTTCCTCCTTTTGAACCAGCAGCATCTTCAGAAATGCAATTTCTCTCCTGGAAAACGGTTTTCCTGTTGGCAGTTACCTCAGCAAGAAGAGTCTCGGAGATACAGGCCCTGATGGCAGTACCTCCCTTTCTCATTTTTCATCAGGACAGAGTTTCTCTAAGAACCAATCCTTCATTCATGCCAAAAGTGATATCCAGGCTGTCTCTAAATCAAGCAATTCACCTGCCTACCTTCTTTCCCAACCCTCAAAAGAAAGGGGAAAGGCTGCTGCACACTTTGGACATACACAGACAATTACGCTACTACTTGGACAGAACAAAGACCACCAGAAAGTCTGACCAACTATTTGTAGCTTATGCTGCTGGAGTGCAAGGAAAGGCAATCTCCAAACAAACAGTTTTAAAATGGATTGCACACTGCATCAGATTCTGTTACTCTTTCCATGGAAAAGGTGTGCCAGCCAATATTAGGCCACACTCCACCAGAGCTATAGCCACATCCACAGCCTTTCTAAGAGGAGTGGCTACAAAGGACATTCTAGAGGCTGCTACATGGAGCTCCGTGCATACATTTACCAAACACTACAACCTGCCTTTATACTCCAGATCCCGAGCAGGCTTTGCTTCGGCAGTCCTGCAGGGCATTTTAGCTACACCATCCCTTTCTTAGATCCTACCACCCCCAGCTTGGCTATGGTATTCAACCCATATGTCAGGACTGCAGTTGCATTCTTGAAGGACATAGTACAGTTTTGTACCTACCATAAATGTAGATGTCCGATAGATATGCAACTGCAGTCAGGTTTTCCCTCCCTCCTACCCCTCTGCAATTTTCCTTTTGGGTCCATTCCCCCTTTCCTCTATTAGCTGGGGATATCTGTTATGGTGTATCTGTTTATTACTGTTGTGCATGTCTGGAATTTTTTATCTATTCACCAAATTTAGCCTTCTTTGGAGGGCACCTGGCATCTGGGGCAAGAAACACTGAAGAAGATGGCGTTGGCGGATGCCTTTATACCCCAGCCGCTCTGACGTCGGGGAGTAGGCGACATCGGCCGATGCCGGACCCGGACTTTGGAATCCGGCCGACCGTAGGGCTGCCTGAGGCAGGACAACTCATATGTCAGGACTCCAGTTGCATATCTATCGGACATCTACATTTATGGTAGGTACAAAACTGTACTTTACAGCCCTTGACCCTTTTGATTTTATGTCATTTCAGGGGCAATCACTACCATTACCATCACCTAGAAAATGGATGCACAGCTTGGAGGAGGACAAGAAGGAAGCTGTTCACCTTCATCCGTTAACATGAAGCCAAACAAAATGTTAAACACTGCGGACCTTTATAACGGCATAGTTTTTAATATATCTCATTTTCCACAGACGCTTACTCTAAAGTATTAAGTAAAGGTTTATCTTTTATTCCATAGTCCAAAAAAAGATATCCAGCACCAGGAGAAGATCAAAAATTGAGTTCTTTCGTTGTGGCAAACCCAAAAATCCAAAAGCAGCAAACCGGTTTCGGCTTAATAATAACCTTCTTCAGTGCATGCTGTTAAGCCGAAACTGGTTTGCTGCTTTTGGATTTTTGGATTTGCCACAATAAAATAATTAAATTTTTGATCTTCTTGTGCTGGATCTCATTTTTTGGACTATGACATTTATGGTTTAATCCGTGCATCTTGTCTCACCTGCGTGTATTTGGTTGGGTCTTGTCTTTTATTCCAGCCTCTACAGTGGACATTTCTCATGTGTTAGCTGAGTTTAAGCTGTTTGTAAGAAAACTGAATTTGAGAATAGTTTTTCATGCTTCAAATGACTCGTATATAATTCAGCATCAGAGGAGTAGCACCTACGTACCTGTAAGCAATAATTATATATCAGTATTAGAAAAACTTGTAGAAAAAGATATACATGAACTTTACTGTACAAAACAGAGGGGTCAGTTTTCTAATTTAAATAAGGAAGAATATGAAGCAATTTCTTTATTACAGAACAAAGAGATGGATGTTCTTCGTGTTTCACTGTTGCAGTCATTACATTTGGGTAATCTGCTGGCAGGTTGCCCTCAGTTGGCCTGATTAACAAAGTCTTGGGTCCAGTGTCGGTTGCTGTCCCTTCTTCCATGACGTCAGGGGTGTAAAACATGCAGCCAACGCCATTTTAATCAGTCTTTCTTTCACGTAGTGCCCGAAGCAGAAGCAGTTCGCAAGTGCCGGTTGGCCGACTCCTGAAATTTTTGTTTCCGAGTTTCAGAACCAAAGTCTTCAACCGAAAGCTAAGTACCCCATTGGGAAAACTTTTTCTTGCTCCTTACCGATGTCAGTAAAAGTTAATAATTGTATTACTTGTAGGAAGCAAATACCTCATAAGGATTTTCATTTGTACTATATTCCTTGCCTAGGCTCTGACCACAGCATGCCTTGCTGTCGGTTTTGTGCTCAATTTAATCAGCGCACTATTAAGCGTCCGTATATTTTTGCATCAAAATATTTTGGCTCAAGATTTAACTATCCAGAAATGTCATCGGTTAGCAATCCGACTACCGGAATACCTAAAAAACGCAAAGAAAAAGACAGAGACAGACCGTCGAGGTCCTAAACCGACAACTAAGCTTCTCCTAAGCCAGTCACCGGTACTCAGTGAGGCGCTTTTGCAGCCCCTGATACCCGCTACTTTTGATTCGCAGGCCTCTACTGAGACCCATTCGGCGTCCGGTATGCCGCAAGACACTTTAAGTATTGAACCCACGGATGTCTCTCCCTTAGATGGGTCCGGAGCCACTGAGCAGGCACCGGCTTCTGGGGGTGTTTTCAGGCCTAAGGATTTGTATATTAAACTGACTCCATCTTCCAAATTAAAGCCAAAATCAACTTCTATGTCTAAAAAACCAACGCTTGGGCCACGTGCACATGGGCCCCTATGCCTAAAAATCAAATGATCAAAATGGCTGAGGATTTAATTACCTTGATCAGGGGTACCCATTCCCCTCCTGCTAAGAGGCCTAGGCAGGGCACTGACTATGAATCATCAGATCAGGTTTCTATTTCTTCTGATTCCTCTTCTGATCAGGAATTATCTATTCCACCTTATGTTGACTCTGATGCAGAAGATTCCACCCCTTCTGCTTCTCCTGAGGATTTTTCTTTTGGAGAAACTTTGCATACCCTAAGGGAACACTTTCACTGGGAGAATCAGGATTTCTCAGAATCTAAAAAGAGGCTTAGGGATTTCCTCCTCCTTCCTCAGTATAGGCCTTTGGCTATACCTCCTGTTCTAGACATTGTTGATGATGTTTTCTCAGAAATCCAGCATGGCTCCTGATTCCCTGCCTCTGGCTCCTAGTAAGCCAGACAGTATTACAGGGTTCCTGACTCCCACAAATCCCTCTTTAAAAACCCTACTGCTGACCCTGAAACCATTTCTCAAGGTCCCAAGGCCGTTAAGGCTAATACTGCTAAAAATCCTACCCCTTCTGATAGCGAATCCAGGACGCCGGATAGATGGGGTAAGAAGGTTTACACGTCTACAACCTTGGCAATCAGAGCTTTAAACTGTCAATTTCATATGCTTAAATATCAGCAGCATGTCATGGGCTTAATTAAACAGAAAATAATGTTGATTTCTGACTGTGGAAAATAGAGTTGCAGGATTTATTGCATTCAGCTGAACAAGTTGGAAAGCATACTTTGCAATGTGGTTTTGATTCCTTGGCGGCCTCTTGCAGGGCCGCTGTAACTGGATCTGTGATAAGAAGGTATGCTTGGCTCAAGGAGCAAAATCTGCCTGATCATGTTAAAGCAAAATTGTTGGATGCTCCTTTACAACAGGAAAGTCTATTTGGTAATAAGGCAGAAGAAGTTTTGAAAAAGATGGAAGATAAAGCTAAATCTATGCAAACTGTAAAAGATTTCCTACAAGTGCAGCCACCCAGGTTCAGTAGGCACTGGCCTATTAAGAACTGGTCCTTTCCAGTACCCACCAGAGCAAAGGTCAAACCCAGACATTCCAAAGGCTCCAGGTTTCAGTCGCAAGGAACTTATAGATCAAAACCATAGGGTGCCTCCAAGTCCAAATCTGGAAGTAACAAGGCACCTTCCTAAGGTAAACAGTCTCAATGACTTTCCACTGCAATCACCAAGCACTTATCTTTTGGCTGCCCCTTTGGGGGGAAAACTGGCACTTCATGCACAAAACTGGCAACTAATTAACCAGGACAAGTTGGTTTTAAATATAGTATCCCAGGGATACAGATTTCATTTCCACACATTGCCAATCCCAAACGGATGGCCAGATCTGCCTCCAAATCAGTGGGCAGAGGCCCAGAAACAAGTTATGTCCCTCATGAATATGGGGGCTATTCAACCAGTACCAGAAAAGGAAAAGGGACAAGGTTTTTATTCAAGACTTTTCCTGGTACCCAGAAAAGACAAATCATGGCGTCCATTGCTGGACTTATCCATTCTAAATACATTTCTGGACATTCCAAAATTCAAGATGCTGACTCTACAACAGTTACTGTCTATGCTAGGCAAGGATGCCTGGTTGGTAACTCTAGACTTAAAAGAGGCTTACCTGCATATCCCAATCAGAGAATCTTGCAGAAGATACCTGCACTTCAAAGCAGGCTGTTTGCATTACCAGTTCTCTGTTGTGCCCAGGGTCTTCACAGAGTGCCTGACTCCAGTAATTGCATTTTGCAGACAAAGAAACATTCAAATTTATCCTTACCTGGACGATTGTCTAAGTCAGGCAGAAAACAAGGACACTCTTCTAAAACATCTGGCATTTGTAAAAAGACTTCTAACTTGTCTGGGGTACACCATAAACAAAAATAAATCACAACTGGTACCCTCTCAAATAATTACATTCCTGGGTGCAAGCTTGAATACAATTGCCCAGATGCCCTACCTTATGCCAGAGAAACAAATTCAATTGATGACTTACTTCAAGCAGTTGGCCACAAAAACCCAGCTATCTGCAAGACAAATTCTACAGGCCTTGGGGTTCATGGCCTCCTGCATCCTAATAATTCCATATGCAAGACTGCATATGAGGAAACTTCAGTGGTACCTAAAAAGCTTATGGAGTCAACATTGTCACAGCCTGGAAACTGATTCATATCATTCCTTGCCTGCAGCTAGAGTTCCTATGGTGGGCAGAGGCCTGCCACCAAAACAAGGGACTGTCATTCACTCCACCCCCCTGCTGCCCAAAACCCTGATTACAGACGCATCAGATTATGCTTGGGGGGGGGGGCATCTGGCAGGGAGATGCATTCAGGACCAATAGAGCCCAAATCAAATGCACCTACATATCAACCAGAAAGAAATGCTAGCTGTACAGAATGCTCTGACAGCCTTTAAAGACTATCTTCATCCAGGACAACTACTGATAAAGACAGACAACACCACAGTCATGTGGTACATAAACAAGCAGGGGGGTACCCATTCCTACCCCCTTTACAGACTAGCCATGGCATTGTGGAATACGGCCTTGTCTTACCATGTGCATCTACAAGCTCAATTTCTGCCAGGAAAGCAAAATACTCTGGCAGACGAACTAAGCAGAAATCTTATGGACCCACACGAATGAAAACTGGATCCACAAATCTTCAGCATGTTGACACACAAATGGGGGAGCCCAGACATAGATCTTTTTGCCTCACCCCAAAATTATCAGTTGGACAAATTCTGCACAAGAATTCATCACAAAAAAGCTTGGAAAGTGGATGCTCTGTCCTTCAGCTGGAAAAACCTATCAGTCTATGCTTTTCCTCCACTGCCTCTGCTCTCCATGGTTTTACTAAATTTCAGACAGGAAAAACCAAAAATGATACTGATTGCTCCAGACTGGCATCGCCAACACTGGTACCCGCTCCTACGCAATATGTCACACCTTCGTCCGTGGTACCTACCTCTGACAACTTACCTACTGTCTCAGCAGAACTATCAAATTCTGCGCACACTGCTCCAAACTCTGAATCTTGCAGCATGGCTAATCAACTAATTTCACCTGTTACATCTCTCAGCAAACCTGTGATGGATGTCATTTTGGAGGCTAGAAGGCCTAGTACTAGAAAATCTTATGCGAACAAATGGAAAAGATTCTGTGCCTGGAACCAAGCACAAGGAATAAGCACAGCAATGCCCAATATTCCTCAGATTCTGCAATATTTGACTGAGATGCTTCACAAGGGCCTATCTTTTTCTTCTATAAAAATCCATGCCATTTCAACTCATTACAACACAGAGCCTCCCCTCTTTTCTCATCCACTGCTAAAGCAGTACCTCAGAGGGGCCAAAAATTTAAGACCTCCCAGGAGAGCACCAGCTCCTGCATGGGACCTCAGTTTTGTTTTGGAAAAACTCACTCTACCTCCTTTTGAGCCAGCTTGCTACTGCAGGTTTAAAATTTCTCTCCTGGAAAGCAGCTTTTCTTTTAGCAGTTACTTCAGCTAGACGGATTTCAGAATTACAGGCTGTTATGGCAGTGGAGCCTTTCATTATTTTTCATCCGGACAGGGTGGCTCTCAGGACCAATCCATCTTTCATGCCTAAGGTGGTATCCAGTGTGGCTCTTAATCAGACCATTCATCTGCCAACTTTCTTTCCCAATCCACAGAACAAGGGTGAGCGGATTCTGCATTCATTGGATGTGCACAGACAACTTAGATTCTACTTAAAAGGACAAAACCTCTAAGAAAATCTAAGCAACTATTGGTGGCATTTGCTGCAGGGGCAGAGGGAAAACTTATTTCAAAGCAGACTATTTCTAAATGGATAAGCCATTGCATTCGATGTTCTTCATGTTTCACTGTTGCAGTCATTACATTTGGGTAATCTTGCTGGCAGGTTGCCCTCAGCCGGCCTGAATTCCAAAGTCTAGGGTCCTGCGTCAGCTGTTGTCGCCCCTTTCCTGACATCAGGTCGTCAGGGGTATAAAAGAAGTGGCCGACGCCATTTTCTTCAGTCTTTCTTGCTGCGCGGTGCCCAAAGCAGAAGCAGTTCGCAAGTGCCGGTCGGCCGACTCCTGAAATTTTCATGTTTGATTTTCAGAACGGAAGTCTTCAATAAAGCTAAGTACCCCGTTGGGGAAACTTTTTTCTTGCTCCAGATCGATGTCAGAAAAAGTTAATAATTGTATTACTTGTGGAAAGCAAATACCTCATAAGGATTTTCATTCTTACTGTATTCCTTGCCTAGGCCCTGATCACAACGTTTCTGGTTGTCGGTTTTGAGCTAGATTTAACCAACGCACTATTAAGCGTCAGTATTCTTTTGCTTTAAAATTTTTTGGTCGCAGGTTTAATTATCCTAAAATGTCGTCTGATAGCCATCCGACTACCGGAGTTTACAAAGCACGCAAAGAAAAGGATAAAGAAAAACAACCAAGGTCCAAAACCGACGAAGCTTCTCCTAAGCCAGTCGCCGGTTCTCAGTGAGGTGCTTTCGCAGCCCCTGACACCCGCTACTTTAGAGTTGCAGGCCGCTACCAACTCCCACGTGGAGTCGGCCATGCCACTGGTTACTCAAAGTATTGGAGCCACGGACGCTAATCCCTCAGATGGGTCCAGAGCCGCTGAGCAGGTACCGGCTTCTGAGGGTGTATTCAGACCACATCACCTTTACATTAAAACGACTTCAGCCTCAAAGACTAAAGCAGCTTCTAAAGCAAAGAAACAAACTGAAGAGCCACGTGTACAGGCCTCTATGCCCAAAAAACAGATGATCAGGATGGCCGAAGACCTGATTACCTTGATCCAGGGGTTCACATCCCTCTCCTGATAAGAGGCCTAGGCAAGAGACTGACTATGAATCTTCAGATCAGGTTTCTATTTCTTCTGATTCCTCTTCTGATCAGGGATATTCTTTACCCCCCCATGAGGATTCTGATGCTGAAGAATCTGTACCTTCAGCATCCCCTCCTGAGGATTATTCCTTTGGGGAAACCTTGCATACCATGAGGGAGCATTTTCACTGGGAAAGCCAAGATTTTTTCAGAATCAAAAAAGAGGCTCAGGGATTTCCTTTTACTTCCACAGCACAGGCCTCTAGCCATTCCCCATGTTAGACATTCTAGATGATGTGTTTTCGGAGTCTAGCTTGACCCCTGATTCCTTACCTCCAGCTCCTGTTAAACCTGACAGATATTACAGGGTTTCCTGACTCACACAAATTTCTTTTTAAAAACCCTGCTGCTGACCCAGAAAGTATTTCACAGGGTCCCAAGGGAGTTAAGGCCTCTACAGCAAAAAACCCCAACCACCTCTGACAGGGATTCAAGGGCACTGGATAGATGGTGGGAAAAAAGGTTTACACATCTGCAACTTTGGCTATAAGGGCCTTGAACTGTCAGTTTCATATGCTCAAGTATCTGCAACATCTCTTGGGATTGCTTAAACAGAAAATGATGTTAAATTCTGAATGTGCTGAAAACAAGGAAATGCAGGATTTATTGCATGCAGCTGAACAAGCTGGAAAGCATACTTTGCAATGTGGTTTTGATTCTTTGGACGCCTCCTGCAGGGCCACAGTTACGGGTTCTGTAATTCATAGGTTCATAGATTAGTATTAGTATTAGGAGGCATGCTTGGTTAAAGGAACAAAATCTGCCTGATCATGTTAAGGTTAAGTTACTAGATGCACCTTTACAGCATGATACTTTGTTTGGTGCTAAGGCAGAAGAGGTGTTAAAGAAAATGGAAGACAAAGCTAAATCTATGCAAACTGTTAGAGTTTTTACAAGTACAGCCACCTAGGTTTTGTAGACACTGGCCTACAAAAATTGTTCCTTTCCTGTGTCAGACAGACCTCAAAGGGGCAGATCCCAGGCGCAAGGTTCTTATAGGTCAAAACAATTGGGTGCTTCTACCTCCAAAGCTGGAGAAGATAAAACACAAACATACAGAAAGCAGTCCCAATGACCTTCCCCTCCTTGCACCAAGCACTTATCTTCTGGCAGCACCCTTAGGGGGAAAATTAGCACTTTTTGCTCAAAACTGGCACATTATAACCCGGGACAAATGGGTTCTAAATATAGTGTCACAAGGCTACAAATTCCATTTCCATACTCTGCCAAAGGCAAACAACTGGCCAGATCTGCCAAAAAAATCAATGGGCAGAAGCACAAAAACAAGTCTCATCCCTCATGGACATGGGGGCCATTCAGCGAGTACCAGAGCAAGAGCGGGGGCAAGGATTTTACTCAAGACTGTTCTTGGTACCCAGAAAAGACTAGGCCTGGAGGCCAATACTGGGCCTATCTATTCTGAACACATTCCTGGATATTCCGAAATTCAAAATGTTGACTTTGCAACAGCTTCTGCCCATGCTGGGTAAGAACGCTTGGCTTGTGACTTTAGACGTAAAAGAGGCATACCTGCATGTTCCAATCAGACAATCATGCAGAAGACACCTCAGATTCAAGGCTGGTTCAATACATTACCAATTCTCTGCACTGCCCTTTGGCTTATCTACTACACACAGGGTCTTTGCAAAGTGCCTGGCACCAGTAATTGCATTCTGCAGACAAAGAGGAATACAGATATACCCTTAGTTGGACAACTGTCTAATTCAAGCAGAGAACAAGGACATTCTTCTTCAACATCTGGCGTTTGTGAAAAAAAACACTAACATGCCTAGGGTACACAGTCAATGAAAAGAAATCAAAACTAGTACCCTCTCAAGGTATAACATTCCTGGGTGCAAGCTTGAATACAACTGCCCAGATGGTTTATCTCGCGCCAGACAAACAAAGGCAACTGACTACCTATTATACAATGTTGGCAACAAAGGCCCAGTTATCTGCAAGAAAAATTCTGCAGGCTTTGGGCTTCATGGCATCCTGCATCCTACTAATTCCATATGCAAGACTGCATATGAGGAAACTTCAATGGTACCTAAAAAGTGTTTGGACTCAACATTGCCACAGCCTGGAAACAATGATTACTCTCATTCCCTGCCTGCAACAGGAGTTTCGATGGTGGGCAAAGGCTGGTCACCAGAACAAAGGACAGCCATTCACATTACCCAGCCAGGCAGACACTAACAACGGATGCATCAGATTATGCCTGGGGGGCCCACATGGCAGGAAGATGCATTCAGGGCACATGGACCTCAAACCAAATGCATCTACATATCAATCAAAAAGAGATGCTAGCTGTTCAAAATGCCCTGACAGCCTTCAAGGACAGACAACACCACGGTCATGTGGTATATAAACAAGCCAGGAGGCACACATTCTTATCCCCTTTGCAGACTAGCTATGACATTGTGGGACACAGCTTTGACTTACCAAGTACATTTGCAGGCACAATTCTTGCCAGGAAAGGAAAATACTCTGGCAGACAAACTAAGCAGAAACCTCATGGATCCCCACGAGTGGCAGCTGGATCCACAAGTCTTCAGCATGATAACAAGGAAATGGGGATGCCCGGATATAGATCTATTTGCCTCCCCTCACAACTACCAACTAAAATGATTCTGCACAAGGACTTATCACAGACAAGCATGGAAAGTGGACGTCCTATCTTTCAGCTGGAAAAACCTATCAGTATATGCCTTCCTTCCACTGCCTCTCCTCCCCAAGGTACTCCTAAAGGTCAGACAGGAGAAACCAAAGATGATACTGATTGCCCCAGACTGGCCCCGCCAGTACTGGTATCCAGTCCTAAGGAACTTGTCTCGTTACCCAGCTTGGACCTTACCTCAGTTACCTTGTCTACTGTCCCAGCAAAACAATCAGATCCTGCAAAGCCAACTCAGGACATTAAACCTGGCAGCATGGCGGATAATGTAGTCATACAAAAAACACCTCTCGGCAAAGCTGTGATGGATGTCATTCTGGAAGCCAGAAGGCCTGGTACAAGAAAGTCTTATGCTGGAAAATGGAAGAGATTCTGTGCTTGGAACCAGGCACAAGGAACAGATACAACTATACCAAATATTCCTCAGATTTTGCAATACTTAACTGAGATGCTGGACAAAGGCCTATCCTTTTCATCAATTAAAATTCATGCCTCTGCCATTTCAGCTCATTACAATACAGAGCCACCAATTTTTTCTCACCCTTTATTAAAGCAGTACCTCAGAGGAGCCAAAAATTTAAGGCCTCCAAGGAGACCACCAATACCTGCATGGGACCTCAACTATGTCTTGGAAAAGCTTACCCTGCCTCCTTTTGAGCCAGCTGCTACTGTTGATATAAAATGTTTATCTTGGAAAACAGCTCTGCTCCTAGCAATTACTTCTGCAATACAAGTTTCAGAGCTACAGGCGCTCATGGCTGTGGAGCCTTTTATCATTTTTTTATCCAGACAGGGTCTCTCTGAGAACAAACCCAACGTTTATGCCTAAAGTGGTGTCCAGTGTGGCTCTTAACCAAACTATTCATCTGCCAACATTTTATCCAAATCCACAGAACAAGGAGGAGAGAATTCTGCACTCTTTGGACGTACACAGATAGCTTAGATTCTACTTGGACAGGACCAAAGCTTTCAGGAAGACAGAGCAATTACTAGTGGCATATGCTGCGGGATCACAAGGAAAGGCTATCTCAAAGCAGACTATCTCAAAGTGGAAAGGTCACTGCATTCATTTATGCTATTCACACCGTGGCAAGCCAGTGCCTAAGGGCATTAGGTCACATTCCACCAGAGCTGCAGCCACTTCAGCAGCTTTTCTCAGGGGAGTTCCAACCAGAGACATTTTAGAGGTGGCTACTTCCAGTTCAGTGCACACCTTTACAAAGCATTACCATCTGCCATTCTACTCTAAATCCATAGCAGGCTTTGCCACTGCAGTTCTGCAGGGACGCATAGCTGCTCCTAATGCTGTTTACCTCCAGCCTCCCAACCATAGCTTTGGGACTGTACCCAAATGTAATGACTGCAACAGTGAAACACGAAGAACATAGTACAGTTGTGTACACTTACCATAAATGTAGATGTTCGAGTGTATTCACTATTGCAGTCCTGGTTACCCACCCTCCAGTCCCGTTTTTTTTTTCCTCTTACTATACCTCTTCTTTCTTTTAATATGCTTAAAAGCCTTTTTGGGTGTATTTGCTTTTGATTGGAGGTATATTGTTTGTGTTCTAAATTTTATATATATATATATATATATATATATATATATATATATATATATATATATATATAAAATGTATGTATATGTATCTCAAAACCGAGGTGGAATTCTTCAAAGCCCCAGGGCCAGTGGAAAATACGGCCCAAACCGCAGAATCCTTTACAAACGCATTCTATGGATACCTACAGGAATGCATGGATCGTGCTATCCCAAATAAAACCAAGACACACCCCTCCAAAGGCAGGAGACCTGTCTGGTGGACCCCAGCCATAAATAAGCTGTACAACAGAAGGAGGAAGCTACTACATGATAGAGCAAAATCCCTGAAAGGGAAGGCAACTCTGATCAATACTAGCAAGAAACTACGATCCCTCATAAAATCATCTAAGGCTTGATTCGAAAGAAAAATTGCACAATACGCTAAAGATAATCACAAGGCTTTCTTTAGTTATGTCAGAAACCTGGGTGGAAACTCCCAGATATGCTCTGAGTTAGTGCAAAATGACAAAAAATACACTGAACCCACAGACATTGCCAACGTCCTGGCAGACAGGTTCAGTGCAAACTTCTCCCCCCTCCCCCCCCCCAAATGAGCAAATGACTATCCCAACAGAGTGTAGCCTCCCTGACATCACAGATGCACAGGTGAGAGCTGCCCTCTCCAAAGCAAAAAACACAGCATCAATGGGACCGGACGGTGTCCCGGGTTGCGTTTTACATGAGCTCCAAGAAGAACTGAACCCTCACTTAAAATCACTGTTCAGTCTCAGCCTTACAAAAGGATATGTACCCAAAGAATGGCGAACAGCAACAGTGGTCCCACTCCATAAAGGTGGTGCCTCAACGGACCACGGGAACTATCGCCCTATAAGCCTAACTAGCCTGGTCTGCAAAGCTATGGAGCATATCATCATGGAACTCATAAACAAAGACATTGGGAACCTCCAAGCACTGGATCCTACCCAATTTGGCTTTGTTAAGGGCCGATCTTGCCTCTTGAACCTGGTCAATTTCTTTGAAACAGTCACCAAGGCCATAGACGAAGGGAAGGTAGTCCACACATTCTACTTTGTCCTTGCAAAAGCCTTTGACACAATACCCCACTCTGGCATCATAAATAAGCTCACCAGCGTAAATATCAACCCCTATGTCACAAGATGGGTTGCAAACTGGCTTAGGGATAGAACCCACATGGTCAGAATTGCAGGTGACATGTCAGACTCTAAACCAGTTACAAGTGGCATCCCACAAGGCTCAGTCCTGGGACCTCTCTTGTTCGGTATATATTTCTCTGAGGTACAGGCTAACACAGGAGGACTATGGCTGACAAAGTTTGCAGATGACTGCAAACTGGGGGCCATAATCGACTCGCCGGCTGACACAAGCATCCTCCAAAAAGGTCTCACAGAGCCGGATAACTGGTGCCAGAGCCATGGCCTAAAGCTAAATGCCAAAAAGTGCATAGTCATCCCCTTTGGGAAAAACAAAGTGCCCACAAATTACCACATAGGTGGTAATCCATTAAGTACGGAAGAAGTAATTGGGGATTTGGGGACCCAAGTAGATTGCAATCTCTCCTTTGACAATCACATTGCAATCTCTCCTTTGACAATCACATTGCAAAGTGGTTAGAAAGACATTCTATATAGCCCACCTTATCACGAAGGGGTTCACATCTAGATCGAGAGGTCATTGTGCCCCTCTACTCATCACTCATCAGGCCCATAATTGAATACAATGCCCCATTTGGGATGTACCTTACCCGACACCTGCTACAACTAGAAAGTCCCCAAAATTACCTCACCAAGAGGATCAAGGGACTCAAACAGATGCCCTACGCAGTTAGGCTAAAGAAACTCCAGCTCTACTCAGTTGCTTACCGCCTACTCAGAGGCGATCTGTGCCTGACGTATAAAGCCATGTCCAACCCAGAATTAATGGACATGCTCCACCTCAAGAAATCCAAATCCATCAGAACTACACGCTCCAGTGACTTAAACATCAGCACAGAAATAAATAGAACATGCTGGAGGGACAGATTCATATCCCAGAGGCTCCCCTCACTCTGAAACAAAATCCCAATCCATGTCAAACAGAGCCCCTCAATGACCCTCTTCAAGAAGAATCGTGACGTTTGGATGGGAGATCGTAAATTTAGCCCTGGGATCTCTTCTGTGTCACTGCTAGACAGAGGCACGGTAAACTAACCTTAAATGGGCTATCTTCTGTGACCTACTATACAGAGACACAGTCAACTAATCTAAGAAGGGTGGCGAAAGCCAAACACACACTGGCTAGGCTTGTAAATGCCCTAGGGCAGATAGCCTAGTATCAACCTATGAACCTATATATATATATATATATATATATATATATATATATATATATATTTTTTTTTTTGTTCCCCATTTGGGGGACACCTGACATCTGGGGCAAGAAAAACTGATTAAAAAAGCGTCGGCTGCATGTTTTATACCCCTGACGACCTGATGTCATGGAAGAAGGGACAGCAACCGACGCAGGACCCAAGACTTTGTTAATCAGGCTGACTGAGGGCAACCTCCCAGCAGATTACCCAAATGTTATGACTGCAACAGTGAATACACTCTTAACGTCTACATTTATGGTAAGTGTACGCAACTGTACTTTATTAATCCTGCCGATAAAGGTGGAGGAGTGATGGTTTTGGATACTTATCTAAATAAAATGTTTAAAATGTGAATGTTTCAAATGTTAGAAATGCAAGATTATCTGAATAGTGGGAAAAATGGTCTATGAAATGATTCCTGTTGTATGTGGACCCTTCAAGATTCATAAGTCAATAAGTAACCCACCCCTGTACCCTATTGATGTTCATCGTACATACAGCTGCAGTAATCACATATAGATTCTCTGCCGTCAGGCGGTCCCTCGGTCGGCCGAATTCCAAAGTCTAGGTCTGGCGTCGGTTGCTGTCCCTTCTTTCCTGACGTCAGTGCGACAGGGGTATATAAGACACAGCCGACCCCATTTTATCCAGTCTTTTTTGCCGCGCGGTGCCCGAAGCAAAAGCAGTTCGCAAGTGCCGGTCGGCCAGCTCCTGAATTTATGAAAAATTGGAAACCGAAGTCTTCTTTAAAGCTAAGTACCCCATTGGGGAAACTTTTCTTGCCTCAGACCGATGTCAGACAAAGTTAACAATTGTATTTCTTGTGGGAAGCAAATACCGCATAAGGATTTCCATTCCCTCTGCATACCTTGTTTAGGCCCAGACCACAATGTCTCGGGCTGTCGCTTTTGCGCAACTTTCAATAAACGCACTATTAAGCGTCGGGCAGAGTTCGCCCAACATTATTTTGGTAAAGCCTCTGATTATAAAATGTCGTCAGAGACTCCGACTACCGTTTTGTCCAAAAAACGCAAGGACAAGGACCGACACGTGAGGCCCGCTGTCTCCACCGACACCATGCCAAAACCGGCTGCATGTGGTCCGGTTCTCAGTGAGACACCTATGCAGTCCCTGACTACCGACGACACTTCCTTGGCGGTGTCTTCTGTAACCGAGACCGCAGGTACCTCGGCCCTTACTCAGACTACAAACATCGAAGCCACTGTGAGTGTTGAGCCTTCTAGTGTGGACAGGTCCACTTCCACCCAGGGTGTCTTTAGGCCCTCATCTTCCTTTTCCATTAAGGCCTTTACTAAGTCCAAATCAGCCATGCATCCCAAGCGGCCTGTTGCTCAGGGCCCATCCCCAGGCCCCATGCCTAAAAAGCAGATGCTTAAAATGGCTGAGGATTTAATTACTCTTATCAGGGGTTCCCAACCCCCTCCAGACAAGAGACCCAGAGTGGAGGAAGATTCTCCCTCTTCTGAACAGGGCTCCATTTTCTCAGAACATTTTGATGTAGAGGAACACTCGTACTCTCCTTATGAAGATTCCGATGCAGAACAGTCCATTCCTTCTGGATCTCCCCCAGAGGATTTTTCTTTTGGGGAAACCTTGCACACCTTGAGGGAACACTTCCATTGGGAAGGCCAAGACTTTTCTGATTCCAAGAAAAGGCTTAGGGAATTTCTTTTGTTACCTCAACACAGACCCCTCTGGCTATACCTCCTGTCTTGGACATACTTGATGATGTTTACTCGGAGGCTTGTCTTAATCCGTATTTCCTGCCTCCTGCCCCAGTCAAACCTGATAGGTACTACAGAGTTCCAAACTCTCACCAATTTCTTTTCAAAAGCCATAATGCTGACCCTGAAACAATTTCTCAAGGCCCCAAGGGAATGAAGGCCTCTACAGCCAAGAATCCTCTACCTTCCGAAAGAGAATCTAGATCCTTAGAAAGGTGGGGAAAAAAGGTATACACCTCAGCCACCCTAGCCACGAGGGCCTTAAATTGTCAGTTCCATATGCTTAAATATCAGTAGGTTCTGTTATCACAATTAAGAAATAGAATGTCTCAACCTGAACAACCAGATTTGAAGGAATTGCAGGATATGATGCATAGTGCAGAACAAGTGGGTAAACACACCTTACAATGTGGCTATGATGCCTTAGAGGCCTCAAGTAGAGCTGCTGTTACAGGAACAGTCTTTCGTAGACATGCCTGGCTTAGGGAACAAAGCTTGCCTGATCATGTTAAAGCTAAACTACTAGATGCTCCCTTACAAAAGGATGTACTGTTTGGTACTAATGCTGAGGAGATACTACGGAAAATGGAAGAAAAAGCTAAATCTATGCAGACTGTCGAGGCTTTTCTGCAGGTACAACCACCTCGTTTTAGCAGAAATTGGCCTTCTAAAAACTGGTCCTTTCCAGCCACGGACAAGCCCCAAAGAGGTGAATACAGGTGCTCAAGGGGCAGAGGACAATCTCAAGGATCATATAGAGGCAGACAATGGCAAACTCCAGCACCAAGAGGTGGCGAAGACAGTGCACAACAATACAGAAAACAAACCCAATGACTTCCTCCTTTTCATGCCAAGGAAGTCTCAGCTGGCAGCTCCCTTGGGAGGAAAGCTGGCATTATTTACAAGAAATTGGCATATTATCACAACAGACAAATGGATCCTGGACATTATAAACAGAGGCTACAGATTTCATTTTCACACTCTTCCAAAAATGAGAGGCATGCCAAACCCTGCTACACAATCAAAGGGCAGAGGCACAAATACAAATTTCAAAACTCATGGACATGAAAGCTATTCAAGAGGTACCTACTCACGAACAAGGTCAAGGTTTTTATTCCAGACTATTTCTGGTACCAAGGAAAGGAACCGACTGGAGACCCATTTTGGACTTATCCATCCTAAATACATTTCTACTCGTACCAAAATTCAAGATGCTCACATTACAGCAGCTTCTTCCCATGCTGGGCAAGGGGTTTTGGCTGGTAACATTGGACCTCGAGGAGGCATACCTGCATGTCCCAATCAAACAAAGCTGCAGAAGATACCTCAGATTTCTTGCAGGTTCAATCCATTATCAATTCTCTGCATTGCCCTTTGGCTTATCTACTGCGCCCAGAGTATTCACGAAATGCCTGGCATCAGTAATTGCCTACTGCAGACTTCAAGGGATACAAATTTACCTTTATTTGGATGACTGCCTGATCCAAGCGGACAGCAAGCACATACTTCTGGAACATCTGGCTTATGCAACACTGTTACTGAATTCTCTGGGATACACAATCAACGAAGAGAAATCCAGGCTAACACCATCTCAGAAAATAACTTTCCTGGGTGCCAACTTGGACACAAACACCCAGATGGCCTACCTGACGCCAGAAAAACAAGGGCAACTAACTCAGTACTTCAAAATACTAGCAAATTGTACCAGGCTTACTGCAAGGAAAATCCTGCAGGCTCTGGGCTTCATGGCATCTTGTATTCTTTTAATCCCATGTGCAAAGTTGCATATGAGAAAACTTCAATGGTACCTAAAAAAACCTATGATCTCAACACAGCCACAATTTGGAAACAATAATACCAATAATTCCATGTTTGCAAAAGGAATTTCTATGGTGGGCCCAAGCATGTCAAGCAAACACAGGTCTCCCATTCTGCAAGCCTCAAGCAAAGCAAGTCATCACAACATACGCCTCAGATTATGCCTGGGGGGCGCACATGACAGGCAGGTGCATTCAGGGCAAATGGTCCCAAAAGGAAAAGCACCTTCACATCAATCAAAAAGAAATGCTAGCAGTGATAAATGCAATCAAGGACCTCCTGCATCCAGGACAATTATTGATAAGAACAGACAACACCACAGTAATGTGGTACATAAACAAACAAGGAGGAACACATTCATAACCCCTATGCAGACTAGCCATGACACTTTGGGACTTGGCTCTGGAATGGCAAATCAAATTTCAAGCACAGTACTTGCCAGGTTTGGAAAACACGCTGGCAGACAATCTAAGCAGAAATATGACAGATCCGCACGAATGGAATTTGCATCCTCAGGTGTTTACAAAGATAATCCAAGCGTGGGGGAGGCCAGACATAGATCTCTTCGCCTCCCACAGGAATCACCAATTGGAAAAGTTTTGTTCAAGGACCTTTCATCCAAAGGCCTGGAGAGTGGACGCCCTTTCATTCAGTTGGACAGCATGGACAGTGTACGCTTTCCCACCTCTGCCTCTTCTGCCCAAGGTGCTCTTGAAAGCAAGAGCAGACAGACCGAAGATGATACTGATTGCTCCAGACTGGCCAAGACAGCACTGGTACCCACTCCTGAGGAGCCTAACACATACTCCTCCCCCCTGGCCTCTACCTCTAATGCCTCTTCTGCTGACTCAGCACAGCTACAAAACTATTCAGTCAGCTGAAAACACTCAATCTCGCTGCATGGAAAATTCCTTAACACCACAACAGACCCTACTCCCCAAAGAGGTGCAGGACGTCATTCTGGAGGCCAGAAGGCCATCTACTAGAAAGGCTTACTCCGCAAAATGGAAACGGTTTTGCTCTTGGAATGAGAAAAAAGGCCAGGACCCTAGAAAACTGAATTTGCCTCGGGTATTACAGTATCTGGCTGAGCTGCTGAACAGTGGACTTTCATTTTCCTCCATAAAAATCCATGCCTCAGCCATTTCTGCAGAATTCAACACGGATCCACCATTATTCTCTCACCCACTTGTAAGACAGTTCCTCAGAGGGGCTAAGAATATAAGACCACCAAGGAAGCAACTAGTGCCAGCCTGGGATCTTAATTACATACTGGAAAAAATTAACATTGCCTCCCTTTGAACCAGCTGCCTCAACAGATTTGCAATATTTGTCCTGGAAAACAGCTTTCCTTCTGGCCATTACCTCAGTCCGTAGGGTTTCGGAACTACAAGCCTTCATGGCTGTGCAGCCCTTTCTCATCTTCAATCAGGACAGGGTTTCCCTTCGAACCAACCCGTCATTTATGCCTAAAGTGGTATCCAGGGTAGCTTTAAATCAAGCCATACACTTACCTACCTTTTACCCCAATCCTCAAAACAAAGGGGAAAGGCTGCTACATTCCTTAGACATCCATAGACAGCTACGTTATTATTTGGACAGAACAAAACCTTTCAGGAAATCAGAGCAACTTTTTGTGTCCTATGCTGTAGGAGCTCAAGGGAAGCCTGTTACCAAACAGACAATTTCAAAATGGATAGGCCACTGCATACGATTTTGTTACTCCTATCATGGGAAATCTGTCCCTGCAGGCATCCGATCCCACTCCACCAGGGCCACAGCTACCTCTACAGCCTTCCTCAGAGGAGTTCCTACCAAAGATATTTTGGAGGCAGCCACTTGGAGTTCTGTGCATACCTTCACAAAACACTACCACCTGCCCTTATATTCCAAAACTAGAGCAGGGTTTGCCACTGCTGTGTTGCAGGGCATTCTGGCTCATCCCAGTTCCACCTAGTGCCTACCACCCTGTGCGTAGCTTTGGGATTCCACCCATATGTGATTACTGCAGCTGTATGCACGATGAACATAGTACAGTTTTGTACCTACCATAAATGTAGATGTTAGAGTGCTAATACAGCTGCAGTACAGGTTTCCCTCCCTCCTTCCCCTCTTGGTAAAGGACTAGTGGCTAACACCTCCTCATACAACCTAATTTGGGTTATCCTCCTATGGTGTATTTGCTTGCAACTACTATTTTTTGATTACATTGCATTGCTTGAATATATTTATTAATATATATATATATATATATATATATATATATATATATATATATAAAATTTATGTATTGCCTTCCTTCTGGGGGCACCTGACATCTGGGGCAAGAAAGACTGAATAAGATGGCGTCGGCTGTGTCTTATATACCCCTGTCGCACTGACGTCAGGAAAGAAGGGACAGCAACCGACGCCGGACATAGACTTTGGAATTCGGCCGACCGAGGGACCGCCTGACGGCAGAGAACCCATATGGGATTACTGCAGCTGTATTAGCACTCGAACATCTACATTTATGGTAGGTACAAAACTGTACTTTTCATCTAGGGGGTGGGTTACTGAACCCATTTGTAAGTTTTTGGAAACTGAATTGAAACTAGTTTTAGAAATTTCTACAGCTGTTAAGGACACATGACGTCTTGGAGCAGTTGTTTACATGGAAAAAGCATAATGATGTAATAAATTGCTACTTCGTTACTTTAGACGTGGACTCTTTGTTCTTGTCAATTCCTAATAATAAAGGCATTGAAATGGTTAAGTAGTATGTAACAACTCAAGTTTGACAGAGACTTGATTTGCAAGCTCTTGGAAGTCATTTTGTCCAATATTTTAATTTTTCAAGACAAGTATTTTAAACAAGTTAGGGGTGTGGCCATGGATGCTCCCATGGCCAACACATATGCTAATATTATGAATCATTGGGAGAATTAATATATTTGTTCAAATAAGTTTAATACGTATGTGGTTTTTACAAGCGTTTTTGTTGATTTGTGTGTTTTGGGACGGTTCGTTGGTGGATCTTAATGAGTTTATTTACACACTACTACTAGTTTACACACTGCTATTAGTTTTTTAATCTTCAGGAAAAATGTAAGTTATAGACAAACTGATTTTTTTTTGACAATGCTGTCATGAAAGATGTTAAAGGAGAGATCCAAAATACCCTATTTACTAAAAAAATTATTTATTTATTTATTTTACATTTGTTGACCGGGTTAGTCCGACTGGATGCATGTCCATTTTCAGCGGAGGCCCGGGGAGAAAAGCTCCAAGGGTAAGCAGATACAGCATTACATAATACCAGCATTGCATATTACAAACAGATTATTTACAGAGATTACATAAGTAAGCAAGTTAAACAAGTTCCACAGGTGAAAGTTAGTCCTGAGCACAAGTCAGGATTAAATTAAATTACACAGTAAAATGGTTAACAGATTTTTACACATTCGAGTTAGCCAGGTTGATACATTGACATAGCCAGTTAAGTGACAAATGTTGTTTGAGTCTAGTTTTAAATTGACCTAAGGTGGAAAGTAAGGTAATATCAGCTGGAAGTGAGTTCCAGGATCTACTTACAGAGTTTGCAGAGAGAATCACCGGCTGTGTTATTAATTTTGCTAGTCTGAATTAGTAGTTTGTTAGAGGATCGAAGCGGTCTAGGATTGTTATAGGGGGTGATAATATTTTTAAGTGCAGGAGTATTGTCCGGATTATAGAGGATTTTATAGGCCATAATCAGTTGGTTATACTGGATTAGGCTAGGTAGTTCAAGCCAACCAAGCTGATTTAGATTGATGCAATGATGTGTCCTAAAAGACAGCCCAGTGGCAAACCTGGCAATGTGGTTGTAGCAAATTGAGAGTTTAACGACAGTCTTGTTCAAATTCAAGAGTAGAGGGGATGCATACAGAAGGGTTGAAAGAAGGTGAGAGCGAGCTATGGCAATTTTAGCTGGAGGGGTTAGGAAGGCTTTTATTCTGTAAAGTGACCCTAGTTTTTTATTGATGGTTTTGATAGTTTGGTTAACATGTAGGTCAAATTTGAGATTATTGTCTATGATGACACCTAATAGATGTTCTTCATTCCACATTGCTGCAGTCCTAACCATTGGGTGTAGTCCGCTGTCCAGTCGGCCCGAATACCAAAGTATATGGCTGACGTCGGTCAAGGCGCATTAGACTGATGTCAGGACGTCAGGGTACTAATGCGCATGACCGACGTCATATCCTCAGTCTTTTTTGCCACATGGTCCGATGCAGAAGCAGTTTTGCGAGTGCAGGTTGGCGTTCTGAAATTTTCTGAAGTCGGAGTTTCAGACCGAATCAAAGTTGGCTAAGTACCCGTTAGAACATTTTGGTTTTTCTTGCCTCAGTATTTAAACGGATGTCAGAAAAAGTGAATAACTGTATTTCTTGTGGGAAACCGATACCTCATAGGGATTATCATACTTTGTGTATACCTTGCTTAGGGCCTGAGCACGACGTTGTTGGATGCCGCTCTTGTGCTAGATTTAACAAACGCACTATTAAGAGAAGGTTAGACTGTGCCAGGTTAGTGTTTGGGAAGCGTTGTAACTATAAAATGCCGTCGGATGCTCCAACGCCCGCTTCAAAAAGCGCAAGGACAAAGCAGCTAAGCCTAGAGTTGAAGAACCGGCAGTCCCGGACGTCGGTTCTTTAGAAGGCTCAGTGGAGCCAGAGGTTTTGCCAGGAGTTTCTTTGGAGTCTCAGACAGAGACTTTACTGTTACAGGATGTGCCCTCTCAGGAGGTAGGCCAGGCTGAGGGGGCTTCTCAGGTAGCTGTTCTTCCCTCTATTCCTAAGGTGGTTAGAGCCTCTCCTTCTGTTTCCAAGACTTCTTTGAGGGGTAGGCCAAGTTTAGCTTCAGTGGGGGCTTCTCCTAGCACTTCAGGTTCTGTGCCTAAGAAACATATGCTTAAAATGGCAGAGGATTTGATTACTATGATTAGAGGTTCTATGCCCCCTCCTGATAAGAGGCCTAGGGTGGAGCCTGAGTTTGAGAGTTTTGAACAGTGTTCTGAGGCTTCTGAGTCTTGGTTGAAGACGTGCAGGAGTATCCTCCTTATTCTGATTCTGATGTGGATGATTCCACTCCTTCAGCTTCTCCTCCTGAGGATTTCTCATTTTCAGAGACTCTGCATTCCATGAGGGAGCATTTTAAATGGGAAGGCCAAGATTTTTCTGATTCCAGGAAGAGGCTTAGGGAATTCTTGTTTTTACCCCAGCATAGGCCCTTAGCTATACCTCCTGTGTTGAATGTAGTGGAAGATGTTTTGCAGAGGCTTCCTGAACCCAGATTCTTTGCCTCCTACCCCTGTTAAACCTGATAGGTACTATAGGGTGCATGAAGCTCAATAGTATCATTTTAAGAGTACTAGGGCAGACCCGAAACTGTTTCTCAGGGGCCTAAAGGTGTTAAGGCCTCTGTTGTTAAAAATCCTGTTCCCACTGATAAAGAGGCAAGGGCTTTGGATAGATGGGGAAAGAAAGTGTATACTTCTTCCACTTTAGCCATGAGGGCGTTGAATTGTCAGTTTCACATGCTAAAATATCAAAATTATCTCCTTACACAATTGAAATCTAAGGTGGATGCTCTGGCGGAAGGTATTGAATGTAAAGAGTTGCATGATTTAGTTCATGTGTCTGAACAAGTGGGTAAGCATTCTTTGCAATGTGGTTTTGATGCTGTGCAGGCCTCCTCGAGGGTGGCTGCCACTGGTTCTGTTCTTCGCAGGCACGCCTGGTTGAGGGATCAGAATTTAGCTGAGCATGTTAAGACAAGGATTTTAGATGCTCCTTTGCAGTCTGATGTGTTGTTTGGTTCGCCTGTGGAAGCAGTTTTAAAGAAAATGGAGGACAAGGCTAAGTCTATGCAGACTGTTAAAGATTTTTTGCAGGTGCAACCTCCAAAGTTTAGCAGAAATTGGCCTACTAAGGGATGGACATATCCTGCTTATGATTCCCAGTCTAGGGGTAGGTCTAGACGGGGTAGGGGCAGAGCTCAAGGTTCTTTTAGGCCTAGAACAGGGAGTTCTCCTGCTCAGACTTCTGGTGAGGGCAGGGGTCAGTCCTTTCGTAAACAGACCCAATGACCTGCCTTTTCAGCTGCCAGTTCATTCTCGTCTGGCAGCTCCTTTGGGAGGAAGGCTGTCTCTTTTCAAAGAAAATTGGGATTTAATTACTCAAGACAGATGGGTTTTGGATATCATTCACCACGGTTACAGGTTTTATTTCCATACCTTGCCCCCTTTCAAAGGCATGCCAGACGTTCCTCCTCCACAAAGAAAAGAGGCTCACAAGCAAATTTCTCTGTTACTCCAGATAGGGGCCATTCAGCCAGTACCTGTACCAGAAAGAGGCCTAGGATTTTATTCTCGCCTGTTCCTAGTACCAAAGAAGGGGAACACGTGGAGACCAATTTTGGATTTATCTATCCTCAACACTTATCTGGACATTCCCAAGTTCAAAATGTTGACGTTACAACAGCTTTTACCTCTGTTGGGCAAAGATCACTGGATGGTAACTTTAGATCTCAAGGAAGCTTACCTTCATGTGCCTATCAGACTATGTTGCAGAAAGTATCTGCGTTTTCGAGCTGGAAATTCTCATTATCAGTTCTCTGCATTGCCCTTTGGCTTATCTACTGCGCCCAGAGTATTCACAAAGGTTCTGGCTCCAGTGATAGCTTACTTCAGGCTAAAAGGAATTCAAATCTATCCTTACTTGGACGACTGCCTGATTCTGGCTCAAGAAAAGGAAGACCTTCTACAGCATCTGGAATATGTCATAGCAGTGCTAAGATGCCTGGGGTATTCTGTGAACGAAATAAAGTCCAGTCTAGTACCCTCTCAAGACATGTGCTTTCTGGGTGTGAGACTGAATACAGCAGCCCAGATGGCCTTTTTAACCCCGGACAAACAAAAGAATCTTTCCAGTTATTTCCACCAACTATCTCTTCAGTCCGGGCTGACTGCAAGGACAGTCCTTCAAGCCTTAGGGTTCATGGCATCTTGTATTCTGGTGCTTCCCAATGCCAAACTGCATATGAGGAAGCTGCAATGGTATCTCAAAAATGTATGGACACAGCACTGCCAGGATTTGGACACTGTCATTCAAATAATACCTTGCATCCAAAAAGAATTTTTGTGGTGGGCTCAGGAATGTCACCTAAACAAGGGACTCTCTGTGACCCGGCCAGAGGCGAGTCAGATTTTAACGACAGATGCCTCGGACATTGCTTGGGGAGCTCATCTAAATGGAAAGTGGATACAAGACAAGTGGCCTGCCAGACTACTGCATCTACATATCAACATGAAGGAGATGTTAGCAGTCCAGTCTGCATTAATGGCTTTCAAGGAATTGCTGCTTCCGGGGCAGGTGTTGATTCTAACAGACAACACAACTGTCATGTGGTACATCAACAAACAAGGGGGAACACATTCTTATCCTCTATGCAGGCAAGCAATGATTTTATGGGAGACGGCTCAGCTTGCAACTAACTCTTCAGGCAAGGTTTCTGCCGGAGCACAGAACTCCTTAGCAGATGTGTTAAGCAGACAAATCATGGATCCCCACGAGTGGAAACTGGATCTTCATGTATTTCAGAAATTGACAGTGTCATGGGGAACTCCAGACATAGATCTGTTCGCTTCTCCACTAAACCACCAGCTGCCAAAGTTTTGCACAAAGGGGTTTCATCACACAGCTTGGAAAGTGGATGCTCTTTCTTTCAGTTGGAAAAATCTTCATGTGTATGCCTTTCCTCCTCTGCCTCTTCTCCCAAAGGTGCTCCTAAAGGTCAGACAAGACAAGCCAAGGATGATTTTAATAGCTCCAGATTGGCCTCTGCAACACTGGTACCCACTACTGAGGAGTCTGGTAAGGAAGCCTCCATGGCCTTTACCTTTGATTCCACACCTGTTATCTCAGAAGGACGGTCACCTGCTCAATGTCAAACTTCACTCTCTTCATCTAACAGCCTGGCATATTCTGTTTTGAAACACAGCAGGTCTCAACTTCCTCAACAAGTTTTAAATGTGATTATGGAAGCCAGAAGACCTAGTACAAGGAAAGTGTACGAGAAAAATGGAAGAGATTTTTATTTTGGAGTGCAGCAAAGAATTTGGAGATTTCTGAGCCTAATTTGAGTGTGGCTCTTCAATATCTTACTGAGTTATTGGACAAAGGTTTGTCCTTCTCTTCCATTAAGATTCATGCTGCAGCAATTTCAGCTCACTATGATTGTGACCCACCATTGTTTTCGCATCCTTTGTTCAAGCAGTTTCTTAGAGGGGCAAAGAATATAAGACCCCCGTAGAGCTCCTACTCCTGCTTGGGATCTCAATTTTGTGTTGGAAAACTTACTCTACAACCTTTTGAGCCTGCGGCTACTGCTGAATTGAAATACTTGTCATGGAAGACTGCTTTTTGTTGGCTATTACTTCTGCAAGAAGGGTTTCTGAGTTGCAGGCCCTTATGGCAGTAGAGCCCTTTTGATTTTCCATAAGGATAGGGTATCATTACGCACTAATCCTTCCTTTATGCCTAAGGTGGTTTCTAGTGTGGCTTTAAACCAAACTATTCATTTGCCTACTTTCTATGCAGATCCCCAAAATAAGGGAGAAAAGATTTTGCACACTTTGGATGTACATAGGCAGTTACGTTATTATTTAAGCAGGACTAAGGATTTCAGGCAGTCTCAGCAGTTGTTTGTTTCTTTTGCTTTGAGTTCTCAGGGCAAGCCTGTGTCTAAGCAAACTATTTCTAAGTGGATTGGGTTTTGCATTTCATTTTGTTATTCCCATCATGGCAAGGAGATTCCAGCTGGGATTAGGCCTCATTCCACTAGGGCTACTGCCACTTCTACAGCATTTCTAAGGGGGTGGCAACTAAGGATATTTTGGAGGCAGCTACTTGGAGTTCAGTGCATACTTTCTCTAAGCATTACCACCTTCCTCTCTACTCTAAATCTAGGGCTGGTTTTGCCACAGCTATTTTGCAAGGCATGTTGACAGCTCCTGCTTCCTTATGATTTGCCAGCCTCCCTTACCTCTGCTTTGGGATTCTACCCAATGGTTAGGACTGCAGCAATGTGGAATGAAGAACATAGTACAGTTTTGTACCTACCATAAATGTAGATGTTCGAGGATCCACATTGCTGCAGTCCAATTTACCCTCCCTCCTTCCCCTCTGTGTTTGGAGGTGGTGGTGTGGGTTAGGCTATATTCTTGTAACATTGTATATATTGTATATATGTTTGGTGCAGGGTTTTTTGGTGTTTTTGGTTTAGGCCTTGTCTTTTTAGGGTCTTCTGACATCTGGGGCAAGAAAAGACTGAGGATATGACGTCGGTCATGCGCATTAGTACCCTGACGTCCTGACATCAGTCTAATGCGCCTTGACCGACGTCAGCCATATACTTTGGTATTCGGGCCGACTGGACAGCGGACTACACCCAATGGTTAGGACTGCAGCAATGTGGATCCTCGAACATCTACATTTATGGTAGGTACAAAACTGTACTTTTTGTAGATGGGTCAGGGGAGATTATTGTGCCATCATTTAATTTTATGGTAAAGGTGAAAGCGGTAGACCTATGTGTTGGTGAAAATAACAGCATTTTAGTTTTTTTGGGATTTAGGATCAGGCGATGTTCAGAAAGTCAGTTTTCTATTGTATTAAAGGTGGTCTGGGTAGCTGACCATAACTCTACTGGAGATGTGGCTGAGCAAATCAGAGTTGAGTCATCAGCATATTGGATACAGCTGACTTTTGGGATGACAGTATAAAGGTCGTTAATGAAGATGGAGAACAGCAAGGGCCCTAGTATAGAGCCTTGTGGTACTCCAAGGGTGTTAGGTAGAAGGTTAGAGAGTTTGTTCTGCCAGAGGACAGCCTGCTGTCGACCATTCAGGTAGGATTGAAACCATTGGAGGGCTCCAGTATCTAGACAGAATGTTTGCAGGGTGTGGATCAAAAGTTGGTGATCAACCATATCGAATGCCTTGGAAAGATCCAAAAAGAGGGCTGAGGATATATAATTATTGTTGCGATTATGGTTTATGGTGTTAGTAAAGGCTAGAAGGGCTGAAGTAGTGCTGTGATGAGGACGGAAGCCATGCTGAGTGTCTGCCATAAGGCGATTTTGGATTAGGTGGTGCATGAATTGTCTATGAATACATTTTTCCATAATCTTTGCAAGTGGAGAGAGTATAGCTATTGGCCTATAATTGAAGAATTCGGTAGAGCTGCCTCCTTTGTGAAGTGGGATTACATAGGATATTTTCCAGATGGTGGGAATTTTAGCTTCTACTATGGTTCGATTGATTAGTATTGAGACTGGGTAAGCAATAGCATCAGCTGATTTTTGTAGGTACTCGGCAGGGAGTTGATCAGCAGAAAGTGTAGTGGGTTTTAATTTTTTGATCAAGGTACGGATAAGTGAAGTGGCGACTGGTTGGAAGCTGAACGCAAGTAGGTTTCTAGGGGTGCTACTTTCAGGACCAGGGGAGCTAGGAGGTAGTTGGCTAGCTAGGGCTTGAATTGTCTCAGTAAAGAATTGGTTAAGCTAGGGCTTGAATTGTCTCAGTAAAGAATTGGTTAAAACTATCAGAAACATCTTCAGGGGTTTTATCAATAGCAGCAGCAGGGATTGGGGTTGAAGTTTGTCCAGGATGTAGTAGATTATTTAAACCTGCCCAAAACTTCTGAGGGTTATTTTGATTTACTGTCTGTAAATTACAGTAGTATTGTTTTTTGTCTTGTAAAATTGATTTTTTGGTTTCGTTCCTGGATTGCCTGTATTTAATGTGATCTTGAGGGTCTTTAGAAGAACGCCATAAAGCCCATGCTTTGTTTCTAAGGGTAATTTTGAGTTTAGACTCTATATAAAGCCATGGTGCAGTTTTTGCCTTGGTTCTCTCTGAACGAACAGGTGCATGCTAATCAAGGATCTCAAAGAATTTGTTGTTAAAGTATGCTACTGCTTCCTCTAAGGGGAGGTGTTTTAGAATAGACCAATTACATGAGTTTAGTTCTTGTTGGAATTTGGCAGGGTCAAAGTTTTTATTTGATTCTAACCTTTCTGAGTAAGGGTTGTTGGGAATTAATGGTTTTGTGCTTAATTACATATGTGAGAAGGTGATCGCCTAGGCCATTAAGGAGGGTACCAAAGGTGTACAGTTGGGGGTGACTGTTTGAGTATCCAGTCAAGTATACTTTCTTTTTGGTTGGGTTTACCTATCCTGGTAGGGGTGGATATGATTTGTGTAAATGCATGCAGGTTAATATGGGTGGTTGGGGATTCTAAGGAACAGGTGCCCCAGTCTATGTTAAAGTCTCCAAGTAGTAGGGTTTCTTGGGGGTAGTGACATGATAACAAGTGCAGGATATCTTCAAATGTAGATATATTGTTACCTGGGGGAATGTACATACAGATGATATTAATGCATTTATTTTTATTAAGTTGCAATTTGGTGGCACAAATCTCAGAGTTATTAATCTGAGGAGGTTGTATTACATCTATGGTGACATTCAACTCAGATTTATATAGAGTACAGCTGCCCCACCCCCCCCACCTCGAAGCATGATCCAGCCTGTGTATGTTGTACCCAGGTGGTAACACTTCATTGTCTTTAGTGTTAGGGTTTAACCAGGTTTCAGATAAACAGAGAATCTCAGGGGAGTGGACATCCAGAAGTGCATGCAATTCATGTACCTTGTTATTAATGCTTCTAATATTGAGATGACAGACTAGGAGAGAGTTAGTTGGCCTATAAATTGTAGGTTTGTAGCTTAGATTACAAGTAGAGGGGGTATGTGTATCTGAAGTGAGTGGGCCAGGGTTGGGGTGAATATCACCACCAAGTATTAGGTTGAGTCTATACTTGGTGATGAACTTCAGGAATTTGTTTATTAGTTTGTGGTAGTGTTTGGATCTAGAGCTAATGTGCCTGGGGTTCAGATGTTGATAGACTGAACAAGATGTTGGATAGGATCTGGTACTGTAAGTATGGTTGAAGGTGGAAGGATTTACAGCTCTGGTGATAGTATGGCCTTTTGGGACCTGAAATCCCGTAAGAAACTGGTTTTCATACAAGGTAAGGAGGTATGGTGTGAACAAGAGGGGTGTGAACAAGAGGGGTAGTAAAGAGGAGTATATCATTATATGTGATTCAGCTAGTGAGTGAAGGAACTGTTTTACCTGGTGATGCAACACCAGAAGATAGAGTGGTGAGGTAAAGGTACTGGAAGGGGGGATGGGAGAATGCCAGATGAAAGCTAATAGGTGCTATTAAATGTAGGTAGTAGAATAGGGGTGGGTGGAATTATCCCAGATGAAAGCAGATAGGATCTAGAAAGTGGGGGAGTGGCTATAGTGCTATAAATTTAGAGGTACTGGGGGCGGGAGGGAATTGGGGGCAGGGAGGGGAGCGAAGGGAGCCCGAGCGTAGCGGGGCTATTGCAGTTATTTACTGCAGTTACAGGGGAAGGAGGCAACCACTCAAGTAGAAACAAAGAGCCCTATGGCTGACCAATATGGTGACCTGCTTAATTACAAAGCACTGTAAGTGAAAGCTTAACAAATGCTTTTTGTGTAACCTACTCTGTTTAAATGTTGAAAACAACTGATTGCAGTCCTGTAGACACCGTTTTGTAGGGAACTGTAGAGTTCAGCTAGGAAAAGAGAAAAGCAGAAATTCTAGGATAAGCATGAAGACAACAACAGGCAGTTATTATATAATAATGCATTCAGAAAGGTTTGGTGGGGGGGTAAAGTAGCATACTTCTGAAAAAGGTCAGGAAATGTACATATCTATTGAGACAGTATGCATCCCCCTTTCATTTTTAGAACTGTAGCACAAAATCAGTTGGCTAGGCTGTCAAGACTAAATATAGAAGAAAATAAACTTCATACCAAATAACTCCTTCAATGGAAATCATGCATCATAGTATTTATCGTAAGGATTTACTTAATAGGGAGAAAGTTTCCCCCAGATTTAATAAACTCCTTGTAGGAATAGTTTAAGTCCTACAGGGAGTGTACTGTGGCTGTGTCTGCAGCTCTCCCTTGGCAACACTCCTTGCATATTAATGAAGGTGCGCTACATAGAGAGAGCCATGTAACACAGTTACAGAATCAGTGTAGGATGTGTGTGAAAGTGTCCACAGAGAAGTAACAAATCCCCTACACTAAGTGTCAGATGGCACTTAAATTGTTTTTGTGTTTGCACTATGCTTAGCACTAAACACATGCCAGACATCTAAAAATAGAAACCGGATGCATTCAATTAGTTAGGAAGCGTCAAGTTTAAGCATAGTTAAGCAGGTTTTCACAGCACGGTGCTCAGCAGTGCTTAAACTTAAATGAGAGCTAATATGGAAATGTAGAGCTGTAATCACCATTCCTTGGTCGCTGAATGGTTAGAGTCACAGCCTTGTGTGCATTAGTTGCATGGTTCGAATACAGGCCACTCAGCTTTTACATTCGATAGGAAAATGTAATAAAATTTTTTTTAAGGTTAATCCAGCTGAACCAGTAGCTCATTTGCAGTGGAGCCCCGAGGATAAAAGCCCCAGTTACACACGTGTCCAGTACATTAAAGTCACACTCCAAGACAATGTAGTTAAATGCATAAGGTTAGGAGATATAAATTAAAATAGATACACCTAAGTGTCAATCTGAAGTAGGAAACTTCATTTGATCATCAACCTGTGAGTATCCGATCCGACCCGGATCCGAGTCGGCAGCTTTCCAAGCTAGAGATCCGAGCTCCAAGCTCCTCCCCTTACCCGTAATGCCCTGCCACCTCCTTCCAATCCCCAGATCTCGTTTGCCGCGGCTTTGTCAAGCACGGATGTCTCGAGCTCCTAGCTTTAGGCGATCTGTGAGTAGGAAAGTTTCTTAAAATCTTAGTTTTTTTGTGTGTGTGATCTGTTAACTCCTTAGTTTAAACCCCTTTACCATTCCTCTTAGTTTAAAGCCTAGTACTCCCCCCTTTTGTCCCCTGGGGTGTTTGTGTGAGGTGCGTGTGTGTTTTCTTTTGGGATAATGGCTGAGGCCTCTAAGGCCATTTTTTTCTAAGTGCACTGAGTGTGGTCATAAGCTTTCCCCAGCGGATGGCCACACTCAGTGCTTCCTCTGCCTGGGGATAGCGCATTTGTCTTTGGGCTGCCAATTTTGGGCAGCTTCTAACCCATGGGCCCTGAGGGATAGGAGGAATAAGCTGATTCTGGTGGGTCTTCTACCCTCGGAGTCAGCTTACTCCTCCTGTCCCTCAGTGTCTACATCCGCGGCTGTTCAGCCTGTTGTTCCCTCTCGCCTGGCTGGGACTTAACCTCCCATTTCTTCTCAGGGTGAGAGGGACTCTAGGAGGGAGAAGAATGAGAGGAGAGAGAGAGAAAGGGAGATGGAGAGAGAGAGAGAGAGAGAGAGGGAGAAAGAAAGGCATAGGAGCCACAAGCCGACTCTGTCCCTTCGGCTCCGCCTGCCAAGCAGCTCTCCTCACCTCAGAAGATTTCCAGGCCTTCCTCCCCTCAGCTCCGTTCTCCACGCTTCTCACCGGAGGAGGAGGAGGCCCGACCATCTTTGAGGTTGTCGCGGCGGCCTATTCTAGGTCGACCCGCACTCTCTCCGACGCTAGGGACCGGATGATGCGTCGTTTTCTCCAAACCCAGATGCAGATGGGAGTGCTGCTGCCTCCCCCCGCCTCCGGAGGGGAGTTCAGCCCCACTTTTTGCCCCGATGGCTCCTTCTCTGATCCATTATCGGGTTTCGGAGCCGTCGGATCCGAGGAGTCCCGGAGCCGGGGTATAGGCGCCTCCGGTTATAGTTACCTTGACGCCGGCCATGCCCTCAAGTTTCTCAGATCCCCTTTCGGATCCAAGCTCTCGGAGCCGTGAGATGTGTGTCGGATCCGCGGGGGTCACTGTGTCTTCGGCTCCGTTTTGGTCGGAGCACACTTCCCTCTTGGGTCCGAGCGCTTCGGCTCCGCCGATCCCCATGCCAGATCCGAGGGTGCTAACCACAGAACCCAGAGAGATTGGTTTACTCTCGGCTTTCGACGTGGTGGAGAAGGTTCTCTCGAGAGGTTCGAGACCCCCTACTCTTTCTTCGGATCCAGCCTCCACTCCCTTGCAGCTGAGCTTGTCTTCCATCATCCAGTCCCAGAGACAGCCTGCGTTGATGCCCCAGCCCGTTCCACTGGCGGAACACAGCCCTGTTAGTGATCCCTCCTTGGACAGTCCCACCGAGGAGGTTCCTCACAAAAGTAAGTGTAAGAGGAGGCACTTGGACTCCCCTGAGTCCATCATGGAGGACACCGATTTGGAAGAAGGGGAAGGTTCCCCCAGGTCACCCCCCGATGACATCTCCGTTGGAGACCATATGGAAATGCTTCACTTGAAAGGGGGGTGGTCAGCCCAAAAGCCTTCCTCGGACGAGTCAGTGTTTCTGGAGGCATTCGACGCAGGCCCGTCTACCTCCTGGGTGTCCCCTCCGGCCGACCCCCTGGTTGATCTCATCACTACCAGGGCGTGGAAGGAACCGGACACTGTAGAGCCGATCTCCAGGAGGCCAGACAGGATTCGCAGTCCCCCCCGTGGATAGGACAGCTTGGAGTAAGGGTTCCCCGGTAGATGCCATGGTGGTGGCGGCAGCCACCAAGAGGGAACTCGCTCAGGACAGTTCCTTGATCCATCCCCCTGATAAGGAGTCTTGGACTATGGATCATATCGGGAAGCAAATGTTTGCTTCAGCCACCTTTTCTATAAGGGCGCTGAATTACTTGTCCCATGTAATTAGACTTCAGCGGGATCTGGTGAAAGAATATGCTGAGTCGCCCCCTGAGTACATGTCGACCGAGGACAAACGGATCTTGTCGACTCGCATGGCCACTCTCAAATCTGTTTCGAACACGTCTATGCGGCTACTTTCCCATGCTACGGAAGGAGCCGCTAGAGCCAGCGGGTCCGGTATCGCTTTAAGGCGTCACGCCTGGCTCCGGCTTTGTGACTTTGCGGAACCTTTCAAGGCGTCCTTCTCGAATGCACCCTTCGGTTCTACTCTTGTTTGGGAAGGCCATCCGCGACACATTGGTTCAGAGCGAGAAAGATGGGAAGACGCTGTCTGCTGTCGGAGTCCGCTTTTCGGCTCCTCAAAGGTCCTTTTCTAGGAAACAGAGAGGACAAAAGATGATGTGGTTCCGGAAGTCTCAGTAGTCCCGTTACACTCCAGACCCTTCGTCCATCAGAGGCAGAGGAGGGCAAGGTGGACGCCGGCCCAGAGGCAGAGGGGGGCTGAAAATTTTGGGGTCACGGGAACCCTTTTCTGATCGACCCACGCAGCAGTCCTGAGGGGTTGCCCGACTGCTCCTCTCTAGATGCATTCGGGGGGCGTTTTTCGAAGCACTTGGCCCAGTGGGAGTCCATAACATCAGATCGCTGGGTGTTTCGAATAATATCCAGAGGTTACTCTATCCCTTTCATAAATCTGCCTCCTCAGTCGAGGCACCTCCCTGATGTACCACCCAGTCAGGGGGAGGCTGCAGCTTTAGAGGTAAAAAAGCTGCTAGAAAAAAGAGCCATCCAGCACGTCCCCCCAGGACAATCCGGATTAGGCAATTACTCCAGGTTCTTTTTGGTGCCAAAGAAGATGGGGGACTTAAGGCCGATCCTCAACCTTTCAACAATGAAGCTCTTTATTGCCAAGGAAAAATTCCGGATGGTCATGCTTCAATCCATTCTGCCCCTGCTGCAGGAGAAGGACTGGATGTGCTCCATAGACCTCAAGGATGCGTACTATCACATTCTCATGGACAGGCGTTCCAGGAGGTTTCTCTGCTTCCGGCTAGGGGCCAGTCATTACCAGTTCAGAGTCCTACCCTTCGTTCTCACCACAGCCCCCAGGGTGTTCACCAAGGTCATGGCAGTCGTAGCGGCCCACCTGTGGCTTCAGGGAATACAGGTTTTTCCTTACCTAGACAACTGGCTCCTAACCACCCCCACCAGGCATCTATTCTGCTTAGCCGGGGATTGTTTCCTACTTCTAGCGTCCCATTTGGGGATCACCATAAACTTGAAGAAGTCATCCCTCCAACCACTTCAAGTCTTGGAGTTCATAGGGGCCAGGATAGACACGCTTCAGACCAAAGCCTTCTTGACACCTGACAGACTTCGCAGTTTGACTTTACACGTTTTAGCCTTTCTCCAGTCACCTGGCCCATCAGCGGAGTTAGTCCTGAGAGCACTAGGGTCCATGGCAGCGGCAATCAACCTTGCGCCCTTAGCCCACTTGCACATGAGGGTTCTACAGTGGACATTACAGGTTCAGTGGTCCATCCTTTACCATCCGTTGGACTTGCCGATTCCTCTCAGCAGAGTGTGCAAAAATTCTCTCTTGTGGTGGCTCCACTCCCGAGAGCTTCGGGAAGGGCGACCGTTTGTTATGCAACAAACCCAAGCCACGGTGACCACAGACACTTCTCGCATTGGGTTGGGGGGGGCATTACGAGAGCAGAACTGTTCAAGGTACGTTGACTCGGACAGAGACCGTTCTGCATATCAGTGTTCTGGAGATGAGAGTGGTGCTTCTAGCGTTGCAAGCCCTTCATGCCTTTCTCCCTCCAGGGACTATTGCAATTCAGTCAGACAACATGTCAGTGGTCTTGGACATCAACAAACAGGGGGGGACCAGGTCTTGCCCTCTGTCGGGAGGCCATGAGAGTTTGGGATTGGGCAATATCCACCAACCGTTTTCTGTTAGCAAAGCACATTCCGGGCCGGTCCAACATCCTAGCGGACAAACTGAGTCGAACTATCCTCACGCCTTACAAGTGGTCTCTGAATCCCTTAGTAGCGAAACTGATCTTCCGCAAGTGGGGTCAGCCTTGCTGCGATCTCTTCGCGTCGCCTTCCACCGTGAAGTGCAGCGAGTTTTTCGCTCTAATTCTCCCTCCAGGGGAAAGCCCCAGAGACGCTCTAGTTCATGCTTGGCCACCCGGTCTTCTGTATGCTTATCCTCCTCTTCCATTGATAACAAAATTCTTACAGAAAGCTTGTCAGTTGGGGAACAAGATTATCCTCATAGCCCCATTCTGGCCTCGTCAAACCTGGATGTGAGAGTGTTCAATCTCGCCTTTGTTCTTACACATGGGTTCGGAGCCGATCCTTGGCTCCGTGCCGGCCGACTGCAAGCTCTGCATCGAGAAGAAGCTCGAGGACATCTAATACCCACAATCCCCCTCTGCCTTTACCTCAGATCTAGTTTGCCGCTGCTGCATTCGCATCGTTGGAGGCTAGCTCGAGCATCTTCAGATAAGATTTAACTTTCTTTTTGTTAAATTTTAGGAGAACTTGTTCAAAATTACTTGTTAGTGTATTTAGTGTATGGTGTGTGTAGAGAGAAATTCTCGGTACCGTTAACTTAGTTTAACTTCTTTTAACTGGTATAGAGTTTTTCGGGCCTACCACCCTACTTGGATTAGACAACCGGACTGACATATTTACCGGATTTGACCTTTTTTTCTCTGGATTGACTGTTACTGGACTTGACTTTTTTCTCTTACTACAAAATGTCTGAGAAAATGAAATCTGGATTTAAACGTTGCCAGTGTGGCCAAAAAATGTCGGTCACTGACAACCACAGTTCCTGTGTCTACTGCCTTGGCCCTCTCCACTTACAAGAGGACTGTTCAATTTGTCACTCTTTTAGTGGGAGGGTCATGACAGATAGGCACAGGAAACTGATGGACAGAGGTTTATTGAAACCTTCTTTCCAGGAGGCTCTGGATGCTTCAGACCAGGCATCCAAATCCTCGAAGGAATCAAAGACGTCGGAGCCCAAGTCATCGGCTCCGAGCTCTTCGGGCAAAGTTAGATCACCGGTTCCACAGACTTCGGGGCTGAGTGTTCAACTGTTGGCAGTTTCCGAGCCTCGTGTCTTGGAACCGGTGACGGAGCTCCCTCCACCGACTCTGTTGAGGTCGGCTCCGTCTTCGATCCCTTCGACTCATTCTTCCAGGCCCCTCTCCGACTCCGATGTGGACCGTGTGGTGCAGAAATTGATGGAGAATACGGCCTTATCCAAACTTATCTCGGTCTCCTCTCAGTTGATGTCGAGACTTGAAGGCCTTCCACTATCTCCATCTGTTCCTCCTCCGAGACCTGTCCAGTCTTCGGAGCCGGAAGAAGCTGAACTGATGATTGTGGAGCCCTCGGTGCCAGAACCATCTTTTTCTCGGTCGGCACCGTTCACCTCGACTCCATCCGATCCGGTACTGGAGTCTCGGAGCCGGAGATCCATCCTTGGTTCCGGGACCGAGAGTCGGACTGATGTTTCGGTTCCGACACTCCCTCTCGGAGCCTCGGCGCGGATCGACTCGGTTCCGTCCTCGGGGTCGGTGCCTTCAGTTCCTGTTTCGGGGATTCTTCCCATTTCTTCGGAACCGGGAGATACCTCGACTCGGGACCCGGGGGCCTTCGACCTCATGAGGAAGGTGTTGTCTACCCAGACAACCACATCAGCAGGAACAGCTTCTCCTCCCATAAAGGACCGTTATCCTCCTCTGCACCCACGGCTACATCCAAGCGCCGAGCACCGGTGTCTCAGCCACCCCTAGAGGGTGCCCCCTCTTCCTCGGAGGCTTCTTCGGATGTTCCCCACGAAGAAGTCCCGAGGAAAAGATTGTGTAAGAGGAGACACTTAGATTCTCCACAAGAATCTTTGACATCCGATACTGATTTGGATGAGTCAGAAGGGTCCCCTAAGTCACCTTCAGAAGATGTCTCCTTTTCTGACATCTTGGAGATTCTAAAACAGAGAGGTGACTGGCAATCCCTCCCCCCTTCTGAGGATGAGTCAGTTTTGCTGAAGGCATTTGGTGCTCGCCCTTCCTCCTCCTGGGTCACTCCGCCCTTCGATGAGTTAATGGAGTTGATTGCTCGAAGGGTGTGGGAGACACCTGACACGGTGGAACCAGTCCCTAGGAAGCCTAATAAGTACATTACGGCACCACAGGACAAGGCTTACCTCACCAAAGGAGTTCCAGTAGACGCCATGGTGGCAGCGGCCACGAAAAAGGAGATGTCGGAGTCTTCCTCATCTGTCCATCCGCCTAACAGAGATTCTAGGACCATGGACAGATACGGAAGCGCATTTTCAGTTCAGCGGCTTTCTATGCTCCCTGAACTATTTGACTCATTTTACACGCTTACAGAGGGATCTAGTCAAAGAGTTGGGAGATACCCTCCAGGGTACTACAGATGCTGCTGTTTCAGAGAAGGTTGCAGCACATCTCAACACCCTTACATCCATTGTAAACTCGTCCATGAGGCTGATATCATACGCAGCCGAGGGATCGAGTAGGGCAGCGGCTTCAGCGATTGCTCTTCGTAGGCAATCCTGGATGCGCTTATGTTCGTTTGCGGAAGCCTTCAAGTCTTCCTTTACTAACGCCCATTTGATGGAGCCACCTTTTGGCCCTAAAGTAAAGGAGACCCTTACCCGGTGTGAACAGGAGGGAAAGACTCTGTCTGCTGTCGGAGTCCGTTTTTCCACCCCTTCCAGACCGTACCCCAAAGGGCAACGTGGTGGGAAAATGTGGTTTCGAAAACCCAACACACAGGGTGATGCCCCCTCTAGAGGCAGAGGGGGGGGCAGAGGTGGAAGACGCTGCCCTGGCGGCAGAGGGGGTCCGCAAAACCAAGGTGACAGGGATAACCTCCCTGGCAAACCTTTTCAGCACTCCTGAGAGGAGGCCCGACTGTCCTGCTCTGGAGGCAGTCGGGGGTCGCTTAGCTTTATACCCTCAGGCCTGGCAAAACCTTTCTTCAGACAATTGGGTAAAAAGCGTTGTTACCAGAGGTTAAAAATCCCATTTCTATCCACCCCCATTCCAAAGAGAAAACTCCCAGATGTACCACCCCATCTGCGAGCCAGCAGCTACAGAAATTTCAAAGCTGCTAGAAAAAGAGTCATCCAACCAGTCCCAGCGGACCAAATAGGATTCGGAACTTACTCAAGGTTCTTTTTAGTTCCAAAGAAAACAGGGGACTGGAGGCCGATTCTGGACCTAAGCCATCTCAACACCTTTGTCAAGAAGGAAAAGTTCCGAATGGTCACGCTTCAATCGATCCTTCCATTCTTACAGAAGGACGACTGGATGTGCTCAATAGATCTGAAGGACGCATACTACCACATCAAAATGGCCAGGGCGTCCAGGGATCATTTGCGCTTCCGGCTGGGAGCCAGTCACTATCAGTTTCGAGCCCTACCCTTTGGTCTGACCACAGCCCCCAGGGTCTTCACCAAATGCATGGCAGTGGTAGCGTCTCATCTGAGGCGCCTAGGATTCCAGGTGTTTCCGTATCTGGACGACTGGCTCCTGTCTGCCACCACCAGGCGTCAACTGATACAGGCCAGGGATTACACCCTACAACTTTGTACACACCTTGGAATTTCAGTAAATTTCGAAAAATCTTTACTACAGCCATCACAGCATATCTTATTCATAGGAGCGGAATTAGATACGCACCATTTAGTTCTAAGACTTCCTACAGAAAGAATAGTAGCACTTCAAATCAACATTTCTCTTCTGATGTCGTCCAGAAAGTCCCCGGCAAAACTTGTTCTGAAAGTCTTGGGTCTCATGGCAGCTTCTCTCGTTGCGATACCATTGGGAAGACTGCACATGAGAGTGCTACAATGGCTTCTGTTTGCACAATGGTCATTCCAACAACTTCCACTGACTCACGAAATATTGATAACGAAAACATGCAAATCACACCTAATGTGGTGGTTACAGACTTGCAACCTATCCAGCGGAAGACCATTTGTGCTACCCGCACCGTCAGCGACGATAACCACGGACGCTTCCCTGATAGGGTGGGGGGGCATCTTTCAGGGACAGACAGTCCAAGGCGAATGGACCAATCTGAGTACAATCTGCACATCAATGTTCTGGAGTTGAGGGCAGTGTTTTTGGCATTGCAACACTTTGCTCCCCTTCTTCCTCCAGGGACCATTGCAGTTCAGACAGACAACATGTCCGTAGTCTGGTACATAAACAAGCAAGGGGGAACCAGGTCTTACCAACTATGCAGAGAGGCCATGAGAATTTGGCAATGGGCGGAGTCCACGGGTCGCTTTCTGATCGCGCACATCCCGGGTCATCCAACGTCATAGCCGACAGGCTGAGCAGGGCAATACTGTTGCCTCACGGTGGTCCTCAAACAGTCAGTTGCGAGAATGATTTTTCAAATGGGGCCAGCCTACCTGCGATCTGTTTGCGTCTCCAATGAACGCCAAATGCAGGAGCTACTTTGCCCTATTACCCCTCCAGGGAAGTCCCCAGGGACGCTGGTGCACGATTGGCCCCGGTCTCCTATATGCTTTTCCTCCATTTCCCTGATTGCAAAGTGTCTACAGAAAGCCAACAACCTTCAGAGGACTATTATCCTCATTGCTCCGTTCTGGCCTCGTCAAATTTGGTTCCCTTTTCTATTGCATCACCGCATTCGGGACCTTGGATGCTGGACCCAGAGCCAGATCTACTGACTCACTCGTCAGGAGTTCCTCACCCATCTCTAGAATCTCTCCATCTAGCAGCTTGGCTGCTCCCTTTCTAGCCAGGTCGGTTCCCTTACATCGCGGTTCAAGATATTTTAGTGGCTTCTCATAAAGTTTCCACTACGAAGACTTACACCAGTAAGTGGAAACGCTTTGTCTTTGGCGGAGTCACATCATTTGGACCCTGTTATAGCTCTTAAACAGGATTTTAGAGTTCTTGACTGAACTATTTCATGAGGGAGCTTCCTGCTACTTTAAGAGTACAGTTAGCTGCCATTTCTAACTATCATGTAGAGGAATGTGGTGTGCCTATTATGGCTCACAGACTTTGTAAAGCCTTTTTAAAAGGTTCTTTTCATATCAGACCACCAGTCAGAAGTCCGACATCACCGTGGAATTTGAACCTGTTACTCTCTAAATTGATGTTGCCACCCTTTGAACCAGCCTCAAGTTGCACATTGAAATTTTTGTCATGGAAAACTTTATTTCTAGTGGCCATTACATCTGCTAGACGAGTGTCTGAGCTTCAGGCCCTTTCTGTCAAACATCCTTATTTAATATTTCATTCTGACAGTATCCCTACGCACTAATCCATCCTTTCTCCCCAAAGTTTGCTCTTCTAGTAATATTAATCAGTCCATTGAATTACCCACCTTCTTTAAGAACCACTTTAATAAATTGGAGTATATGTTGCACAAACTGGATGTCCATAGACAACTCAGATTTTATTTGGATAGAACAAAAGATCACAGGAAATCTGATCAACTATTTGTAGCTTTTGCTGACAGCAGAAAGGGTCTTGCAGTTACGAAACGAACTCTTTCTAAATGGCTAACTGACTGTATCACATATGTTTATGAGGCCTCTGATCAAACATTATCAGTCAAACCCAAAGGACATTCCACCAGATCAGTTTCTACATCTTTGGCTCACGCAGCTCGCTACCACTAGACACTATTTGTGCGGCTGCTACTTGGGCTAAACCACATACATTTATCTCTCATTACAAAGTGGACAGGGTTTCTAGGGATAGGGCAACCTTTGGTTCCACTGTGCTCAAGAACGTTCTCCCTTGAGTTTCTCAGGATCATGGAGCTAGGGACGCTACCCATGTGTAAGAACAAAGGCGAGATTGAACACTCTCACATAAAGAAGTTATGTCCTTACCATAACGTTCCATGTGGAGTGTTCATCTCGCCTTGGTTATTACACTCCCACCCCTCCCACCCTTAGGAAGAACGTTCAATTTGGTGCCTGATCTGGAGTATTCTCCTTCTGCTGTTGCATTATTATTGTTACTATCATACCCTTGGTATGTTTGTATATATGTACATCTATGTATATAGTTATATAGTTTGGCATGTGTGCGTGCTTTTATGTCTGGTTTGCTTGCAAACTAGATCTGAGGTAAAGGCAGAGGGGGATTGTGGGTATTAGATGTCCTCGAGCTTCTTCTCGATGCAGAGCTTGCAGTCGGCCGGCACGGAGCCGAGGATCGGCTCCGAACCCATGTGTAATAACCAAGGCGAGATGAACACTCCACATGGAACGTTATGGTAAGGACATAACTTCTTTTTCTCGTGCCTGCGGTCTCATCTTATAGCTCCTCTCTGGATCTTGGATCCCATCCCGGATCGAATATCTCATCCTTCGGGATTGAAACCCCCGAATCTGGTCGATCTCAAGCGCTCAGCATGGTTGATCCAGTTCTATTAGTTGCTAGGACTCCCGGTATCTCGTCTGCAGTTAGATCTGTCCTGGTAGCAGCACATAAGTCGTCTACCAGGAAGGTTTACAATAGTAAATGGAAGCGGTTTTCTATTTGGGCGTCTCATAGGAAATTGGACCCTTTCACTGCTCCCATCCCACCAGTGCTCGATTTTCTATTGCATATTTTTCAGCAGGGGGCCAGTTCCTCTACTGTAAAGGTTCAAATGGTTGCCATCTCGCATTTTCACATTGGAGATAATCTCAGTCCCCTCGCTTCCACCAGGATTTGTAAGGCCTTTCTGAAAGGTACGTTTCTCTTGAGACCCCCTGTTAGGAACCCTATCCCTCCTTGGGATCTAACCTTGGTCCTTAAAGCTCTAACTGGACCTCCTTTTGAACCTGTAGCCTCTGTTGATTTGAAATTCTTATTCTGGAAAACTGCCTTTTTGGTAGCCATTACCTCAGCTAAAAGAGTGTCGGAGCTTCAAGCTCTCTGTATTAGAGCCCCGTATCTAGTTTTTCATAAGGACAGGGTCTCTCTCAGGACTAATCCATCTTTCCTACCTAAAGTGGCCTCCGAGACGAACATCAATCAGTCCATTAATCTCCTAGTTTTCTTCCCTAATTATCAAAACAAAGGGGAGTACAAACTTCATTTGTTAGATGTTCATAGGCAGTTACAGTTTTATTTGCACAGAACAGCAAAATCTGATCAGCTATTTGTCTCTCTTGCTAAACCCTTTTTGGGTAAGCCTGTGTCGAAGGTGACTCTGGCCAGATGGATTTCGAATTGCATTTTGTTCATATATAAACTATCTGGCCTGCCAGAACCTACTGGGGTTCGTGCTCTCTCTACCCATTCTATGGCTACATCAGCTGCATTCTGGTGAAGAATTCCCTTGGTTGACATTTGTTCTGCGGCTACTTGGGCATCCTCTCATACCTTTATCTCTCACTATAAATTGGATTGAGTGTCTAGATGAAGGGTGGCTTTTGGCTCTGCAGTGCTCCGGAATATCCTTCCTTGAGGACCTCCCAAGTTTTTTGGTAGCTGGAGACTCTGTCCTACAGGTTGATCAAATGAAGTTAACTACTTCAGATAAAGAAGTTATGTACGTACCATAACGTTCCATCTGAAAAATGGTCCAATGGTAGCCTGGAAAACAGCATTATTTAAGCTGAGCAGGTGGTAATACAGCCAGAACCTGTTGAAGTTTGATCCCTGCAGGAGCAATGGCTAGATTTGGTGAGGGTGAGCGCTTCTGGGCACAGCAATTGGGCATGTTGGAGTCCAGGATCATGGTTGGGCTCCTCGTAAAAGACCATGACAACCTGCTACTGCAGGGCCAGTACCAGGGGTCCGAATACAAATGAGGCCTCAGACCGTCTGGCACGTGACATCACCACTGCAACTGGCATCCCCCGCACTGGTGAGCAGATGCGTCACCACTATAACGACCTGAAGCGTAGAAAGGGGGAACTCTTGGCCCATTGGATCCAAGATGCTCAGGACGGCAATGTCTCACAAGTTTGTAAGTATAGGAAGCATTGATTTAGTCTAGTATGAATGTCTGATAGACTGGTACGTATAATGGTATGTTTCTCCCCCCACAGCTGTAGAGGAGAGAGTTCGCAACCTGGAGGGTCATGCAGAGCGCCTGTCCAGGTTGTGCAGAGAGTGTGGTGAGTACAGATATTTCCTGCAGTATATACGAACATAATTAAGAAAGAGTACAGTAGTAACTGCCAGTAGGTATATGCTGTTTGGAATGTACTGCAATGAATGTGTTTATAGACCTGGACTGATAAAAGTGTGTAATGCCAGGTACAGTTCAATGTATGTGAAAGCATAAAGCCTGATGGTGTTAAGGCAAGCAGTTTACTACTGCATTCATAATGTTAAGAAATAACAAGTGTATACTGTATTAATAATGTTCTGGTAATAAAGTACAGCTAGATTCATAATATGAAGGAAATAAGTTATCTACATTCATATCTTCAGGAAATTGTATTTATTGGCAGATGTTCTTCGTGTTTCACTGTTGCAGTCATTACATTTGGGTAATCTGCTGGCAGGTTGCCCTCAGTCGGCCTGAATTCCAAAGTCTTGGGTCCTGCATCGGTTGCTGTCTCCTCTTCCATGACATCAGGTCGTCAGGGGTATAAAACATGCAGCCGACGCCATTTTCTTTAGTCTTTCTTGCCGCACGGTGCCCGAAGCAGAAGCATTTCGCAAGTGCCGGTCGGCCGACTACTGAAATATTCGCGTTTGAGTTTCAGAACCGAAGTCTTCAATAAAGCTAAGTACCCCATTGGGGAAACTTTTTCTTGCTTTTTACCGATGTCAGAAAAAGTTAATAATTGTATTACTTATGGGAAGCAATACCTCATAAGGATTTCCATTTATACTATATTCCTGTCCCTCCAGCATGTCTTATTTATTTCTGTGCTGAGGTTCAAGTCCCTCGAGCACGTGGCTCTGAGGGATTTGGATTTTTTGAGGTGGAACATGTCCATTAATTCTGGGTAGGACATAGCTTTATATGTCAGGCATAGATCGCCTCTAAGTAGGTGGTATGCAACTGAGTAGAGCTGGAGTTTCTTTAACCGAGCAGTATATGACATCTGTTTGAGTCCCTTGATCCACTTTGTGAGGTACTTTTGGGGTCTTTCTAGTTGCTGCAGGTTTCTGGTAAGGTACATCCCAAATGGGGCATTATATTCTTTTATGGGCCTGATGAGGGATGAATAAAGGGGCACGATGACCTCCCTTGATCTAGATGTGAATCCTTTCATGATAAGGTGGGCTATATAGAAGGTCTTTCTAACCACTTTGGCAATGTTGTTGTCGACGGAGAGATTACTATCAACTTGGGTTCCCAGGTCCCTAATTACTTCCTCCTTAATGGGTTACCACCTATGTGGTAATTTGTGGGCACTTTGTTTTTGCCAAAGGGTATGACTATACACTTTTTGGCATTTAGCTTTAGGCGATGGCTCTGGCACCAGTTATCCGTCTCTGTGAGACCTTTTTGAAGAATGCTCGTGTCAGCTGGAGAGTCAATTATGGTGCCCAGTTTGCAGTCATCTGCGAACTTGGTCAGCCACAGTCCTCCCGTGTTAGCCTGTACCTCGAAAAAATATATACCGAACAAGATAGGTCCCAGGACTGAGCCTTGTGGGACAGCACTTGTAACTGGTTTCGAGTCTGACATGGCTCCAGCAATTCTGACTCTGTGGTTTCTGTCTTTGAGCCAGTTTGCAACCCATCTTGTGACATAGGGGTTTATATTTAAGCTGGATAGCTTATCTATGATGCCTGAGTGGGGTATTGTGTCAAATGCTTTTGCTAGGTCCAGGTAGGCTGTGTGGACTACCTTCCCTTCATCTATGGCCTTGGTGACTGTTTCAAAGAAGTCGACCAGGTTCAAGAGGCAGGATCTGCCCTTGACAAAGCCGAATTGGGTAGGATCTAGTGTCTGTAGGTTCCCAATGTCTTTGTTTATGAGTTCCATGATGATCCTTTCCATAGCCTTGCAGACTAGGCTAGTCAGGCTTATGGGGCGATAGTTTCCAGGGTCCGTAGAGGCACCACCTTTGTGGAGTGGGACCACTGTTGCTGTACGCCATTCTTTGGGTACATATCCCGTAGTAAGGCTGAGATTGTACAGCAGTTTTACGTGAGGGTTTAGTTCTGCATGGAGTTCATGTAGGACGCAAGCCGGGACACCGTCTGGTCCCATTGATGCAGTGTTTTTTGCTTTGGAGAGGGCGGCTTTCACCTGAGCATCTGAGATTTTAGGGAGGCAGCACTCTGCTGGGATAGATATTTGCTCCTTTTGGGGGGGGGGGGGGTTTGCACTAAACCTGTCTGCCAAGATGTTGGCAATGTCTGGGTTCAGTGTATTTTTTGTCATTTTGGATCAACACTGAGCATATCTGGGAGTTGCATCCCAGGTTCCTAACATAACTAAAAAAAGCCTTGTAATTATCTTTAGTGTCCTGTGCAATTTTTCTCTCAAAGCTGGCCTTGGTGGATTTTATGAGGGATCGTAGTTTTTTTGCTAGTACTGATCAGAGATGCCTTCCCTTTTAGGGATTTTGCTCTATCATGTAGTAGCTTCCTCCTCCTGTTGTACAGCTTATTTATGGCTGGGGTCCACCAGACTGGATGCCTGCCTTTGGAAGATTGGGTGTTGGTTTTGTTTGGGATAGCATGATCCATGCATTCCTGGAGGTGTCCATAGAATGTGTTTATATAGGATTCTGCAGATTGGGCCGTAGTTTCCACTGGCCCAGGGGACTTGAAGGATTCCACCTCGGTTTTGAGAAGTGTGAAGTTCGCTTTTGAGTTTTTCACTGTGGTTTTCTGGGCTGGGAGTGGGGTCAGGATGTGGATATCCAGTGAGATTAATTTATGGTCTGATCTCACCAATGAGGGGTATACCTCTGGTATGGAGCATAGAGTCCCCATGTTGGTAATGATCAGGTCAAGTATGTTTTCCCCTCTTGTGGGAGTGATGACTAGTTGTTCCATAGCATTTGAGTTTATAAATTCCAGGAACCTTTGGGCTATGGTGCTGGGGCTCGAGTAATGCTCCCAGTCTTTGTTTGGGTAGTTGAAGTCACCCAATATAATGGTGTTTGGAGAGATCTTCATATTCTCCGGTGTTTTCAGGAAAACCGAGTGGGATTCCTGATTTTGAGTGGGTGATCTGTAACATGCTATAAACTGAAAAGCAGTTTTGCCCCCTGTTAGTTGCACATGGATGGTCTCTGATGCTTCGTGCGACGCCACTAACCTGGAGGTGTGGGTATCTGATAAATATGGATACTCCCCCTCCTTTTGTGGTTCGATCCGAGTTTTGGGGCCGAAATGCATGATATGAGGTATAACCTGGTAGTGCTGGGGTGCTCTCTGGAGCCTTAAACCAGGTTTCTGTCACTGCACAGCTATCAATGTTCTCCATACTGAGGAGGGATTCGAGTGCGTGCATCTTTAGGTTTAGACTTCTGGCGTTTAGCAGCATTATTCATTATGTTGTCTATGGAGGTGGGTTTGTCTTTTGAGCCTTGCCTAAAAAAGGCACTATAGGGGTGGCAAGAGCTTTCGCCAATATCCGAAAGCCCAGGGGTGACAGGTGCACGCCGTCCCTAGCGAAGCAGCGTGGTTTGCCGAGCATGTCATCCCAGGCTGACGGACACCGGATCCCCTTTGAATGACACCAAAATTTTAGCCAATTGTTAAAATCGATCATTTTGTCTTTATACTGTGGCATCATTCTAGGTGAGGATAAGATGCTGCTCAAGGTCAGGGTCATACCGGCCTGGGCTACATGATCAGAGAGCTCCTCTATGTCTCTTTTCATGTAGTCGAGGGAGGTACGTCTCAGGTCATTCACACCCAGCATGGACAGTGACCGAGTCATATTTGTACTTGCTTTGGGGTGACCTGAGTGCTTGCGTTATGTGGCGGATCCTAGCACTCGACAGGCAGCTCACCATGACCTTCTCTTTGTTCAGCCTGGTGAGTGAGACGTCAGTTTGTCTGACTATAGAATCACCTATTATGAGTGTATCAGGTGTGTTATTTAGCCTTAAGGGCTGTGACTGTTTGGCACACTGACTTTGTGAGCTATGTGTTGCACGTGTTTTGTTTTGGGGTAGCATTTGCTTGGATGTCTGCTTTGGAGGTCTCTGCTGCTTAGGCAGGTTTTTATTTAGAGCCTCCAAGTATGTTTTTGTGTGTTTGTGTTTGGTTTGTTGTTGTGGTTAGGACTGTGTGAGACTGGATTTGTGTTGTGTGAGGTTACCTTCTCCTCCTGACTGGTTACACCAGTTATGAGTTCAGAGAGCTCAGCCTCCAGTTTGGCTATATGGTTGCATCTCTCACATATATTTGAACCTGTTAGGAGGAGGAGAGGATTGTCCGTGTACGTGAGACAGTTGTAACATTGCCGCAAGATTCCCAGATTCACCAGCTGGACTGGAGAGGAAACCATTAACTGACCTTTGGACATGCTAGAATAGTATAGGGAACTCCTTTTTCACTGAATCAAAAAGGACCAATAGGGAACAAGGTAATCGTAGAGAGTAAATGAAGATGTAGTGCTTTTAGTTTACTAGTGCTAAATTGTAAGATTGCTAATTTGGGCAAGTGCAGGGCCTTAGAATGAGAGTAGGGTGTTTAACTTGAGAGATGCAGTTCTAAAGGAAAAAGTGAAGAGCAGACTTTGTGGAGCCAGGAATAGTTTAAACCCAATTAAGCGGCGCTGCCCGATGCTGCACTAAGCGCACAATCCCGCAAAGCCACGCTAAAGCGGGTTTTTATGCAGGGAACTTTAAAGAGCTAGAAATTGCCCAAAACGGCCAATTAACTACAAGATTCTTGTGCTGAGGTCACTCCTTCTGGGACAGATAGGCTGCTCAAGGCTCCCCACTCCCACTGGTGAGCAAAGAGACTTCCTTCTATCCAAGTAAGGAAATGGGCAACTCGGGAACTATTCAAAAGTCCAGAATACAGCAAAGCCTGTATAAGGGACTATTCTAGGTTAGGAAAGGCGGGAAACAAGGATATTTTTTTTGTTTTTTTTTTTTCTTTTTTCACAAAAACAGCAGGAGAAGTACAGTAAATTCAATACACAGGCTAGCGCACTTGAGTGGGCAGCCTCAACAGTTAAATGCACACAAACAAACTTTAAACGAGTGCAGGTATTGTTAAAACACTGAAAACAGGCTTAGAGCAAGTAAATCAGCAGTTTAAACTCGCTTTTTGGCGAGGAAGGACGGTCGCACAGATAACAGAAAAATTATACTTAAATCTTGGAAGCAGTCACTCTTTTCGATTCTCTGCTGCTAGCACCACTCTGCAGGACCACGAGGAGCTGTTACTGAGTAGGATAAGCGAAATAAACACGCCAAAACAGGTTTTTATGCAGGGAACTTTAAAGAGCTAGAAATGGCCCAAAACAGCCAATTAACTACAAGATTCTTGTGCTGAGGTCACTCCTTCAGGGACAGATAGGCTGCTCAAGGCTCCCCACTCCCACTGGTGAGCAAAGAAACTTCCTTCAATCCAAGTAAAGAAATCGGCATCACAGGAACTATTCAAAAGTCCAGAATACAGCAAAGCCTGTATAAGGGACTATTCTAGGTTAGGAAAGGCGGGAAACAAGGATATTTTTTGGTTTTTTTTTTCACAAAAACAGCAGGAGAAGTACAGTAAATTTAATACACAGGCTAGCGCACTTGACTGGGCAGCCTCAACAGTTAAATGCACACAAACAAACTTTAAACAAGTGCAGGTATTGTAAAAACACAGAAAATAGGCTTAGAGCAAGTAAATCAGCAGTTTAAACTCGCTTTTCGGCGAGGAAGGACGGTCGCACAGATAATAACAGAAAAATGAAACTTAAATCTTGGAAGCAGTCACTCTTTTCGTTTTTCTGCTGCTAGCACCACTCTGCAGGACCACGAGGAGCTGGAGAAACCTTGCATACTTTGATAGAGCATTTTCACTGGGAGAGTCGAGACTTCTCAGAATCAAAAAAGAGGCTGAGGGATTTCCTCCTTCTCCCTCAGCACAAGCCTTTAGCCATTCCCCCTGTGTTAGACATTGTGGATGATGTTTTTTCGGAGTCAAGCCTGACCCCTGACTCTCTACCTCCGGCTCCCAGTAAGCCTGACTGGTATTACAGGGTCACTGACTCTCATAAATTTTTATTCAGAAACCCTGCTGCTGATCCTGAAACTATTTCACAGGGTGCAAATGGAGTTAAGGCCTCAACAGCAAAAAATCCTACCCCCTTCGACAGAGATTTAAGGGCGCTGGACAGATGGGGAAAAAAGGTTTATACATCTGCAACCTTGGCAATTAGGGCCTTAAACTGTCAATTTTATATGCTTAAGTACCAACAGCATGTTATGGGATTGCTGAAACAGAAAATTATGTTGATTTCAGAATGTGCAGAAAATAAGGAATTGCAGGAATTATTGCATGCACCTGTACAAGTTGGAAAGCATACTTTGCAATGTGGTTTTGATTCTTTAGAGGCCTCCTGCAGGGCCGCAGTTACTGGATCTGTGATTAGGAGGCATGCCTGGTTAAAGGAGCAAAATTTGCCTGATCATGTTAAAGCTAAATTACTAGATGCCCTTTACAGCATTTTTCTCTGTAAAGTATTCAGGCAGAAGAGGTTTTAAAGAAAATGGAAGACAAAGCTAAGTCTATGCAAACTGTTAAAGATTTCTTACAAGTGCAGCCACCTAGATTCAGTAGACACTGGCCTACAAAAACTTGGTCTTTTCCTGTGTCAGACAGAGCCCAAAGGGGCAAATCCAGATGTCCCTAAGGGTTCCAGGTATCAGGCTCAAGACTCATACAGGTCAAAACAATGGGGGGGGGGGGCGCATCCACCTCCAAATCTGGAGGGGATAAAGCACACACCTACAGAAAGCAATCCCAATGACTTCCCTCTGCCTACACCAAACACTTATCTTTTGGCAGCATCCATAGGGGGAAAAGTAACACTTTTTGCTCAAAATTGGCAGTTAATAACCCAGGACAAGTGGGTACTGAACATCGTATCACAGGGATACGGATTCCGTTTCCACACACTGCCAATGACAAACGGTTGGCCAGACCTGCCAAAAAAACAATGAGCAGAGGCACAGAAACAGGTTACGTCCCTCATGGATATGGGGGCCATTCAGACAGTACCAGACCAGGAAAAAGGACAAGGTTTTTACTCAAGACTGTTCTTGGTACCCAGAAAGGACAAGGCCTGGTGACCAATACTGGATTTATCGATTTTGAACACATACCTGGACATTCCAAAATTCAATCGATTTTGAACACATACCTGGACATTCCAAAATTCAAAATGCTCACTTTGCAACAGCTTCTGCCCATGCTGGGCAAGAATGCTTGGCTGGTGACTTTAGACTTAAATGAGGCATACCTGCATGTCCCAATAAGACAGTCATGCAGAAGATACCTCAGATTCAAGGCTGGCTTAATGCATTACCAATTCTCTGCTCTACCCTTTGGCTTATCTACTGCACCCAGGGTCTTTACAAAGTGCCTGGCACCAGTAATTGCATTTTGCAGACAAAGAATTATTCAAATATATCCTTACTTGGACGACTGTCTCACTCAAGCAGAGAACAAGGACACTCTTCTACGACACCTGGTGTTTGTGAAAAGGCTTCTAGCATGCCTAGGCTACACAACAAAGAAAATAAATCACAACTGGTACCCTCTCAAAAGATAACATTCCTGGGTGCAAGCTTGAATACAACTGCCCAGATGGCTTATCTCACACCAGACCAACAAAGGCAACTGACTACTTACTTCAAACTGATGGCAACAAAACCCAGTCTTCTGCAAGACAAATTCTGCAGGCTCTGGGCTTCATGGCATCCTGCATCCTACTAATTCCATATGCAAGACTGCATACGAGGAAACTTCAGTGGTACCTAAAAAGTTTATGGAGTCAACATTCACACAGTCTGGAAACAATGATTCCACTCATCCCCTGCCTGCAACAGGAGTTTCTGTGGTGGGCAAAGGCCTGTCACCAAAACATGGGACGGCACTTCACTTTACCCCCTGCCAGCCAAACCTTAACAACAGACGCATCAGATTATGCCTGGGGGGCCCACATGGCAGGAAAATGCATTCAGGGCATATGGGCACAAAGTCAAATGCATCTACATATCAACCAGAGAGAGATGCTAGCTGTTCAAAATGCCCTAATAGCCTTCAAGGACTTACTTCATCCAGGACAACTGCTGATAAAGACGGACAACACCACAGTCATGTGGTATATAAACAAGCAAAGTGGCACACACTCATACCCCCTTTGCAGATTAGCCATGGCACTGTGGGACACAGCTTTGACCTACCAAATAAATCAAGCTCAATTCCTGCCAGGAAGTACTCTGGCAGATGAGTTAAGCAGAAACCTGATGGATCCTCACGAGTGGAAACTAAATCCACAAGTATTCGGCATAACAGAGAAATGGGGGAGCCCAGACATAGATCTATTTGCCTCTCCTCAAAATGTTCAATTGAAAAGATTCTGCACAAGGACTTATCGCAGCCAAGCATGGAAAGTGGACACCATATCTTTCAGTTGGAAAAACCTGTCAGTTTACGCCTTTCCTCCTCTGCCTCTTCTGCCCAATGTCCTCCTAAAAGTCAGACAAGAGAAGCCAAAGATGATATTAATTGCCTCAGACTGGTCCCGCCAATACTGGTACCCAATCCTAAGGAACTTGTCTCAATACCCAGCTTGGACCTTGCCTCAAAGACCACAACTACTGTCCCAGCAAAACAATCAGATCCTGCACAATCAACTACAGACTCTGAACCTGGCAGCATGGCTAATCATGTAATCATACGAATGACACCACTCAAGTAAAGCTGTGATGGATGTCATTTTGGAAGCCAGATGGCCTAGTACTAGAAAATCTTATGCTGACAAATGGAAGAGACTCTGTGCTTGGAATCGAGCACAAGGAACAGATGCAGCAGAACCACATATTCCTCAGATATTACAATATTTAACTGAGATGCTTGACAAAGGCCTATTTTTCTCATCAATCAAAATCCATGCCTCTGCCATTTCGGCTCATTACAATACAGAGCCACCTATCTTTTCTCATCCTTTACTAAAGCAGTATCTTAGAGGAGCCAAAAACCTAAGGCCTCCTAGAAGATCACCATTACCTGCATGGGACCTCAATTATGTGTTGGAAAAACTCACCCTGCCTCCATTTGAACCAGCTGCTACCGCTGATATAAAGTTTTTGTCAAGGAGGACAGCTCTGCTACTAGCAATTACTTCAGCAAGAAGAGTTTCAGAGCTACAGGCCCTCATGGCTGTAGAGCCTTTTATCATATTTTATCCAGACAGGGTGTCTCTGAGGACAAATCCTACTTTTATGCCTTAGGTGGTTTCCAGTGTGGCTCTTAATCAAACTATTCATCTGCCAACTTTTTATCCAAATCCGCAGAACAAAGGGGAGAGAATTCTGCATTCCTTGGACGTACACAGACAACTAAGATTCTACTTGAGCAGGACAAAAGCTCTAAGAAAAACTGTGCAATTACTAGTGTCATATGCTGCAGGATCAGAGGGAAAGGCTATCTCAAAGCAGACCATTTCAAAGTGGATAAGCCACTGCATCCATTTCTGCTACTTACACCATGGTAAACCTGTGCCCAAGGGCATTACGTCTCATTGCACCAGAGCTGCAGCAACATCGGCAGCCTTTCTCAGAGGAGTACCAACCAAAGACATTCTAGAGGCTGCTACTTGGAGTTCTGTTCACACCTTTACAAAGCATTACCATTTGCCTCTCTAAGTCCAGGGCAGGCTTTGTCACTGCAGTGCTGCAGGGCCTTATAGCTGCACCTAATGCTGTTTAGCTCCAGCCTCCCAACCATAGCTTTGGGATTCTACCCAAATGTAATGACTGCAGCAGTGAAACACGAAGAACATAGTACAGTTGTGTACACTTACCATAAATGTAGATGTTCGAGTGTATTGACTGTTGCAGTCCAGGTTACCCTCCTACCATCCCTGCTTGTAGATGAAGGTAAAGTTTATATGGATGCATGTGTGTGTGTGTATATATATATATATATATATATATATATATATATATATATATATATATATATATATATATATATATATATATATATATATATATATATATATATATATATATATATATATATATATATATATATATATACACATATATATATATAATATTGCTACCTTTTTGGGGGCACCTGACATCGGGGGCAAGAAAAACTAAAGAAAATGGCGTCGGCTGCATGTTTTATACCCCTGACGACCTGACGTCATGGAAGAGGAGACAGCAACCGACGCAGGACCCAAGACTTTGGAATTCAGGCCAACTGAGGGCAACCTTCCAGCAGATTACCCAAATGTAATGACTGCAACAGTGAATACACTCTAACATCTAAATTTATGGTAAGTGTACACAACTGTACTTTTTTCCATCTCTCTCAACTTTCTGATTTAAAAGCCCACATTTGCACTTGTTTCCCCCCTTTCCTGTAACTAGTCTAGTCCAGATACAGATTTGTTGTATCCAAGACTGTTTGTAAGCTTCTGAGCCCCCCAAGCCTTTCTGTGTTGGAGGGAAGCCTTCTAGCTTATCATTGGGAGTGTTAAGCACTAGGTAGCCTATCTACCACAAGAGGAGTGGTTCCTGGCCCAGAAATTGTAGTTTATTGGCCGTTTGGACAGCATTTCCATTTCTCTCAACTTCCTGGTGTATCCAGGACTGTTTGTAAGCTTCTGAGTGGTGCCAGAGTCTGCTGTTCAATTTTTCCCTTAGATCGACTAGATGTTCTTTGTGTTTCACTGCTGCAGTCATGACATTTGGGTTATCCTGCCAGGGGTAGCCCTCAGTTGGCCCAAATACCAGAGGGTTAGTATTTCTGCTTCGGTTGCTGTCGCTCCAGGACTGACGTCAGGTCGTCAGTGGTATAAAAACAGGCAGCCAACGCCATTATATCAGTTTTTCTTGCTGAGGAGCCCGAAGCAGAAGTAGTTTGCACGAGTGCCAGTCGGCCGCTACCTGAGTTTTCATTTCTGAAATTGAAGTTGAAGTCTTCTAAAGGTAAGTACCCCATTCAGGATCCTTTTTTCTTGCTGTAACCGATGTCAGAAAAAGTTAACAATTGTCTCGTCTCTGGAAAGCAAATACCACATCAAGATTTCCATTTTTACTGCGTCACCTGTTTAGGTCCAGACCACTATGTCCCTCGCTGTCAGTTTTGTGTTTTGTTCAACGCCAGAACTATACGTCGTTGAGCCCTTATCGTAGCTAAATACTTTCGCTCTCGATCTCAGTATTCTGAAATGGTTTCAGTAAGCCATCCGACTACCGATTTTCCGAAAAAACGTAAGGATAAAGACCAGAGACAAGGCCGCACAGGTCCAAAACTGCCGACGATGCATCACCAGTTAGCTGGTACTCAGTGCGGCACTTTTGCAGCCCCTGATGCCTGCTTCTATGGATTCGCAGGCCACTGCTGAGACCCGTTCGGAGTCTGGTATGCCGCGAGACTCATCTTTGACTATGGAACCTGAGGATGTCTCTACCTTGGATGGGTCCCGAGCCGCTGTGCAGGCACCGGCTTCTGAGGAAGTTCTTCACACTACCGATATTCCACACAAACCGATGACTTCTTTCGCGTTTTCAGTTCTTTCTATAGCTACTGAGTTTCTAAGGCCCAGAGTACGAACTACGCCTAATAAACTAACGACCCAAACTCAACCGCCCACTTCCTTGCCTCAATCTCAGATGCTTAAAATGGTGGAAGACCTTATCATGCTGATTAGGGGAAGCCAGCCTACCCCTGCTAAATGGAAAAGAGACTTGTCCCCAGCAGCTTTATCTGACCAAGAGTCCGACGACTCTGAGGTTTCTGATTATGAAGACATGCCCCTATCTGCTTATGAGGATTCAGATGCAGAGGAATCCAATCCTTCTGCCTCTCCTCTAGAGGAGCTGCCAACCCCAAAAGGGTTCCCAGATCTTCCTCCAAAACCAGTGGGCAGAGGCACAAAACCAAGTTCATTCCCTGCTCTCCATGAGGGCAATTCAGCCTGTTTCTGCAGAACAGATAGGCCAAGGTTTCTATTCCAGACTTTTCCTGGTACCCAGAAAAGAGGGCACCTGGTGCCCAATCTTGGCTCTATCCATTCTAAATACCTTCCTGGTGGTACCAAAATTCAAAATGCTCACCCTACAGAAGCTTCTCCCTATGCTGTCCAAAGATGCCTGGTTAGCCACCCTAGACCTAAAGGAGGCCTATTTGCATATCCCAATCAGAGACTCTTGCAGAAAATATCTATGTTTCCGAGCAGGATCTATGCATTATCAGTTCTCTGCACTTCCCTTTTGTTTATCCATTGCTTTTTGCAGACAAAGAAATATTCAAGTTTACCCTTACTTGGACGACTGCCTGATTCAGACAGACAGTCAGGAAAAGCTGTTGCAGCACCTGACATTTGTTAAAGGACCTACTAACCTCACTGGGATGCACTATTAAGGAAAAGAAATCCAAATTAGTCCCCAGTCAAAAAATTGTATTCCTGGGAACAAGCCTGGACACAGCATCCCAGATGACATTTCTTACTCCAGAAAAACAAGCCTATCTGACAGGCTACTTCTCTCAGCTGGCCACCAGAACCTAGTTATCCGCAAGGAAAATCCTGCAAGCTCTAGTGTTCATGGCCTTCTGCATTCCACTAATTCCATATGCCAGACTGCATATGAGGAAACTTCAGTGATACTTAAAAAGCCTTTGGTGTCAACATTCCCAGGACCTGGAAACTATTATAACTGTGATACCTTGTCTAAGGAAAGATTTTTTTTGGTGGGCAGCAGCATGCAACCACAACAAGGGACTTCCCTTTTCACAACCCCACGCTGCCCAGACCCTAACCACAGACTCATCAGACTATGCCTGGGGTGCACACTTGGACGGCAGGTGCAATCAGGGCCACTGGAGCCCGAGTCAAACTAATCTGCACATCAACCAAAAAGAGATGCTAGCTGTTAAGTATGCTCTGACAGCGTTCAGATCCCTACTCTCTCCGGGGCCTCTACTAATCAAAACCGACAACACCACAGTGATGTGGTATATCAACAAGCAGGGGGGAACCCACTCTTACCTACTCTGCAGGATAGCCATGACCCTTTGGAACACGGCCTCAGACATGCATATTCACCTGCAAGCTCAATTCCTGCCAGTCAACCAAAACTCTCTGGCAGACAACTTTACGCAGAAATCTCCTAGACCCACATGAGTGGCAATTAAACCACAGCACCTTCAGCCTTGTGACCCAGAAATTGGGTACCCGAAGGTGGACCTATTTGCCTCCCCCTACAACCACCAGCTCAGCAAATTGTGCACCAGGGAACCTCAAAGCAAGGCCTGGAAAGTGGATGCCCTATCCGTCCAGTGGGCAAACCTCTCAATCTATGCATTTCCCCCCTACCTCCTCTTACAAGAGTATTACTCAGAATAAGGGAGAAAAGACCAAGGGCAATCCTGATTGCCCTAGACTGGCCATGCCAACACTGGTACCCACTACTGTGCAGTCGGTCACCGTTGCCCCCATGGCACCTCCCTCAGATTCCAACTCTCCTGACTCAGCAGGAGTGAGAGTTCTTGCATCCACAATTGCAGACCCTAAACCTGGCAGCTTCGCTTATTCCTTGACTTCTCCTTCAGTGGCCAGCCTAAGCAAGCAGGTCCTGGATGTTATACTTGAAGCCAGATGACCCAGTACTAGAAAATCCTATGCTGACAAGTGGAAAAGGCATTGTTCCTGGATCCAGAATAAAGGAGCTGACTCAGCACAGCCCTCCTTACCTCTCATCCTGGATTACCTAGCAGACCTACTCCACAGGGACCTATCCTTCTCTTCCTTTAAAATCCATGCCTCTGCCATTTCTGCACATTACAGCACTGACCCACCTCTCTTCTCACACCCTCTCATCAAGCAGTTCCTGAGAGGAACTAACAACTTAAGGCCACCAAGATGAGCCTCTACCCAAGCTTGGGACCTTAACTTTGTGTTGGAAAAGCTCACGCTTACCCTCCTTTGAGCCTATAGCTTCAGCAGAGTTAAAATTCCTCTCTTGGAAAACAGCCTTGCTTCTGGCCATCACTTCAGCTAAAAAGTGTCTGAGCTACAAGCACTTATGGCTGTGGAACCCTTCATCATTTTTCATGCTGACAGGGTCTCCCTCAGGACTAACCCAACTTTCATGCCTAAAGTGTGGCTCTCCACCAATCTATTCATTTGCCCACCTTTTTCCCTAAAACTCAAAATAAGGGGGAAAGGATCCTGCACTCTCTAGATGTGCACAGACAGCTCAGATTCTACCTGGATAGGACTAAGCCCTTTAGGAAATCTGGCCAGTTACTAGTCAGCAGAGGGCAAGGCCATATCAAAACAAACCATCTTCAAATGGATAGCACACTTTATCCATTTCTGTTGCAAACACCATGAGAAACCACCCCCACAGGGGGTCAGAACACATTCCACTAGGACATCTTCAACCTCTGCAGCCTTTCTCAGAGGACTCCCTACCAGGGACATCCTGGAAGCTGCAACATGGAGCTCTGTTCACACCTTCACCAAGCTTTACCACCTGCCTATCTTTTCCAAATCCAGGGCAGGCTTTGCAACAGCATTCCTGCAGGGCATACTAGCCAGCCCTAACTTTCCTTTACTGCCTCCACCCATTCTTCAGCTTTGGGAATCAACCCAAGTGTGATGACTGCAACAATGAAACACGAAGAACATAGTTCAGTTGTGTATACGTACCGTGAATGTAGATGTTCGAGTGTATTCACTGTTGCAGTCCTGGTTTCCCACCCTCCAGCCCCCTTGTCTCGCTCTCTCTCTCTTCCTCACTCTTTACAGGGCTAGTGGCATTAGCTTTTTAATGATGGTGTTATTTCATCATAACTCAGCTCCCTATTTGGGGGCTCCTGACATTTGGGGCAAGAAAAACTGATATAATGGCGTCGGCTGCCTGTTTTTATACCACTGACAACCTGATGTCAGTCCTGGAGCGACAGCAACCGACGCAGAAATACTAAGCCTCTGGTATTCAGGCCGACTGAGGGCTACCCCTGGCAGGGTAACCCAAGTGTAATGACTGCAACAGTGAATACACTCTAACATTTACATTTATGGTAGGTGTACACAACTGTACTTTCTCTCTTCTCCTGCACTTATACTAGCTTATTAGTCTAGCACTTTACCAGACTTCTTGTAGCAATTATTGCAGCACACAAAAGTGCTACCAGCACTAAGTTCTATAAGGAAACAGATCCAGTATTTATTATCAGTTCCAACCCCTCCAGGCATGTCTATAGGTCAATTCCCTGTGCTTTTTCCTATTAATTTGGTGAACTTGTGCATCCTGAGGGAATGTAGCAACTGCCTCATGTACACAGACAACCCTCTCCTCTTAGCTTCCAACACTCAGACTTGCGAGAGATGCACTTATATGTCCAAATTGGAAGCCACACAATCTCCAGCCAAGACTGGAATAGCTGGTCAAAAGGAGAAGGTCAAAACTTGCACCACACCCCATGGAACACATAGCCCTCCAGAACACACACCAGCACTGCCTTCACATAAAAGCACAAACCACACACCCACCTTCGCGGAGGCTGTCAGTAAAAATCTGCCCAAGCAGCAGAGACCTCCAAGGCAGAAACGCACTCTGCCATCACAACACAACACTAATCACGAGACACACAACTCTCCTAAACAGTGTGCCACTCAACCAAAGCCCCTAAGGCAATACAGCATGCCCCAGCACACTAGTCACAGGTGACTCGATAGTGAGGCACACCAATGTCCCACTCACTAGTTGAATAAGGAGAAAGTAACAGTCAGCTGCCTCAGGTGCCAGGATCCACCACATAACGCACGCACTCAGCCCCCTCAACAAACAGGTACAAATATGACTGTCATTGTGCATGTGGGTGTAAATGACCTGAGATGTAACTCCCTGGACTACATGAAAAGAGACCTGGAGGAGCTCTCGGATTATGTAGCCCAGGTAGGTATGACCCTAGCCCTGAGCAGCATTCTACCATCACCCAGAATACCACAGTACAAGCAGAAAATGATTGATATCAACAATTGGCTAAGTTTCTGGTGTCATTCTAAAGGGATCCAATATCTGTCTGCCTGGGATGACATGATTGACGGACCTCGATGCTTTACCAGAGATGGCCTGCATCTGTCACCCCTGGCTTCCGGATACTGGCTAAGGCTCTTGCCACCCCAAGACTAAATTACCACCGTAATAGCTACAAACAAATGCAATCTGGGGGTCATGCTGCTCAATGGTAGAAGTCTAAATCTCAAAATGCACTCGCTGGAAGCACTCCTTAAAATGGAGGACATCAACATTTGTGCTGTAACAGAGACCTGGTTCAAGGCAGCAGAAAGCACCCCTGTACTACCAGGCTATAACTGATTCCACACCTTTCGGCCCCAGAACTTGGACCGAAGCTCCAAAGGCAGTGGTGTTTCCATATTCGTAAAGGATGTGCACACCTCCAGACTGGTAGCCCAGCATAACGCATCAGAGATGCTTCATGTGCAGCTAACATTGGGTAAGACAGCAATTCAGGTCGTAGACTGCTATAGGTCCCCAAACATGTCCCAAGACTCGCACTCCACGTTCCTAAGCACCCTGGAGAATATTAGCGTCCAACCTAACACTCTCTTACTAGGCGACTTAAACTACCCCTCCATTAACTGGGTAAACTACTCATGTTCTTACCCCCATTAGAGGTAGCAACGTCTTTGGCCTAGTCATTACTAACATGGGCGACCGTTACTCTACAGCAGTAGTCGGTTCCTCCCTGGTTAGAGCCAACCACAAACTAATCACCTTGGAAATCCACATTCCTCCCACCCCCACCCCACTGCAAAGGTAACCACCATGAAAACCTTCTCCAAAGCTAACTTTGGGCTCCTAAAAACAGAGGTGGCTAACTTCACAGCACCCATGCAAATGGAGAATAGTTGAGTGACCACTGAATCATACACCAATGCACTGTACGAACATGTACACAAATGCATGGATCTCACCATACCCAATAGAACCAAGAAGCTCTCCTCCAGAAACAGGAAGCCAATCTGCTGGTCCCCCTGCCATAAACAAACTCTATAACAGAAGGAGGAAACTGATGCAGAATAAAGTGAAGTCCCAAGACTGGAAAAAGTCCCCTAATCAGCCTCAACAAAAAGTTGAGATCCCTTATCAAATCCTCTAAAGCTAGCTATAAAAACAGAATTGCAGCAGATAGTAAAGACAAACACAAGACCTTCTGTAGTTATGTAAAGAATCACCACGGCAATACCCAGATTTGCTCTGAGCTATTGCACAATGGTACCTCTTATACCGAGCCAACAGATATTGTCAGTATACTGGCCGACAGATTCAGTGCCAACTTTACCCCCCTCCCCCCCAAAGGACAAATCACAATACCAGTAGATTGCCAGGCACCCAGTAGTACTGCTGCACAGGTTAAAACATTACTGTCCAAGGCCAAGAATGCAGCTTCTATGGGACCTGACAATATCCCTGGTTGTGTTCTACATGAACTACAGAGTGAACTGGCACCTCGCCTGTATGCCCTTTTCAATCACAGCCTCACCTCAGGCTTTGTCCCTACCGACTGATGCACTGCTACAGTCATCCCTCTCCACAAAGGAGGAGCGACTACAGACCCTGGGAACTTATCGCTTCATTAGCCTGACTAGTCTGATATGCAAAGCTGTGGAACGCATCATCATGGACCTAATAAACAAGGATATAAGGAATCTCCAAACTCTTTATCCCACACTGTTTGGTTTTTTTGAAGGGTAGATCATGCATGCTCAACTTGTTCGACTTCTTTGAGTCACCAGGGCTATGGATGAAGGCAAGGTGGTTCATGCAGCCTATCTTGATCTGGCCAAGGTGTTTGATACCATTCCCCAGTCAGGAATCATAGAAAAACTCACTAAGCTTGGCATCAACCCCTATATCACTAGGTGGGTTGCAAACTGGCTTACAGAATAGAACCCACAGTGTGAAAGTAGCTGACTCCAAGTCAGACTGCTGACTAGTCACGAGTGGAGTCCTACAAGGTTCGGTCCTGGGTCCTGTCCTGTTTGGTATCTACTTCTCTGAAGTCATGGCCAACACGAAGGGACTCTGGCTGACAAAGTTCACAGACGATTGCAAGTTGGGAGCTATTATTAACTCCCCAAGTGATGTTGACATCCTATGGAATGGCCTCACTGAGACTAATGACTGGTGTCAGAACCATGGCCTTAAGCTCGGTGCCAAAAATGTCATCATCCCCTTTGGGAAAATCCCAGTTCCCATGAATTACCACATTGATGGTAGTCCACTGAACACAGAAGGCATTATAAGAGAACACAGGTTGACAGCAACCTCTTTTGATCACCACATTGCCACCTGCGGTCAGAAAGTCCTATGTAGCACGTCTCATTACTAAGGGTTTTGCATCCATGAAGAAAGAGGTCATGAAAGGGATACTTATCTATTTATAAAACAAACAAAAAATAAAAATGCATAATAATGACAAAATATGGAATTATTATAGATCAGTTAATGGACATGTGCCAAATGACAGAGATAAAAAATTAATTCTTCTCTCTCCAAAGCAGACATCACTTTCATTAAATTGGAGACTTTTTACATGGCAATTCATACACAGATCTTATGTAACCCCTCATAAAATGGAACTTAAGTTTAAGAAAAATATTGGCTGCTGGAGATGTGATTTATCAATAAAAGCAGACTGGAAACATATGTTCTACGAATGCCATTTGATTAAACCATATTGGGATAAAATAAATTATTTTCTGCAAATGGTATTCAGTGATAAATTCTAGATTTCCAAATCTATTATTTTGTTTAATGCACCTGTACCCGACTGTGTGCCAAGAACAAGATATGTAATCTTATGGACTTTCCTAGCTATTGCAAGGAAGAACATTACATCAAACTGGAAATCCAAAGCTTCTCCAACTTTTAAGCAATTCATGAATAATGGTGTCAGCAGTACCGCAATTGGAAATGAACACTATTAAAGGAAGAACTGAAAGAACTACATCATTATACGTAGCATGGCAAAAAGTACCTGAAATACTGGAGAATAATGACTACAGCAGATTATAATCAGGAAACAATTGTATAGAAAGTCAATTATATGTCAACAATAGACACCCTTGTAAATACTTTATTTTGGTTTTAATGTTTGATATCTGTTTAGAGGTTTTAGCCTACCTTTTTAAATAATTTGTAAATACTTCATTGTCATAAATAACCTGCATTCATGTTTTCTTGTTTTTGGAAATGAATAAAAATATTTAAAAAAAAAAAAAAAAAGAAAGAGGTCATTGTCTTCTTCTACTCTTCTCTCATTAGGCCAGTCATTGAGTACAGTGCCCCATTTGGCATGTACCTCACTAGACACCTGCAACAACTGGAGAGGCTGCAAAAGTACCTCACAAAGAGGATCCTAGGCCTTAAACACTTGTCCTATATAGACAGACTGAAAAAACTCCAACTATTCTCTGTCTCATATCTCCTACTTAGAGGTGATATCTGCTTGACTTACAAAGCCATGTCTGACCCATCTCTGTTAGAAATGCTACATCTAAAGAAATCCCAATCCCTCCTCACCACACGCTCCAGAGACCTCAACCTCATTACCACAATTAACAGAACATGCTCGGGGGACAGGTTCATACCTAGGGCCTTTTAAACCCAAAAATTTTGGTCCAAAACGCTGAAAAACTTT